>NC_069728.1:4706235-5076235 GCF_027358585.1 Pangasianodon hypophthalmus | reverse complement strand
TTTCTAATGGAGTCCTTCTACCTGAGAACAGAGTGCTTGTGTCCAGCATTACAGCACAAGAGGAAAAGAACTCCAGAATGCTCAGCATCCTGGTGTCACGAGGGGAACGGGCATGTCGCATCTTCTTCTACCCCTGCCTGAAGACTGCTCAACCTGACCTCTATCAGAACATGAAAACCTATGTGGGCCAGCTGAATGAAAACATTAAGGATACACGAAGGCAGCTGATTGGATATCTGCTAGAAAAAGACAGAAAAGGGCCAATTAAAAAAATACAGGACACCTCTAGGAACCCTTTGAATGAAGGAGTAGAGCATAAATCAAAAAAGACAGAGCTGCATCCTTCCTCAGATGAGTTAAAGAAAAGCTCTGCAGAACCCAAAGAATCTTCAAATGCTATTCCCAAAGCAGTGTCTACAGGGGACGTGCCCCTATTACAGGAACTTATAAGAGGGATAAATATCAATGACAGAAATGTATCCTCTGGTACCCTCCTACACCTTGCTGCAGAACACGGCCAAGTGCCAGTAATAAATTTTTTGCTTTGTCAAGGAGCGAAACTGGATTTGAGGGATGGCTTAGGTCGCACTGCCCTCCACAAGGCATCAGAGATGGGACACACAGCGGCTGTAGTGGCTCTTGTAAGGGCTGGAGCTGACATCTATGCCACAGACCAAGCCTCAAAAACACCCCAACATTTAGCAGCACAAAATGGGCATGAGAATGCAGTCAGAATGCTGGTGGTGGAGGAAAGAAGAAGTTTCAAGAACCAGACTACATTCCTGCACATGGCTGCTGTAGATGATGACTCTGTGCTGGCAGAAATTTTACTAAGAAATGGTGCCTCAGTAGACACTCGAGATGGCCAGAGGAAGACGGCACTGTTCCATGCCATTAGCCGAGGAAATGAGAAGACCGCTGCCGTGCTTCTTCAAGCTGGAGCTCAGGTAGATTCTGGAATTATTGAGGCTGCATTCGAACTAAACAGGAAGCCTGTGCTGTCTCTGCTTCTGAGGAACATTAAGACAGCAATGTCTCGAAATGAAGTAAAATCTATTCTGTTCAAAGCAGTACAGAGGAACTTGGATGGGATTGTGGCTGCTCTTATTGACAGTGGAGCTGATGTAAATGCACGTAATGACCTGGGTTACACGCCACTGCTCCTAGCCATAGAGCTGAGCAATTTGGAGGTCTTCAAAGTGTTGATCTCAAATAAAGCCCAGCTAGATAAGAGACTACCTAATCAGATGTCTGCTCTTCACCTGGCCATCCAAAGTGGCAGTATGCCAATAACAGAGGTATGGTAATAATTTTGGTTACAAATTCATATTAAAGCACATTTATACTGTACAGAGACACTGGACTTGGTAAATCAAAATCATTTGTATGGTAAAAGATCTCTAATAATCTTTGCATGTTTATTCACGTTAATATAAAAGCAAATAACTTTTGAAAACTCAAAATAAGCATTTAATCAAGTATCACCACTATTTCTTTAAATAACTTCTAAAGGTTTCTTCTAGCTATTACTAGATATGGGCATGGACCCCAATATAATTGGCCCCAAAGAGCGGATGCCTCTTCATCTTAGTGCCTTACACAACCAACCTGCACTGATGGCCCTGTTGCTCCACAAAGGGGCTCAAATCAATGCAGTTACTCAGGATGGGTTGACTGCCCTCCATCTTGCTAGCCAGAGTGGACACAAGGAGGCTGTGGCCCAGCTGTTGGAAGGAAAGGCGGATCTCCATGCACAGGACAGACAGGCTAGGACAGCGCTACACTGGGCAGCTGCTCAAGGTGATGTAGGCATCATAAAACTGCTTCTTTTTGCTGGATCCAATGCTAACGCTGTTGACAAAGACAGAAAGACTCCATTACACCTGGCAGCGATGGCAGGACACGCTCAGACCGTCTCAACCCTGCTTAATGCAAAAGCAAAATTTGCAGCCAAAGACATGGATGGCTGTACGGCTTTGCACTATGCTGCCAGGAATGGTCACGTACGTGTGGCTGCTGTTCTTCTCACCTCTGGTAGGAATAAAAATGTGAATGAGAGGAACGTTTGGAGGAGGACACCTCTACATTTGGCTGCAGAACATGGGCAGGAGCTTGTGGTCGATCTGCTGCTGGAAAGACGAGCCAAGATCAATGCCATTGACAATAATAAAGACACACCGTTACACTCGGCCTGTCGAGCAGGGCATCTGGGCACTGTGCAAAAGCTGGTGAACTGGATTCATGGGGAGAAGGTAAACTTCCAGGCTACCAACAATGTGATGAAAACACCCCTGCAGGTAGCAGAGGCCGAGGGCACCCGAAACCACCAGCGCATTACTGTGCTGCTGAAGAAGAAGATGTTTCTTATAAAATAAAATTTGTAAAAAAAAAAAAAAAAAGCCTATGTCAGAATGGTTTGATGAAAGAAATCATGTTGATTAAAGCTTTTTTTTTTTTTTTTTAAATTTTGGTTGAAATTTGTTTCATGACACTGCACATTGGCAGAACTATAACCAGGCAATGTAATATAATGAGATACATGTAATACACATAATAAATAGGCTTATTTTCATCCAAATAAAGGCTACATCAACATCTGGTCACTAGGTGTCACCCAAATGCCACATTTTATACAGCCCAATGCAACGAGGTAAAGCTTCAATATTTGAGCCTACCACTAAGTGCTATATTGGTTTATAGTGGTGATTACTGGTGAGGAATTAATATATTAAAATGTTAAACTCTACTTAGTAACCCTTACAGACTAATATACTCCATACCCACGAAGTTTTCCTTTTGGGTGGCTGCCTGTATAAGTAACTTTTCATACTGAAGTCATACAGTAATTCATACTGAAACTGATACTAAGATGTAATCAGGGTGTTCATACACCCTTTCTCTGTAATTAGCAATTTAAAGAAATTCTACAAGAGCATGGTACAAAAGGGACAGAGTTTGGAATACATATAGAGTAAGAAGAAGTAAGCGGGTCTAAATGCTGAAGGCAGACAAGCATGATCTTTATGTTATGTAATGCTGAAGAAATGAAATCCTAAGAAATCCTCGGCCCCCTTCTCTTCATACTGTACATCCTCCCCCTCCGTCACATAATCCGCCACCACGGGCTTCAATTCCACTGTTTTGCAGATGACTTCCAACTTTACCTGTCCACTAAATCCATAACCCCAGCCACACATTCCACCCTCACAAACTGCATCTCCGAAATAAAGTCCTGGCTTCAGTCAAACTTCCTCCAACTAAACTGCGACAAAACTGAAATAATCATCATCGGCCCCAAAACACTCACCAATACCTACAATAACCTCGCCCTCACCTTTGATGGCTTTTCAGTCCCTTCTTCCTCCCACCTCCGTAACCTCGGCATTTTTTTTGACCAGACTCTCTCCTATGAACACCACATCAAACACATCACTAAAATCGCCTTCTATCATCTTCGGAACATTGCTCGCCTCCGCCCTTCCCTTTCTCCTCAGTCTGCTGAAACCCTCATCCACGCATTTGTTACCTCCCGTCTCGACTACTGCAATAGTCTGCTCTACCGTTTACCCTCCAGACTCCTCAATAGACTCCAGTACATTCAGAACTCTGCTGCCCGCCTCCTCACCCGCACCTCCTCCTGTGAACACATCACCCCTGTCCTCAAAGATCTCCACTGGCTCCCCATTCCTCAGCGTATCCAATTCAAGCTCCTCACCATTGTGTACAAGTCCCTCCATAACTTGGCCCCCACCTACCTCTCTGAGATCCTCCACCACCACACCCCCACCCGTGCCCTCAGGTCAGCTGACGCCAACCTCCTGTCTCCCCCCACCAGGACTAAACACAAGACCTGGGGGGACAGGGCCTTCTCCGCTGCTGCCCCCACCCTTTGGAACTCCCTGCCCAAACACATCAGAGACTCATCCACACTCCCCATGTTTAAAAAAGCCCTGATAACCCATCTTTTTTTAAAACCACCTTTCATTAACTGTCTTAATTCTTTTGTTGCCCTTGTTGTAAAGCGTCTTTGAGTATCTTGAAAAGCGCTATACAAGTGTTATGTATTATTATTATTATTATTATTATTAAAGAATAGTTTGGACATGTATAACAGTGTTTGACAAAAAAAAGGAATTTGCCATCTAGATGGAAACATGAGTAATTTCAAAAAGAAAGCCAGGAAAAGAAATCAATAACACAAATTATATACCAATCACACTCACATCATATCCTTACAATGTGATGGAAAGAATGCTCACTAACAAACTTAGATATATTTTGAGAAATATATTTGTAACCATCCAAAACACTGATTAGATAGGAGAAACACTGATTGGTGTTTTCTAGGAACTAAAAGGGAGGAATAAAGAACCATAACAAGGTTATGGAAATAGTGTGGTGTGTAAATATTAATGGTACTCTGCAATTAATGGAAATATGTCTAACAGGAAAACTTTGATCACTGTTTAGAAAAGAGTTAGTTTATTGTGCTTTATTTGTGTATAGCAGATATATAGAAGAAAGGAACAAGGTCACACAACAGTACAGAGATAAGATTCATATTTTACTTAAATATGAAAGCGATTTTTAGAGCATGCCCTCGTATCAAAATCAGTAATGGCTCTGACCTTGTAATGGCTCTGACCTTGCCTTGACCCTTCTGTGCCTAAACTCCACATTTACCACAGAATCCTCTGTTATCTTGGTCTGTTGTAAATATTGTTGTGAACCTTTTAAAAGACTCCGGACTGCAGAAAGAAAAATAACAGGATGTAGAGAAATCTGGGCCAAACTTTATCTGCAGAAAAGGGGTCTTATAGATGCTGTAAAGAAAAAAGTTTTTGTTTTTTTTTTTTCCCCCAGATGAGAGATTGTGGTCTTACAAATGAGAAGAGTAAATATTTGGTCCAACATTAGTCATGGTACTACACACTCATTGCACTTCTTTTTAACAACTGTCATGGGAAAGTAATAATGTCACTAGGTGACTAATGGTCATAACCACAATCAAAATCAAGTTTTAATATCTGAGTAGATGGAGGCCATTGAAAAGATCTTGTGAAGATCTTGTAGGCAACTTAAGTTGTTATTTCAGGAGGAGGTTACTATATTGACAGTGATGAATAAGAAGTTTTCCATCCACACTTAGTAGCCATCATTACAACTCAATACTCATTAATCTCTGGAACACCTTTAAATTAGTAGCTCTATGGCAATATTCACACACTGACGTTCTTTACGGTACATGGTTTAAATCTAATGGTCCCTGCAAGTCTAGGATTGGCTTTTTGCTTATCTTGGTTTCTTTGTTAGACTTTCATAATGGCTGCCCCTTTTATAGATCATTGTGTAATTGGCCTAAATTTGCCTAAATTTATTTTATAAATAAGGTTTGAAATGTCTAGAAATAGGTTTAATAATCTTATATTTGGCTTATTCTAATCTTATAATAGGAAATACTAGCGACATTCGACTATTTCAAGGTATATGTGTATTCATATTCAAGGGGCACAACAAGTCAATTTGACATAAATAAGGAATAAAACAGGGGCACCCTATAAGTCCATTTCTGTTTATATTAGCTTGCCATTGAGATGCAATTGAGATGCTTGCCATTCAAATTAGGAATTTTGTTATAGTGAAACTTAATGTCAGCTGCAATGAAGTTGTGATCAGCCAGCCAGGAACTTTTGTTTCTTATAAATGCTGATCAAATTCCCAAAGTAATACTAAACATTTTTCCCCCCAAAGCTTCAGGATTTTACTTACATTTGATCAAATGTGAACTGATGGCCATATATGATTGTCCTTTATCAGCAATTTATTGGACACCTATTAAAATTCAGTACCTGTGTTCTTGTTATCAAGGATGCTAATACCAGTCAAAAGTTTAACATATGGGATAAAATTAACAATTGTACAGCTAAGCTTAAGTTTTGGTTACAAAGAGGTATCTATGTGACCAAGATGGAAAACTTGGAAAGATGCCTTTATCCAGCATATTTCTTACGCCCCCCCCCCCAAACAAAAAAAATAGTCATCAAAACTATAAATCAACTGAATTTTTAATTTCATATGGAAAAACAAAATCCATTACCTTACCAAGAGTATTTGACAAAGGGACTAGACCATGGGCTACAAGTAATTAATTTGGAATGCATTAACATTCTTTTCAACTTACCACAACAGTTTTTGGTTTTCATACTCATGTAAACGTTTAAGAAAATAGCTGGACTTTTCATCCTGGTGCCATCTCTTCCCCAGGTAAGCGACACACACACACCCGGCCATCCACATGATGTAAAAGAAAACGTGATTTATCAGACCAGGCCACCTTTTTCCATTGCTCCATGGTCCATTTCTGATGCTCATGTGCCCATTGTAGGCGCTTTCAGCGGTGAACAGGGGTCAGCATGGGTACTCTGACCTGTCTGTGGCTACACAGCCCTTGACTATATACAACCCCAAATCAGAAAAAGTTGGGACAGTATGGAAAACACAAATAAAAAAAGAAAGTAGTGATTTCTAAATTTACTTTGACTTGTATTTCATTGCAGACAATACAACAGCACATTATTTAATGTGTTCCTCATGATTTTTATTGTTTTTTCTTCAAAAAAACAAAATTCCTATTTTGGTTCTTGCAACACATTTCAAAAAAGTTGGAACAGTAAAGCATTTACCACTTTGTAATGTTGCCATTCCTTTTCACAACACTTAAAAGACGTTTAGGGACTGAAGACACCAAGTGAAGAAATGTTTCAGGTGTAATTTTGTCCCATTCTTGCTGCAAACAAGTCTTAAGGTGGGCAACAGTACGGGGTCTTCGTTGTCGCATTTTGCGCTTCAAAATGCACCACACATTCTCTATTGGAGACAGGTCGGGACTGCAGGCAGGCCAGTCAAGTACCTGTATCCTCTTCCTCCGCAGCCAGGACTTTGTAATGTGTGCAGAATGTCGTTTTGTATTATCTTGTTGAAATATGCATGGAAGTCCCTGGAAAAGATGTCTTCTTGAAGGCAGCATATTGTGCTCTAAAATCTCTATGTACTTTTCAGCATTAATGGTGCCATCACAGAAGTGCAAGTTACCTTTACCAAGGGCACTGACACAACCCCATACCATGACAGACCCTGGCTTTTGGACTTGTTGCTGGTAACAGTCTGGATGATCCTTTTCTTCTTTAGTCTGGAGCACACGGCATCCATTTCTCCCAAAAAATACCTGAAATACTGATTCATCTGACCACAGTACACGTTTCCACTGTGTGATGGTCCATCCCAGATGCCTCCAAGCCCAGAGAAGTCGACGGCGCTTCTGGACACTGTTAACATAGGGCTTCCTTTTGGCACAGTACAGTTTTAACTGGCATTTGTGGATGTAACTACGTATTGTGGTACTTGACAAAGGTTTACCAAAGTAGTCCTGAGCCCATGTGGCGATATTGCTTATAGATGAATGACGATTCTTGATGCAGTGCCGCCTGAGGGATCGGAGAGCACGGTTGTTCAGCTTAGGCTTGCGCCCTTGTCCTTTACGCACTGAAATTCCTCCACATTCCTTGAATCTTTTAATTATGTTATGCACTGTTGAAGGTGAAATAAGCAAATGTCTTCCTATCTTTCTTTGAGGAACATTGTTTTTAAACATTTCAATAATTTTCTCACGTATTTGTTGGCAAACTGGCGATCCTCTGCCCATCTTTGCTCCTAAAGGACTAGACCTTTCTTGGATGCTGCTTTTGTACCAAATCATAATTACAATCACTTGTTGACATCACCTGTTTCAAATCACATCATTATTTAACCAATTTACCTGATTACTAGCCCTAAATTGCTCCTGTCCCAACCTTTTTTTGAAATGTGTTGCAGGTCTGAATGACAGGAAAGGATGTATATTTACAAATGAAATTAAGTTGACCAGACAAAACATGAAATATTTTGTGTTCATATTGTCTGCAATGAAATACAAGTCAAAGCAAATTTAGAAATCACTATTTTTTTTTTTTTATTTGTGTTTTCCATACTGTCCCAACTTTTCCTGATTTGGGGTTGTATATATATATATATATATATATATATATATATATATATATATATATATATATATATATATATATATATATATATATATATATATTTATATAGTCAAGGGCTGTGTAGCCACAGACCGGTCAGAGTATATATATCAGATTGATATATGAGATCACATTCTTTTTGATATTGATAAAAATAATAACAGCAGAGATTTTGTTTTAAATGCATTCATCATCCTTGCCAAGGTTTTTGTGCATACATGTAAGGCTAATAGTTTACATACACCTTGGCTAAAGACATTCAAGCTGATTTTTTCAAACTTTCAATTTTTCAATTTCCACACATTTCATGTTCTGATATATTTCCTGTGTTAAGTCATTTCGAGTATCTACTTTATATCCATAAGAGGTAATTTCAAAATAAAAGCTAATATCAGATTTTCAGTGGGTCATAAGTTTACATACACTTTGTTAGTATTTGGTGGCATTAACTGTTAATTCATTAACTTGAATCAAACTCTTCCAAAAGCTTCTCACAAGCTTTGCTGGAATTTTTGCTCATCCCTTTTGACAGAACTGGTGTAACTCAGTCAGGTTTGTGGGCCTCCTTTGCTCAGACATGCTTTTTCAGTTCAGTCCACTTATTTTTTTTTGAGATTCAGGTCAGGATTTTGTGATGGTCACTCTAATACTTTCACTTTGTTGTCTCTAAGCCATTTGTTACAACTTTGGAGGTATGCTTAGGATCACTGTCCTGCTGGAAGACCCAGTTGCAGCCAAGATTTAACTTTCTGGCCAATGCTTTGCTTCAGTATTTTTAGATAATTCTCCATGCCATCTATTTTTTGAAGTGCACCAGTCTCTGAATGAAGCAATATGTGTGTGTATAAAGATGGAAGGACTTTTATATTTGCATACAATTGTTTGTACAGATGTTCATGGTACCTGCAGTTGTTTGGAGGAGCCAGACTTGTGGAGTCATTAAATGAATTTCTGTTTAAAGAGACAGAGTGGTGTATGAATCATGAATATCAGAATCATGAGTATGAGTCAGAATCATATTGTATTTTTCTTCACTTCCTTAAAAAAAATATGCAAACGTGCAGTAGAAAGAAACTCTTGAACCTGCTTTGTGAATTTAATTTCTTTGGTGACCACTATTTTTCTTTTTCTTTTTCTTTTTTTTTTCTTCTTCTTTCCTGCTCAGGAAGCCATAGGCCCATTTGCACATGTGATATTTGAATAATTATTTCTGTTATTTGTCTTGTATTGCATTGCCTTTGATACACTGTTACAAAGAGGGCGCTAATGCAACCATGTAGAGGAGAAGAAGAAGAAGAAGAAGAAGACGACGACGAAGAAGAAGAAGAAGAGCTGTTATTAAAGTTACTGTAATTTGCCAGAATCCAGACGGAGCTCAGTGTCTCCTGATGATGAAAAGGTCACACGGTGACTAACACACGTTCACTGACGTCACTGCTTTCGGTTTGTGCTGTGTCACGTGATATCCCTCTTTCACTCCACTTCTACTGGAATGGCTAGGAATGAAGAAAAACAGCTTGGAAAATTAAATCGATTATGGCTTCAGAAAGAAAGAGAGGGTAAAACCTGCCTTCCGTTCAGACTACAAGTTTCAGTCTTTTGCTTTTTTTCTAATCCTTGTTTCTGACTGTGTGAGCAGTACACTGCCTGCGTTTACTTGTTTTCATTTGTCTGTTTTTAAATGTAGAAGGTCGCATTAAAGATGTGCACACGTCAAGACCAAAACTTGTGAGTTATTCATCCCAGCACACTTCTACAACAATTAGTTATTGCTCCTAAGTCTTTCAAATTAACCTTGCTAATATTGTTCCTCTAGGCGACATTAAATTCTGTTGCAGCTGTGAAGAAGTGGATACCAAGCATCAAGAATGAGATTGAATATTACCTGCAGGTATACACCACATCATCATCATCATCATCATCAATCATCATCATCATCATCATCATCCTGAAGTGGTGCACACTGTTTTAATAGCAGGAAGTGCACATGTGCACTGCTTATAGGAGTTCATATCATTGCTTGTGTTTATATGCAAAGCATTTCACCAATTCGAGTGAATTCATTCCGATTGAACTGTTTATACTGTGGACACTCTGTAGGCAATCTTGCTTTACATGCACGTTACATGATATTCGAGCCGGAGTTATGCGCATGCGTGGAGGGAGGTTTAGCATCAGTATCACCATAACATTGGCAGTCTTGATAGTTTGAGTCAAAGTCAGAGCAATAACACATTATCCATCTGTACAGTGCATTTACTCATCTTCTAATGTTACTAATATTATTAAAGGGACCAGGCCATGTGAGGGGTCCAGGATGATTTAGTAGTCCACTGACATGCAGAAAAAAAAATACAGTGGGGAAAAAAAAAAGAAGAAAAATACAGTGAAAATACAGTTGAGCTATGGTGGTCAGCTATGATGGTCTAGGCCTGTGCATTGTTTATAACTCATCAGATAAATTGATGTAAAATGGTTTGGTGTGCTGCAGTTTTCATGGTAAGAGCCACTTAAACATTTGTGGCTAATTACAAACATTTTTTTAAAATGTAGTTTTTCCCTGAAGGGCTTCTTAAATGGTTTGACCTGGGTCCCAGGCATTATGTAAGGTGGGCCTGACTGCACGAGAAATATAAGGCTAAGTTTTGTCTAGTTTATCCCCCTTTTATTACTGTGTATATATGTCTGGCACTGAGCCAATGTTATTGAGGACACTTTGCTTCCTGGATCTGCCTCAGAATGTTCATTTGATGCAAGTCCAACTTCACAATTATTTTAAATAGATTCAAATATGTAACATGAACTGCATTTCCTTATATTTTATTCTACAAGGTGTGCATCATGACCATAGGGTTAAAATATAGACAGAGCACACTTAGCACACTTGAGCAGTTGTCTCTTATATGATGGAGTTATCAGTATGGCATCCAAAACAGGAAATGATAACCTATGCCAGTATACATAATAGACAGCTGACAGTAAAAAAAAGAAAAAGACTACTACACTACGTAAAAATTGTATACACATATTTTTTGGCTCTATGTGACTATGTACGTTATAACAGCTTCAAAGTAGCACTAGTAGTCGTAGTTTCTGAGAACTGGTCCATGAGCATTTGTTTACAACGAGGGGGAGGTGAGAGGGCAAGCCCAGGAGAGTGCACCGAGGTCAGCGCTCCAAAAATCTGATCAATTGAATAAACAAAGTCTATGTCCTGTGGATTTTGAGAATGATTTAATAATGAAGACTGTATAATCACTGATATAGTGAAGCTTTCTTTAAGGAGATATTTATGGAAAGAGTCTCTGGTAGCAGAGCTTTGTAAGAGTAAGGTTTTTTTTTTTTTTTTTTAAACACAGAAACTCTCCAGGACAGATGACCTTCTGGTTTGTCTGACCACCTGTGTTTTTTTTCTTCTTAATTTCAAGAGAAAAAAAGAGATTGATGAGGGAAATACTGCTTATAGCTGCCATAATGTAAGCGATAACAGAAACTTGTCTTGCTGATGTTGCACAACATTAAATGTAACTATAAACAGTTTAAAAGTGGTTCATTAATAAGTTAAAAATTGCTGTGGTAGCTCAGGACATGCTGTTATTGGAGATGTTGAACTGATGTTGATTCAGTTCCTGTAACAACTCTGTCGTGTTTTATTCCTTACATACTAATACTCCAACAATATGTTTCCATGTAAAATAAATCGTAGTCATAGTGGGTTGAAAAGTGTTGTATTAGCTAAGCATAACAAGCAAGTTCCTACAAATCCACCAAAGCGATTGCTCACATTGACTAGTACAATATTTCAGTAAAAATAAAAACATGTTGTACATTTGAATGTTAAAAATGATGAGTTTTGGGGGAGAAATATCACCTTAAATGATCACATGCTCTCTCTTTGTTCCTTCACCTCGCTCTCTGTTGTAACTGTAGCAGTCCCAGTTGTCCCACTACCCAGAGAGGAAGATAGCAGAGTTCCAGCAGCAAATTGAGCGACTGGAAAAAGAGTACAAGGCTTATCTTAACAAAATGCACTTTTTAGACCCCAGCTGTAAACACCGGCCTTGGAGCCCCAGAGCGTACACCAAGAGGAGGCCAGACTCTAAAGGCGATCAGTGCATTGGTTAGTCATCTAATGTGATCTATATGTACTGATGCATATTTTACATATTTAAACTACAGTTTCCCACAAATTCTAGTGTACCTTAAATTAAATTTCTCAGTGCTCCATGATCAACTTGTACAACTTAGACAACTGTTCTTTTAGACTTCCTAAACATAACATAATGTGCTCATACTTTGTTACAGCCAAGAGACTATGTGCCCCTGCTCCTGGTGTTCAAGCCAATTATCAAGAAAGTTCTGCAACAGCTACCGCAAATAAGCAGGATGTATGTAACTCATCACAACCGCATCCTACACACCCCTCTGATCTTCCAGACCAGGATCTTCCACTCTCCTTTGACCACTCCAGGCTGGCGATAGCAGTAGCTGGGTCTCGGGGGGCTTCCACAGCGCAGCAGAATGAAACACACACCCTGGCACATGTCCTGCGTAACAGCCTCCCCAACCTGCACAGCTCAACTTTAGCCCAAGTTCCAGGACCACCAGAGAGACAGGGGACAAAACCTTCCCCCTGCACTGAACAAAATGAGGGTAAGACAGAACATGTGTTGGGACTGGGCTGCTACTCATCTTCCTCAGATGAAGATAATTGAAGTTTTAAACATATCTGTGATCTCACTGGTTTGTTCATATGGACATTTGTAAATATTGTTGTTTGCTTTTTCCATTTTGTGCTTTCTAAAAAAAAAATATTGTATGTAGCTGTAATAAATAGATTTCTAATAAATGACTTTACATTTCACTGTACATACACTGTACCAGTATTTCACTGGTAATGAAAGTTTGGCATTTGAGCATTTCAAACACTAAGAGTTTGAAAAATCCAAAATGGCTCTTTGTCTTTGTCTCGTTTTGCCAATTTCGGTCACGCTGTACTTCTCAGACCCGGAATCAGCTTCAGAATGAGTTTGCTGGTATAACTGGTATAACGTCTCTTCTGGAACACATCACTAATGTGATTGTGTGATTGGGCTCTACCTGAGTGGGTGTTTTTTTAACTTCATTTCAGCAGTTTCACACTGAGACAGTGAAGCTCAGTGTATGGAGAGATTACATAATGACCCCACCACAAAAGCTGTTCAACCACATTTGCATCTTACTGAATTATCAGTAAGCAGAGATATGCTGAGTCAGAGAGAGAGAGCCGGGTGATACTTCTGTATAAAGCGCACTCTTGCTCCGCTAGTCTGTTTGCTTGTAAGGCATCCCACGCCGACCCCAAAACCCTTCTTCCTTTTTTCTTCAGCAGTGGGAACTGCTTAGTGTGCAACACTTCGGGGAAATGAAGCTTTTGTCAGTAGTGAGGCTTTAATAGGACATATGTGGCTTTAGTCACACGCACAGTCAGGGACAGGGTTTCCCATACCTGTAAGGGGAGAAATGAAACTTCTGAACGTTTACCTGCATAATACAGCATCTGTCAGAAAAGTTTCCTTCATATTACATCATGCGTTTACTCATCTGATCTCAGGTTATACATGTACTATATAATGTAATGTAATGTAATTTACATAAGAATTCAAGACAAGTAGATATGACAGATGCATGTTCTTGGCATTGTACAGCTAAAAATTATTAATACAAATTATTGCACATTATACAACTAGATTCATCTTCAACTAACATGTCAGTCATTATATGATGCAGTTATACATGCATATGAACATGTACAAAAATCTCCAATTTCGTTGTCCTTGACAATAACAGTAAACCGTGAACCTTGAGCAGTGCTGCTACAGCCTTCACTTTTAATCTTTAGGGTAAGATTTGTGAATAGAAATAAAGTTCATGCACATATTTAGCTGTAATAGAAAAGAACTTGCTGCACATTTTAATTTTAATGATAATTCCAACAATGATAGTAATAATATTGATAATATGGGTAATATAATACTAGTCAGTTTTTATAGTTGTTTTCACATACTGGAAAAAAATAAATAAAGCCTGAGGACCAAAATCAGGTTGTATGTTCAGACTATAGACTTGTTATGAAAATACTAATATTTTAATAAAAAAAAAATTAAAAAAAAAAACTAGCATTCAGCGTTCCCACGTAAGTTTGGCATGGAAAGATTTAATTGGATGTAATTCCCCAAGGTGTCGACATGACTGTCATTTACGCAATTTGCATCAACAGCTGTGACAAAAATCTTCCATTTTGGGTTACGTATTTTGGATAGCTCATTACACCAACTTTTTGTTTGTGCTGCTTAAATGAGGCAGTCAATGTCAAGCATCTCAAAAAAGGATCATTAATACCTTCTTTGTCATTGAAATTATTGTGGTTTAGCTGGTTTAATAATTAGATTTTGAGAGTGATACAAATGACTTCTCATTATATTGGTGTAAAGTGGACATAACTTTCAGTTTCCAACCATTCAAATGCAGACACGAGAAGAATGTTTGCTTGTAGGAAGCAATTTCTTAGAATACGAGTTTGAAGTGGCTGAAAAAGATAGGACAAAAAATGAGTGATAATGACTGACTTATTCAGGGTGGGGAGTTGTAGTGAAGCACAGAAAAAAATATAAAACCCTTATTTCCCTTGTGTAGAACCCTTGTTCAATTTCCAGTTGAAAATTAGCAAAGACAAATGAGGAAAGCTCAACCGCCAGACAGACCTCATCTGCTTTGACGAAATCAAGTTGCCAGTTCCAGTAAACTGTGTATGTGCGTATCTGTGTATGTGTGTGTCTGAAGGATACGCAACATAAAGGGCACAGGTTAAAGTGATGCCGCTCTCTTGTCTGGTCTAAACCACACCACGAATCTCCACCCCAACACCCACTCTGTTCTCATGCAGACCCCTAAGAATGCAGGATGCAAGACTGCAAACTCATGTACACGCACACACACACACACACACACACACACACTCACACTCTTACACACAAAGCGTGTTTCATGTGGAAGCTTCTGTTCCTTCGTGGTTCTTCGTAGGGTTTGTGAAACTATCTTTATTCTGCTACATCATTGTTTACATAAACAAAGAACCAAAATTTTTATTTGGATGAGAACACAGTGTCTTTCAGTTTGTTGAAACATATTAGCAACGCCACACTGAGTGCTCACTGACACTTCATGTAGTATGTTAGAGTGTCACCCTTTTCTTACTGCACATGCTGACTGACAGGATGCTGGTGGTCTTGGGTACACACAATGTGGATTTTCTGAAAAATGCTTTCTAGGTCATTCTAAAAATGTATGACATTTGAGTGACCAATGAAATGTTTTCAGCTGTTCTGAAACAACAGCTAATAAGTACTGCACTCAGGATCTAGCCTGTTGTTAAAGGAAGAGTCACTGCAACAGTGAAACATTACCTTTCTAGTCATTACCTTTCTTCATCAAGATGAACATGGCAGCCACCATGTTTGTCACTAACATATGAATTAGTTTACCAACCAACTGATGGCAATGTTTTTTTTGAGGTGCAGACAACTGAAACTTACATTGGCATCACTAGAATGTGTGTGTGTATCCATATATATATGTAAACATTATATATATGTGGGGGGAGACATGTTCTATTGACCCCAATGTAAGTTTCAGTTGTCTGCACCTCAAAAAAACGTTGCCATATATATATATATATATATGCGTGTGTGTGTAGTTACAAGTAAGCACCAGTAAGTAAAAATCACAGTCAATCATGGTTAAATTAGTAATAAACATAGTTACCCTAAAGTAAAGTATAGTATTTAGTACCATATTAAAACCATGGTAATATCATAAAGCACCATGGCAGCATCATGGTGGGCATAAAGTGCCAGAGTAAAACCATGGAAGCATCATGGTCACCATCAAGTACCATAGTAAAAAAAAAAAAAAAACATGGAAGCCTCATGGTCACTGTATCGTCTCATATTTAAACCATATTAGTATCATGTTCAGCATAAAGTACCATAGTAAACCATGGTACCATTGTGGTTAGCATAAACTACCATAGTAAATCGATGGTAGCGTCATATAATATTACCTAATGGGCACTATCAAACTGTCAGCTGATTTGGACAGAAAAGAAAGCAAATACTGGAAGTAAATTGCAGAGTTGCATCATTGTGGTAACATGATGGATATTTTTTAATAGGACATGGCCACGAATTACTATAGGCCACTAGTTAATATTTCGAAGCCCACATATCAGGTAACTCATGACCACAAATTTTTTATTATGTATTTTTATTAATTTAAAAAAAAGGTTTGTGTAGGAACGTCATACTTGGTCGGAGGGGAATTATTTTTGACAGGAACTGGCAAAAAATTCACTTTGAGAATTTGCTTGATGTGATGTGGGTATTTCGATGTGACAATGCCAGTAACTCCACTATGTCTCTATGCATCATTCCAAGATTGAAGTAATGTTATAATATATTATAATATAAAATAATATTGTCAGTGACCATGGTTAAATTTCTGTGATCACAAAGATCTATTTCAATATTCTCTCTGTGTCTCACTCATTTTACAATACAAGTGCCACAAGTTAAGTATTTTATGGCCACCGAATAGATCACCAGATTGTCTTGTGGCCTCAATATATAAATTAATGGCAACACATTATTAAAAATAACCAACAATAATGTTGTGTCACTAGCTCTGTATATAATAGTTTCTGATGACAATAATATATGTGTTTTGTAGTATGTATCAGCTGGGCTAGTGAACTGTTTTGTCTTCATTACAGACTCCAAATTTTACATTGCTTAAAAAAGAAAATCAAATGTTTGACAGTTCATTGAAGAACATGTCAAAGAAAGGTCTAGTTATTGATGTGACTGATTCGAGAGCTGACTGATTTTAGAGAATGAGAGTGTTTCTTCCCATGATGTCATCACCATCAGTATGCAAAATATTAAGGCAGGGCATGAGTTCTGCAAAGACAAAGAAGAGAGAGAGAGAGAGAGAGAGAGAGAGAGAGAGAAAGAAGAAGAAGAAGAAGAAGAAGAAGGAAGAAAAGAAGAAGAAGAAGAACGTGGGAAGTGTTGAAAGTGTCTACCACACAATTTTTTTAAAGGAGGTGTAATACTGTGTGTCAGACACACTTTAACCATTCAGACACACACAGAGAAGCAAGCATGCACAGTAACCTTAGGTACACGTACCCTCCAGTGTTCACAGTTGATGCTGCAGGAGGCTTTCCTCGTCAGCATCAGGCTGCAGGCATCGAACCTCCCCCAGTCCCCTGCTGGACATTACCTCCTGCCCGAATCCAGGCCAAGAGAAGGGGCTGTGGAGGAATGAGCTCTGCAGGATGCCTCCTGATTATGGTCCTCCTGACAGTGTTTGCTGCACTGGGACTTGGAGCCTATCAGATCATGAGGCTGCAGACAGAGCTGATACGTCTGAAACAGGTGAGACTTATCTATGTGTCTGTCTGTTTGTCTTCCTGTCTGTTTGTTTTCCAGACTGTTTACCTACTGTATAAATAGCAGTAAGCTAAAATCTATGCAATCACTCTGTGTAAAATTGTTTTTGTAAGAAACCCAATTATTTGTTCTTATAACAGGTACATAATGTTTTAACAAAATGATCAGTCAGGCCATCTATGACTGAACCACTAAGCACTAATAAAAATACTAAAAAGATGAGCTCTAAAAAAAGAATTTTTATAAACTGGTAATTGCCTGTGTATTAAATATTGGACATATCCCCATCATTCAAAATGGTTCTAAAATATTTTAAACCTTTGTTTTGTTTAAACTTTCTTTTATGGTGCATAGTGCCTTATATGTAACCTGACATTTACTGGAAAATTTTAGCATTTACTTAAGCACTTACATTACGATTGTGGTCACCAGTCCAGCAGTACAGGATATCCTTTACTTAAACCAGAGCACAGTCTTGTTTTCATATGAACTCAAACTGAGTGAGCATTATGCATAGTTTCTAATTTATCCATATGCACAGTTTCTAATTTATCCACAGTTATGCGTTAAAATTATGTGCAAGTGTATGTTTGTGCATGCATGCATGCATGTGAGTCAAAAATATCATACAGATATATGATGTGACCCTGAGGTTTTATTTATTTCTCTTATTTTCATGACAGGAAATAAACCCACAGCCTGAAAGTATTACACCAGAGAGGCTAGTCGGTAAGACACAGTCTTGTTTTAATCTCTCACCTTGTCGTGCTCCATCTATATCTTATATGAAATCTACCAAGCTTACAAAGATAAGAATGCTAACATGCAATATTCAATGAATTTTGCAGGGCAACAAGTAGAAGATAAGGAGCCCAAGCATGCACCAGCTGCACATCTGATGGGTAAAGAGAGAATCATAATGTATTCAGTAGATCCTGCTATATAATTACACCTTATCCAAATAGCAAGGTGTAATCAAAACTCAAAAAAAAAGAGACCAAGCAAACAACATCTGCATATTTGATAGGTAAAAAGAGCTGAATTACTAAGAGGCATTTAGCAGATTACCCCTCATCTTGAGAATCCTAGTGTATATATTAGTTAAACCTGAACAATTGCACTTTATCCAAGTAAACAAAGTACAAATTTGCACCATACTAAATTTGTAATGTTCAAACCTCACATTAATTGCAAACCAAATCAATTCTATCTCACTGAATTATGCAAATTAAATTCCATATTACCTAGACCTAAAATTTGTTGGGCAGTAGACATCCAAGAGCATACTTATGTCTAATGAGTACCAATAATGTCATCTTTCCCTCTTATCCATTCAGGACAAACCCAGGACAATAAATCGAAGACCCTAAAGTGGGAGTCAAGGCATGGTCGTGCTTTCACAGATGGCATTCTGTACCGTGACGGTGGTTTACAAGTGAATGAGACAGGCCTCTACTTTGTCTACTCGCGTGTGGAGTTCCTATCAAAAGACTGCAAACCAAGGGACTCTCTGGCCCACATAGTGTACATAAAGAGAGGCGAACGGCTGCTAACGCTCATGAGTGATCATCGAGAAGGCTTCTGCCAAGTCGGAAGCAAGCAACTGTGGACAGCCGGAAGTAACCTTGGCTCCATGCATCAGCTCAGGCAGTCTGACTGGGTGTTTGTCAACGTATCCCAGCCAAACCGGCTCAGTTCTGACCACCAAAGTAATTACTTTGGCCTTTTTAAACTCCCATAAGCACTCACTGTGTTCCTCAAAGGTTTGGCAGGCCAGTGTTCGGAGGAAATGGGAAAAGTGCATTTGAAAGGCTCAAACTTGTGTAGAAAGAAGTCCAGGGAATCATCTAAGGATGTTTCACTGTCCTCTATATATAAAATATTAGCCATTTTTGTTGTTTACCGAACACTAACATGCTCCTGTATGGATGTTATTTATTTACAGAAATCTTTATTATGTATGTCTGGGCATGGTCGGAACTGCAGATCAGTATAAATTATGGTCATATTGACCATAAAAGTCTAATAATTTACATTTTACAGCGAAATAAATTATTGTTGTTGTTCAAAATGCCTTTGTTTAATAAATAAATGATTATGCACTGAACAAATATTAAGAAATGAATATTTTAATGTCCAACCAAAAATAGTACATGTAGTTACCATTATATCACACAGTTGTTGATGATGGCAGGGGAAACAGTGGGCTGGTACTGGGAGAGATGAGGAAAATATGCTAAGCATTACAATTAACATAGTTTCCAGGTCTGTTTCTATACTGACCAATTTAATTAACATTTTTTTGCATGAGTCATAACTTGTTACTTTTACTAATTCTATCAATTATCAAATGTTTGATGAGTTTTAACTTTCAGCAAAGAGATGCAACATATTCAGTGTTGTATACTGAGGTTTTAAATATCCTCTTTTGGGCCATCAGGCAACTCTGCAATGTTGCATTTTCATTCCTCATCATTTCTGCAAAGACCCTCATGCTGTTTTCATCGCAAAGCCACAGATACACATGTACTCTTGCTTTCTCTAACACACACACACACAGATTTCTGCTGCTGACGCAGAACACTGTGTCTTTTTTCAGTTTCCTTCCTGTGTTATAATTCTGGCTCGGCGGCTGGAGGTAAATTTTCAGCCTGAAATTTCGTAATCTGTAAAGTATAATATGCCTAAACTCCTTTGGGTTTCTAATAAGACAATATATTTTGTGTGACAAAGTTTGTGTGTTGCCACATTCACTTTGGCAAAGTAGAGTGCAAGTAAAGTACTGTAAATGTCTGTCATGCCACAGAAAACATTTTGATAAAAGTCATGAGTTTTGGCACAATCTCATGTCTTTTATCAAAAAACATTTAGTGCTTTAGTAGTACTCAGCATTAGTCTTGGGCAATACAGTGAAGGCAAACACACAAATGTGCAAGGCAAAGTACTGTAGTGCCTTATGTAGTGTATTTAGTAACTAGGAGTGGACTCCTTGTTTTAGAGGTGAATCAAAATTTCATAACAACCTTCAAAGTAAGAGAAACTACCCGTATAATGTTAGATATACAGTGGATATAAAATGTCTACACACATCTGTTAAAACTGCAGTTTTTAGTGAAAAATGAAACCAAGATAAAGCATGCCAGATCTTTTCCCACCTTTAGTGTGATATAGCAACCAACAAAATGCAAGTGAAAGCAACTTAGAAAAAAAAAAGAACAAACTTACAATAACCTGGTTGCATAAGTGTGCACACCATTTTATAATGGGGCATGTGACTGTTCACATTCAAAATCATATTTAAAAGTTATTTTTAACCAGCTGTCATCAATAAAGTGTTTGTGATTAACCCAAAATAAAGATCAGCTGTTTCTGTTAGATTTTCTTGACATCGTCTTGATTTCAACTGCTGATGGTCTGCAAAGAGCTTATAAAGCATGTACGGGATCTCATTGTTGAAAGGTACCACTTAGGAAAGTGGTACAAAAGAATTTTCAAAACATTAGATGTACCATGGAACTCAATGAAGGCCATTATCAACAACTGAAGAAAATGGAGCACCACAGTGACATTACCAAGAACAGGGTGTGCCTCCAAAACTGACAAAAAGCCTTATCAAGGAGGCTGCCAAGAGACCTACAGAAACATTAAAGGAACTGCAGGAACAGCTGGCAAGTACTGCTCACTCCCTGCATGTGACAACTCTCTCTAGTCTTTTTCATGTCTGGGCTATGGGGTAAGGTGGCTAGACGGAAGCCCTTTCTCACAAAAAAAGCCCACCTTTATCACCCCATATCCTGTGACAAAATGTGGTCTGATGAAACCCATGGTGAAGCATGGTGGTGGCAGCATCATGTTATATGGCTGCTTCCCTTCAGCTTGGACTAGGACTCTGGTAAAGATAGAGCAAATCATGGATAGCTCCAAATACCAATCTATGTTGGCCCAAAACCTGCAGGCCTCTGTTACATAGCTGAAGATCTAAGTAAAATCATCTTCTAGCACTATAATGACCCAAAGCACAAATCCAAGTCAACAAATGAATGGCTTCAGAAGAAGAATTTCAACGTTTTGGAATGGTCCAGTCAGAGCCCAGATCTAAATCCTATCATAAAGAGTTGTGGAATGACTTGAAGAGGGCAGTGCACAGGATATCAATTTGATAGTAGTTTGATAGATCTGGAGCAATTGCGCTAAGTTGGTAGACTCTAATTCAAAAAGTGCTGTATTACAAGCAAAAGGTAATTTAACAAAGTAATAGTTAAGGGGGGTGCAGACTTGTGCAACTAGGTTATTGTAAGTTTTTTCTTTTTCTTTTTTTTTTTTTAGAATGTTTCTATTTGTTTTTCACGTGATTTATGTGGATTTCTTTCTTTTTTTATTATTTCTTTTTTTTTTTTTAACATCAAAACCTGCAATTTTTAACAGGGGTATGCTGATTTTTTATATCAACAAAACAATTTCAGGATTTCTTTCATTATGCCTGGCTGATGAAAACAGCAAATATTATCTACATTTTTCTTTTTCCAATGGGTGGGACTCCAGATACCTCTCTCCTGTTCCACTAGTGGAAACCAGCCCACACACATATACACACACACACACACACACACACACACACACACGCCCACCCACCCATGTGTGCAAACACCCCCAGAGGAAATGACCATTATGGGCCAACTATGAGCTTAAAGGTCAATACTAGTTTATAGCCAGAAGTCTTCACGCATTTTGAATTAAATCTGTGTATTAAATATGTGATGCAGGATATAAATGTCAAAAGCAACCACACTGATGTAACAATAAGATTCCCAGAAATACAACATGATCAAAATCTTATCATAGACAACTTTCAAGGACACATAGGTTGTGAATTCATCAGAAGATTAATAAAGAATTGTGTGACTTTCAATTTTACCGAGAGGTGTTGATAAATCAGACTTATCAGAATTAACCAGGTCTGTTAGACAGTCGACAACTGTGGTGGCAAAGTGACCACATTGTGTATATTAAAAAAATAAAAAATAAAAAAACCATTCATAACTGATTTTTGAATGAGATTTTAATATTCACTGAGTTCCCACATCTATCTGTACATCTACCTGGATTGACTTGGCCATTTTATCAGGTGAACTTTGTAGGCATGCAGTTACTGACTGTAGCCCATCTGTAGCCCAGCTATTTGTTAGTTTCCCTCTACCCTGTCCATCATTGAAAAGAAGCCACTACGCTGTCAGCATAGTTACACCACTGACAGCATTACTTTTAAGTGGTGTCAGTATAATGTGGGGAAAAAATGTGTAAACATAGAATGTGTAAAGGTGGTTAATCACTACAATAAGCATATCTGTCATTGAGTAGGCTGTATGTTTTTGGAACATAGGCAATATTGCAAAAAAAAGAGATAAATTCATTCCTCATTTCTAAGATGGCTGTTGCAGACAAAACGGACAACACATTCTGAGTGGACCCCATGCAGTTTAACACATTGATGGTAGCAGTAAACATCATTAGAATAATTAATTCAAAATTAATATATCAACAAGCAAAGTGATCATTTGACATACAATAACCGATAATTTGACAAGGATATTGAATAGTGTTATTTAGACATGTTCTTACCATTTTTTTTTTCCAAACACAAAATATTTTTAAGTAGAGCAGTTTTTTCCTGCAAACCACTGGTTTCAAAATAATTTGCGCCCTTACAATTAATATTTTGTTAACAAATCAAATCTGGAATCTTAGATGATCATTTCAAAACACTGACTTTGTGTTTCTATAACCATTTCACTATGTGAGCATCACCAAACCACCTTTTCTTTTTTTTTTTTTTTTTTTTTACAGTAGGATGACTTTCTTTTTCAGGTGCTTTTCATTGTATTACAAATTATTTTGCCAAACGTTATAATGATGTGCACGACCAAAAACTTTGGTCTCCTCTGACCACAAAGCATGATGCACGTTGTAGTTCTAATGATGTTTGGTGACGTTCAGGAGCTATAATTTGTGCGATGCTCTCAGGAAAGGATCCATTCTTGCTATGTTTCAAACAGGTTGACAGTTTGACAGCTTTAACGGTTGATTTTGAAACTTGACACCCACAAGAATCAACTAAACTGTGCAATTCTAAAACCGATCTTTACGCTCTTTTTCCTCCTTCTTATCATGTGTGTGTGTGTGTGAATTGGGGGGAGTGGGAAATTTCTTGTCATGGCCGTAATTTTGAATAATAGTACCGTATTTTAATTGTTTCTTTATTTTTTATATCTATTACCTGATTTTTACACATCAACAACTATCTGTCTCTTTTGAGTTGAAAGTTCTTTGTTTTTTTCCCCATGGTAATGGATGAGGGATTTTAGATTTTTGCAACCTCATATAACGTCTTCAATATGTCTTTTTAAACACCATTCTTGTACAAATCTATCTAAATAAAAGGTCAACTTGTGATATGCTTTTAAAATAATGATAATGAGAGTAATTAATTGAGAGTACATAATCAGAGTACATACATCAAGCCATTATTTAAGTTTCAGCATTAAGCCAAACCTCATATATTAAAGTTTGTCTATTTTAGTCTAACTGCTAAACTGCTAACTGTCTATTCTGTCTAACTGACACTAGTTTTTGCTAATATGTATAATGCTCAGTCACAAGAATGTGGAACCACAAACAAAACTTTAATAATAACATATCCAATATCAGCCCTGCATCCCATCCAGGATATATTCCCACCTCAAGCCCAGTGTTTCTGGGGAGTGCTCTCAATCCAACATGACCCTGACCAGGATAAAGTGGTTACTGAGGACGAATGAATAAATATCCAGAGTAACAATGCCAGAAGGCAAAAAGACACAGGCAGGCATTAAACAGGTATGTCCACCCATCTGTTACTATATGAATCTGTGAACAATCAGGTTCAAAACATAAAACTGTGCAGGTTCAGAGTGGGGCTCCAGGATTGGCGCTGACAATCACTGTTATTTAGGAGTTAAACAGGTACAGGCCCTGGGTCAGAGATGCAGAATTGATGCTGTAATCTCATTAAAGGGTGCTCCTGAGTCACACTGTTTTTTACTTAAAAATAATTGAAAATTATTGAGGTGTGACAGAAAGGGAAGAGCAAAAGATAGTTATTCCAGCTTCAACCATAAGGGGCAGATGATTTTTTTTATCCTTACCTTGCATTGAAAGTGGCAAGATTTTACCTGCAATTGAACGGGTCGGACAGATGTACAGCCTCAATATAATGGATTAAGAAGGTAAAGAAGGTAATGGATTAAGAAGGTAAACCTTTACAATCTACCTACTAGAACCTCTTTGTATACATGCAATGGACCCCATTTCTCAATCTTTTAGTAAAGTTGTGTTTAATTGCTTTTGTAGGCCAAACCTAACTAAAAAAGTCCCACCAGATTTACAGAAGGTGATTTTCTTCACACTCACATGCCCATGTTTATACTTGCCAATCACCCAAAAATACCAAGCTCATTCACAGCACAGCTGTTTTTTTAATGACATTTACTGACACTAACAAAACTGTGTGCGAAATGTAAAGAGCTAAATACTAAACCCCTTTTTGTCTCTCTGTTAAAACACTTAATCTGTGTTTGACAATTTTATGTAAAATTTTCCATTTTTGTATCATGTACTTTGTGTTGTATGTAATTTAAATACCTTTCTGTATATTGTTTCAATTATTTTTCCAGCACTGAATGCGCTCATTTCTGTGTTTTGGGAGCTCGTTGTATGTTGATAGATTTAAGAGGAGAGGGAAAAAAAAAAAAAAAAAAAAACACTCTCTTATTGAAATGTGGATTATGAAAATCAAAATGAATAAGTTGGAAGTGAAATTGGTAGTGGTAAATATAATTATTATTTTATTTATTATTATAATTATAATGTAAATATAATTATTATTTATAATTATTATTTTAATTATTTTATTTTATTCAGACAAATCTATGAAATACAACCTCGTTATAATTTATCTCTAGTGGGACCAACACCATGCTATTCCAGCAAAAAAAAAAAAAAAATGCTTTAAAAAAAAAAAAAAGCTAAGTCATCAAAAACCTGTCCGTGCCTTTGGAGGTTTTTTGCTCCAGCTGCACTGCATATGCATCACTTTGTTACTTCAAAGACCAAAGTGGTTTAGAAGACCTTCAGAGAAAGGAAACATAAGACGTTTGAAAAGTCATTAGAATCTCTCGATTTTTCATTCCCCTATAATGTGTGTTCTGTTAAGACCACTACAGACTTTTTCCATGTCAACCACTAAATATGAGTCATCACCAATATCTGGTAAATGACTTGTTCCCATGCAGAGCAGGTGAAAATAATGGACAGATCATCCTTTAATTCTGATCAATTATTTTTTGCTGATTTTGCAAACCTTCATATTTATTTATTTATTTATTTATTGTAAATGTATAATTGTAGCAAACTGCTCCTTTTCAATAAAATATGGCCATGACTCATTTTGGGGATCACAAAGCTGTTTATTACCTAACAAGAGACAAAGCTCAGAACATTTTACCCAATATGCCCAAAGTACTACATGCAAAAGGCTTACTGCAAATTTCTGCTCATTTTCTAGGTGCAGATTTGCTGATTACAGAAAAAAAAAAAAAAAATGTTCGGTCGTTTTGAAATAAATTCCCCCGCAAAAAAATAGCAAAAAGTAGCAATAGCAGTAACAGTGACACTAACAGGGAGTAACACTGTTCAATTCTGAGGCCTACAAGTGGAATTTGAACATGCTCGGTTTCCTGAAAAAGCACAGGTCTCCCCTGCAAAACGCAATTTGCCGTAAGTGTCTACATCAGATAAAGCAGAGGTTAAACGTGGAAGAGGATGTTAAATTGTTTTGTACTGGCGGTAACTAACAACTTGTCAGCGCTTCCTCACTTGGAGTTTTCCCCCATTATCCTCTGTGTCCCTGAGTCCGGGTAAAGCGGCGTTATTTAATGTGTGCTCTGTGAATGACAAGCTCTGCTTGGACCCTGTGTGCTTAACAGAAACACAAACAGAGTGACGGATTACTCTTTAATCAAATTACTCACACGGGCTAACGGATGTTTGATCTCCCGTGAGTGTCTGGCAGAGGCGGGGGTATTATGGTGATTCATAACCTTCAACACAAGCCCAGTGTCAGTACCACAGTTTTCTTCTTTTGAGTGTCTCATTCTGAGTGTCTCTGCCCCCCCTCACTACCATCATTGCTACAGTCTATAGACCTCCTAAGACTAATGAAGCCTATTTGTCTTAGTTTGCTGATTTACTGTCTATGCCGTGCCTCAAGTTTAAGACGATTCTTATCTTGGGGGACTTTAACATCCACACTGACTCAAAAGATTTAGTGATAAAGGACTTCCAGTCTTTATTGGAGTGTTTTGATTTAATTCAGTTTGTTAACTGTTCTACACATAACAGAGGTCACACATTAGACCATTTTTGCAAATGGTTGTTTCGTGTCTGAGCTTTCCTCTGCTGATTTAGGTCTTTCTGACCATCTAGCTATCTTTTTTAATATGGAATTACCACACAATTACTGTATCTCCTCAAATCGCACTGTAAAATTACACAAATGGAAGTCCACTGATCTGCCAAATTTCACTAACTTTCTTGCTTCTTCTTTAAGTTGTTTTTCTCCGTCAGATTCCCTTGAGGACAAAATTTCTCTGTTAAATAATGTTCTCATATCTGGCTTCCTTTGCTCCTTTGAAATCAGGGACCATTTCCTTTTTGCGTTCTGCTCCTTGGTATAACGACAATCTGTGCTCAGTGAAGGCAGCTTGTTGTAAACTGGTGCACAAGTGGCATCTTTCTGGCTTGAATGTATATTACCAGGCTTGGAAAGACCACTTGCATAATTATAAAGCAGAAATTTTATCTGCCAGGTCTCATTATTTTTCCCCAGATCATTGTTGACAAAACAAATCCTAGTTACACTTTAAATAGATTGCTCAAGTGTAAGTGCTCCACCAACTTGCCTCCACTTGACCATGTTACTCTAGGTAATGAGGTATCACGTATGAAGGTTACCACGTGCATTATTGAGCCTATTCCAACTAGTTTATTTAAATCAAGTTTTGCCTCCTTGTGTCCTGTAGTCTTGAGTATAATAAATGACTCCCTGTGCACTGGTGTTGTGCCAGCAGCATTTAAAATTGCTGCTGTAACTCCAGTACCCAAAAAGACTAGCTTTGATTTGGACAACTTTGACAGCTTTCGTCCTATATCTAACCCTTCTTTCCTTTCAAAAATCCTAGAACGCTCTGTTGTTCTCAATTACACAATCACCTCATTGCTAACAATCTTTTTGAGCCCCTTCAATCCAGCTTCCGTAAACTCCACAGTACAGAAACAGCTTTAGTTAAGATCATTAATGACTTAGCTTCTGATTCTGGTTTTCATTCTACCCTCGTTCCTTCTTGATCTCAGTGCCGCTTTTGACAATGCTGATCACACTCTTTTACTTACCTGTCTTGGAACTGTCTTTGGTATCTCAGCGACTGCTTTAAATTGGTTTAGATCCTATCTCTCAGATCGTAGGCAGTTTGTCTCTCTGGGTAGATGCAGGTCAGAAATAGGTTCAGTTCACTGTGGTGTCCCTCAGGGTTCAATCAGGGTTCAATCTCTACTTGTTAGCATTTATATTTTTCCTCTTGGTCATGCAGCTTAAGATCTCTCAGCCTTAATGATCCTTTTTACGCAGACGACATACAGATTTACATTCATTCTAAATCTAGTGATAACGTGGCAGTCACTTTTCTTTTACATTGTATTTCTGAGATAAAAACAGGGATGGCTTAAAATTTTCTCTGTCTTAACATTAATAAATCTGAAGTAATGCTCATTGGCTCTCCTCACCAGCTTTGTAAAGCTGGCTCTTTAAATTTAACCGTGGATGGCTCTGCTTTGGAGTTTCAAACAAAATTTTTAAAAAACCTAGGAGTTATATTTGTCTGTTAAGTCTGTCTTTTGATCCACATGTGCAGAATACTGTTAAAACATCCTTTTTTCATGTCAGAAATATTGCAAGATTACGGCCTATGTTATCTTTTTCTGTGGCTGAAAAGTTGATCAACACTTTTGTCTTTTCTCACATTGATTATTCAATTCAATTCAATTCAATTTTATTTGTATAGCGCTTTTAACAATGGACATTGTCACAAAGCAGCTTTACAGAAATAAATGGATTCACAAAAATATATTGTAAATATTTAAATTTATCACTGTGAATTTATCCCTAATGAGCAAGCCAGTGGCGACGGTGGCAAGGAAAAACTCCCCGAGATGATATGAGGAAGAAACCTTGAGAGGAACCAGGCTCAAAAGGGAACCCATCCTCATCTGGGTGCAACGGATAGTGCAATTATAAATAAATCCCTTCTATTGTGTACTATATGGACAAATAGTGCAATTGTGCAACCAATAAATTCATCGCAGTATTTGCAAGAGGTCCGGCTGGTTAAAATCTATCCACTGTCCACTGATGGAGTCCTGAGTACGAAGCTGCTCGTGGCAACTGCAGCCCCAAAGCCACTACAGCAATCGCAGTCCCAAGCCATTACAGTACAGCTCCCCATATGTGATCCCCAAGCCATCTCCACAGCCCCCAGGTGGCACCATCCCCAGCAATCCAAACAGTTCTTCAGGCAGTCCATATGGGGCCACCCCCAGCAGCAGCGAGCGAACTCAACCGATGAGAACTCCAACCAGAAGTAGGGCATCAGGATGGGTCAGGCAGCGAGGAGGAGCAGAAGGGGTCAGGATCACTGGCATCATTGGCATCTCAGAAGTAGCATGTGTAGCTCGACAGAGAGTGAGGGAGAGAGAGAGATGGAGAGAAAGGAAGAGATTGTTAGGTGAGCTTTTGTCCTCTAATGGTTAAGCACGATGTACTTTGCATGCAGAGTGCAAGCAGGGACTCCGGCAAGACTAGCTATGACAGCATAACTGAAAGGGAGAGCCAGAAGCTAACACAGACATGAGGGCACCCTGGGACATAAGGCAGCCAGCCACTCCACCGTCGACAAACCTGAGTGAACTTATTGCAATGCGCTCCTTGCTGGAGTCTCTAAGTCTACAATAAATAAACTGCAGTATGTGCAAAATTGTGCAGCTAGAATCCTGACTAGGTCCAGAACAAGTGAACACATCACTCCTATTTTGGAATCCTTGCACTGGCTCCCTGTCAGGTTTCATGTAAACTTTAAAATTCTTATGCTTACATACAAGACTTTACATGGTTTGGGTCCTCAGTATTTGGCTGAGCTTTTAACCCATTATAGCCTCGTGATCTCAGCTCCTCCAATTCTGGTCTTTTATTTGTTCCTCAGACTCGTTTGCGTACTATGAGTGATAGGGCCTTTTCGCCTTATGCTCCAAAACTGTGGAACTCACTACCATCGGATCTTCGAAGCCCAGTCTTTCAGTATATTTAAATCTTCTCTTAAAACTTATTTCTTTAGGATTGCTTTTACTTGATTACTTTGTTTTTTAATTATTATTATTACTACTACTACAACTACTACTACTATTATTGTTAATAATAAAATACAATTCAGTTATTAATAACTATTTTTCGATACATGTTTATATACTCTTATGGAAAGCACCTTGAGAGGCCTTTTTAAAGGCACTATATAAAATAAACTTTATTATTATATTATTATTATTATAAAATGTAAGAGGATGCATTTCATGGCCTGGGTGCCATGGTCAGGTGCCATATTATTATATGACCCAAGAACAGGTATTGGTTATAAAATGCACAGCTCATTCAGGTTACACATTCAAAGCACAGGTTTTCTACTTCCTTATGTTCTGTACTGCTGTGGCAGTTTCCTTTGGAACTAGTAGTCTTCCTGTGTGCTTATTCCCTGGATGACTACAAATTAACAAAAACCTTGTTACACTGACCGCACATAGGTCACCTACAAAATGTCCGTATTATGTCATATTTGCCCTCTTTTCATTTCTACTGTTGCTAGGAGTTGAGGAAGTGGATTAACAGACTCTTAAAATATAGAGGCCTAGTCTCTTGTCTCTTGCTCGCATTATTTCATTATTACTAAATCTGCATTATCAACTTAGTGTGCATTAACACACACTTTAGGTGATGATAATCCTGGCATTTGACTTATTACTATTATCACCACATTTTCACAAGACTTAACTGCAGCATAATGTTGATAGCAATGCATGAAGCACATCACCTAGGCTGTGGGAGTACTGCTAACTATTTATTACTTTCCTCCAAGACCCCCATCATAAGACAGTTACCAGAGAAGGTGAGGGCCAACACGTGCTTCCTCCAAGACAGAGGAAGCCAGCCGCCACATCTTTTTTTCAACAGCCGCTCACGCTGTGTCACTGGGCAGTGTAACATACTTGGAGGAAAGCACTATCTGCATTAACATAGCACTGACATACTTTTAAATGTAGTGTCATAGTTTTTTTGAGATACAGCTCAAGACACTGATCAAGATAATCAAAAAACAGAGCACATCCATGTGTATAAAGTCTCCATGTTGCTGAATGGTAAAATATACTGCATGTGTCCCAGAATAGTTGGCATGAAATTGCTAAACATTTTATAGGTTGAATCTTTCAGGCAGAGATGTTTCAGCTCTGATTTGCCATGAAGTGGATATCACTTTTAATCCTGAGGATGTAAATAAGGTATACAGACAAGTGTTTTAACATTGGTGGTAACATTGCCATTGTGTCTACATGTGCACATATTGCACCAGGTACAGAGACTACAGGCTGAACTGGCAGTGGACTACAGTGAGAAGGCAGGTTTGGCTGGCTCAAATGCAATTTCTGGAGCCTGGTAAAAATACAGTGCTTCACCTGCAATTAACACCTGGAAAGAACTTTAGCCCAGGAGGCAATGATTTCTGTCTAAAATCATGACTCCACTAGTTCTGAGGGAATTTGCCCTGATGCTCCTCCACTTCAGAGAACCTCATTGTAACAATCTTGGCAGTACTATGCCCAGAGAACACAGGAGGCCAAGCGCAAAGAGCGCACTTTTTTTTTTTTTTTTTTAAATTTGTGTTTGTGCCCTTAGTACAGTAGCTTTTCAAAACATATCACCTTGCAGCTTTCCAGCTCACTTGTCAATTTTTTGCTCCACTTTTGCCATACTCTGCTCAGTGGCAGACACATACAGACTCATTTCACTGCTAAGGGAGAGAAAGAGAAAAAGAGAGAGACACATCTCATAAATTTATGTAGGATGACAGGGGTCAGGTCAGCCACATTAGATATTACTCCTCTAGCTCATCCCAAACCACCTCAATCCCAGGGCAGACCCATGCTCCCACATGCTACATGCCCCACTGTCGATGAGAGAGATAGTCAGCCACTACCACTGTGGACTTAAAAGGCTGTAATGCCAGATGCCAAACAAGTGCTTCACACTTCACACGCAGGGGTGTATGGTCTAAGCAGAGGGTGAAAGGGCAAATGTTTTTAAGCACCTTACTATAGTGCTCAACTAACCCATCGGTATGAGGGCAGTAGGCACAGGTGTTAATTTCCAGCAATTCCTAAAGTATGTATAGTGAATGCAACATAAATGATGTGTCCTGCTCAGTTAGGCTCTCTTTTGGGGATTACACAAGGAGATTCAGCAAAACACTGCCTCTGCTACTCTTTTCACAGAGACCGTCAGCAGAGGCACAGTCACGGAATGTCAATAAGCCAACCTGCCCTGCCAAAAGAAACACGCTATTAAGTAACATGATGTACACCAACAGCCTATCCAGGCAATAGAAAAGAGCTATTATCTGCTGTAGTGTTCTATGTACCACTAAGTGTCCAGTCATAGGATTATAAAAAGCCCAGTAAAAAAGTATGTCCCTGCAGCTTCTTGGGACCAAAACTTGGTTCACAGTTTCTCCTGTTTATGTGTCCCAACTCACTCTGTATACTGTAGCTTGTCACTGAAAATGGAAAGGCTGGTGTGACCCCAGCGTGAACATTTCAACCATAAAGTGACCTGTGACCTGGTCAAAAAACATTCTTTAAATTATTGCTTTACACCTGGACAGTTGAAGACTGGAAAAAGACCAGGCAATGTTTTTCTCCTGTTCTTGGTTGATAATGATGGAGCCCACTGTGCTCCTGGGACCAGTCATTGCTTTAGAAATGGTTTTATACCCTTCACCAGATCTATATCCTGACACAATTTAATCTCAGAGGTCTACGGAGAGTTCCTTGGACTTCAAGGCTTGGTTTTCAGTTTGAATTGTGGGACATTACCTGCACAGGTGTGTGTATTTCTAAATAAGGTCCAATCAATTGAATTTGATACAGATGGACTCCAGTCAAGTTCTATTCAATTTAAGCCATTTTAAATATAAACTATACGACAATAAAATGGAGAACACCTGAAGGGGACTGAATACTTTCCAAACCCATAAAAACAATGAATCTGATTTTGAGTGCTTCCAACAGTTGATGCAGCATTACAAACAGAATGTTATATTATCATTCATTCATCTTCAGTAAATGCTTTATGCTGGTCAAGGTCGCAGTGGATCCGGGAACACTAGGACGCAAGGTTGGAGAATTCATCCCAGATAGGAGGCCAGTCAATCACAGGGCACCAGGTACACATTCATACCTAGGAGCAATTTAGAGTAGCCTATCCACCTACCTGCAAGATTTAGACAGTGGGAGGAAACCAGATAACCCAGAAGAAACCCATGTGAGCATAGGAAGCATATGCAAAAGACAGACAGTAACCCAAGCTCAGGATCAAACCAGCAACCCTGGAGCTGTGAGGTAGCTATCCACCGCACCACAGCTATCCACATGTATATCACATGTGTGGCTATCCATGCCACATGTTAAAAACACTAACAAAAATGTGCCATAAAATGAGGAATTCACCAATATAAATGTGTGTCCTAGTCCTTATACTAGTGCTTTATTGATATGGACAAGTAAGACACAATACAAAATGTAGATGTTGTTGGTTGAGTTGTGAGGCTGTCAGGTAGGCATCTTGTGTAAAAGATGCCTACCTGAGAGAGCTGGACTAGACAGCCCTATTTAGCAGTTTCCTTTGGCCGAGATGTGGGCCCCATGTGGCCCGTATATTGGTGTGAATGATGGCCAAAATCTGGTCTATGTCTGTACAGCCAGTGCATTGCCATAACGTACAAATCTCTATCAAAATGCAGCAAAAGAAATAACATTTTATATGGCTCACATCTGTAAAGCCAGAGCCACACCACAACACACCCACATCTATTCCAGCAGTAAGTCATTAGAAATGTTGGGCCATATGCAGATTGCTTATATGGCTCTTGCTCTTTCATCCTCACATCGCCTACGTATGGTTGACATACCAAAAGCAAATGGAACCCTAGGAGTAGCAAACTTACTCCTACACTCTTCCATAAATTAACTTACCCCTACCCACACTAAGAATAAAAATAGAATAAAAAAATGTCCAATTAATAGAAGTTAGAGCATTTTTACTTGCATTCAAAGGACATTTCCAAAAGCAGTATTAGTTCATAGTAAGGTAAATTGTTACCTGGGTCTTATCTGGCAGGGATTGTTTAGGTTGTCTGCTTAAAATTTAGCCACGTAGGCAAAAGTAAAAAAGAAAGCATGGATTGATCATTTACAGTTCAAACATTATGGTCAGTTTGGCCAGTCAGTGTAAAATAATATTAATGTAATTCCTGTTTCTACTTCCTTTCATTCCAAGTGTCCAGGACAGTCCACTTTGGAAGTAATGGCATAACCATTTGCTTATTTCCTTGCCAAGTACCATCATCAGATAGTTGCCTTATGATTGTGGCCCCACATGGGCAACCTATAAAAGGTCCCTGCTACATCGCGCTCATCCTCTTTCCCATTCTCGCCTTGTCAAGGAAGTAAAATTTAAGATGTTATAGTGCTTTTTTTGTTTCGTTTTGTTTTTTTGTGCTAATTTGGTTATCATTAAATCTGCAATGTCAAAGGAGTGTGCATTGATGCACATCTTGGGTGACAGTGATTCTAGTGTTTATTACTATTCTCAACATATACAGGTGGAGCTAAGAGGTGGCTATCACTCTAGAACTGATAGGTCATTGTTCAAGTTAAATTTTAGCAAACAAGCACTATTCAGTCATGTTTTTGGGTGATCATGCAATAACCAGCAACTTCTTATGTAAATGAAAAGACTCATTTATAATGTCCACAGAGAAAAAGGAAACACTGCTCGAGTTGAGGGGGGGTGCAGAAAAGATGGTTATGCAGAAAGTATGCCACAAAAAGCCCCTTACCTACGTAACAGCCCCTGCCCTGATAACATTTTAAAGGTACATACTCACTGTGCTCTGTTTTGTACTATATTTTTATATTTTTACTGTACAAAATTTTTACTCAAAATTTTTGTTGCTTTTTAAGTTTTTGCTCCAGAAAACACATGCATTTCTAGAGATGACATGCATGGGTACCAGATATGTTGTTTAGTTTTTCTGCATTACTGATCCCTTCAGAAATCAAACAATATGACAGGCTACCTTGTATTTGTATTCAGTGATTAATAAACAGTCAATTTGTTTGGTAGTTTGGCAATTATGATTTTTCTGTTGTGTATGTCAAAGGTTTTACTGTACTATTATGGCAAGGTATAGCCAGTCTTGAAAATTATTAGTGATGGAAAATACAAATTCAAAAATAGGCATAGAAATAGGAGAAGTAGAAATACTCTAAGTGTACAGACTAAAACATTCTATAAACACAACAGTTGAATCTAATCTTTATATTTATATGCTGAAGCATGCAATTATATCACACTTTAGCATTAGCACATTTAGAGTCATTTGCATTATGTCTCGCATTGCTTAAATCACTAGTTCTGTGTCCCACCTTGTCCACCCGAGTCTAAATGTTCGAGAGCTGCTACTGTCACCTCGGTTGAGTTACACCATTGTCTGCAACTCCCGAAAACTTCCATGATCCTCAGCCCACAACCTCATCAGCCCACACCTCCAGTCACCTACCCTGCTCACAGTCACCTGATTACTAATGAATCTCACCTGTTTGCAATCACACTACTCCCTTTAAATTACCTAGCCTATAACCATGTGACGGCTTACTCCAGGATTGGGCCCATGCTGATGTTTATTGAATTAGCCAGTTAATTAGCCAATGTCAAGTTTGTGCCTGTTTACTGATTGGCTGACCATTTGATTTGACCATTCAAGATTTCCATGTTCTTTAGCAGTTTTGTCCTTATTTTGCCCTTTCAGCTCATTGTGAGCTTTTCCTTTTATAAGGTTTTGGGTGTTAAGGTTATAAGGTGTCACAAAATGCAAATCATCTGTGCCGTTTATGGGTGCTTTGCATTCATTGGCAACGTGCATGTGTATACAGTGAAAATCAGCGTGGCCAGAGCAAACTGGTATATTTTGGTTCAGCACACTCCAAGCCTTCTGGGGTAGCTAACACTAGCCTGCTATTTAACATAGGCTAGCTTGACAGGATTTCTAAGGGGATTTTTAGCTATAAACTGGATGTGCAATTACAGTCTGAGTACAATTCAATATATATATAAACATACATACATATTTGAGGTATATATTTAAAATATCAGGCCAGCTACTCAATAATAGCTACTTTAATATATTAACTAGGCTAACATTACCTTGCAATGCATAGCTTTACCTAGTTTAAACTTCTTGTTCATGCTACAATACAATTTTTATCAAAACTTAGGATGACAAAATGGAAGTATTTTGTAGAAATTACAAAAATGTACTTCACACATTGATGTTTTAGTCTATACAAAACTCTACTGACTTCTCATAAAATGTCTTGCACATTTTAATTTAATTTTATCCAAGGTTTTGTCTATATGCTGGAGACCAACCGCAGCATCTGGCTCTAAAAACCGCAGCCCCTTGCTCACATGAGATTGTCACGGTGTGCTGGTGGTGTTGATGCAAGCTGAGCAAGAAAAAATCTAACTAGCATGAATTGTACCATGGCAGGTGATAACTGAGCTCCCCAAGCCTAAATTTAGTAGAACAAACCTAAAGACTTCCACACATGAAGCAACCTGTATATCCTTGGGGTGCATCCCAAAAGTCTAACTGATGTCTTGATTCCATGATCCAAAATCAGCCATTATTAAGGAAGTACCAATTTTTAAAATGGAATAAAGGAATGGGGAGAAAGGAGGTTTACAGATCAAGGTACACAGGTGCCTTCAGACAGGCATCATCATGAAAAGCATGTGAAAAGCTCTTGTGTGTCTACTTCCATAAATAGTATTTATATTCCAAATATCGCAAACAAATATATGTTTTATTTCGCAGTTGTACTGCTATAAAGTCTGAAAGGATGTCCCAGATCAAAGTAATATCTATTAACTAAGTGCTGAACAGAATGTGGGATTGCATTACAATAATCAATCAGTACCTGCTACCAACGTGATCCAACTTGGAGATTAAAGTGTACAGGAGCTCCACCACGAGCTGCCAGAATACCTTCAATGCAACCACACAGATTCTACATGTCTCTTGGAGTGTGCTGGGGGCTGATTCCAAAAGGTAGTGATGTTTTGATGATGGTGGTGGTGAAGAGTGATGTCTAACATGTTGCTCCAAAATCTCCCACAGGTGTTCAACTGGGTTGAAATCTGGTGACCATAGCATATGACTGGTTTGAGGAGTATAAAAAATATTCAGTGAGTCCTAAGGGCATGTGGAAGTGGGGTTGTCATCCTGCGAGAGACCATTCCCACAGGATAGATCTGTTTCATCACAGCATAAAGGTGACCATTCTGAACAACTCTGCATTGATTTGCACTGACCCTTTCCTCAAAGAGGACAAGTAAAACCAAACTATGCCAGCAAAATGTCCCTACAGCACAACAGCAATCAATTGTTCCTGTCATTCGTCTGTAGATCCCAAGGATGAGGGCTGGTTATGATTTTTAAAGAGTGTAGGTTGCCATCTTGTGGACATTCTCATATTGCACAGTTACCACCAAAACAAAACAGGGAAGAAAAGTATACTAACATTATGGCAGACATCCTTATCCAGAGCAACTTACAATTATCACATTTAGAAAACTGGGCAGTTAAGGGCCTTGCTCAAGGGCCCAGCAGTAGCAGCTTGGCAGTGCTGGGATTTGAACGCTCAACCTTCCCATCAGGAAGCCAACATCTTATCCACTGAGCTACCACTTCCTGCTCTAGGTCACCATTTCTAACCACCAGGGGACAGTGTATTAAAACTTGAATAATTTCTTGTGCACATGCACACACATTCTGAGATCTTTACCACAGCCGTGTGCTGACCACACAATGTAGTGACTGCCACATAAAATACCATTGTTTATTCTTCTTGCTTTGTAACCACGTGGGGCTTTTTTTTTGAGCTATCTGCCTAACAGCTTGTGACTATAGTCAGCGCTACAGGTAACCCGCCCTCCTGGGCCATAAAACAACAAATACTTTAATGATTCGGTATTTGTATGAATTAATGACCAATTAATGGGCTTTAATATGGCTTATAAAAAAGAACGACTTAAACAAGTATCAGTGTTGCTTTTATTAGACTGTGCTCACATTGCTGAGCTTGCAAAGTTAGTGTGCTCTATTAACTCACATTTACAATCTGGAGTAGATTACCTTCCATCTTCCCATATCAGCATTGAATAAGGTTCCTCTCTGCATTTATTCTCAACTTCTAGGTTAGCAGCCACTTAAGTCACTCACAACTAGCCTACTTTGTTGTGGGATCACTGAACAGTGGACTGAGAATGGAGTCAAGCTCTTCACTTCCTTATTTTCTCCTCTCAATCAGTTTTTGAGTACTTTTTTGTTTGTGCTCATTATTATATAGTATATATAGTATATATATACTATATATACACTATATAATAATGAGCATATATAGTATATAGTATATATTCATTTAGTTTCACAGCCTTTAATACCAGTAGAAATAGCAGGCTTACATTTCCTGCACTATATATGTAAGTTTGGCTCCACAAGGAAATAAAGCACAATAATACAGGCTTCTCACTTGTATGGACAATGCCTGAGCTCTCTGGAATTAGTTTTGTACTCTTTGCCTCTGCATTGATCATCTGAGTGTGGCAATTGTCAGAACAGACTTTTCATGCTCAGTCATGCCGATGCTGACAAGGCACACTCATTTGGTGGTTCTCGACATAAGTTTTGAGTCAACTATTATCCAGATGCCAGTGCTCAAGAGGGCTACTAGACATAAACGGTAATGGACCCCCACTTCCTGTGTCCTTGTCTAGCACCAAGGATATTCACGAGTTGCATGCTGGCAGCCCTTATCACACTTGACGGCATGAGGCATAAGGATTCTGCTGTATCTGGACAATTGCTAAACCCCCAGCTAAACCCCCCATTAAACACAGACAGAAGTGCATCCTCATCTCATTGAGAGGGGTACTGAGAGGCTCTAACTCCCTGGAAGAACAAGACTTATCTCTGGAAAAGGGTCCACTGGGAGCAGTACCCCATTATACGAGTTAATCACCATGGATTCTTTGCTCACTGGCTGTGGAGCAGTGTGGTATCACAAAGGCACAGGGGGCATATGGAGCCAATCACCACATACCACAAGCAGATCAGACATCTGGCTCCTGCAGTGACATGCCACTCTATGTGAAACATCTCCTCATGGGCCGTTCTTAGTGGTGTGCCACTACGGCAGGTCTGTGCTGCTGCTACCTGGGCATCACCATGCACCTGTTCCAAATTCTCTAGGATCCACACCACTCCTCCCAATGGAGTGAATGCAGTAATTATATCTGAACACTCTTCCAGTCAGTCTTAGAGTTGGTTGCTCTTGACATACTGGTATAGGTTATCCAGGTGATAAAACAGAACGGTAAACACCTTTGGGATGAACTGGAACACTGACTGCACTCCAGGCCTCCTCGCCCAACATCAGTGCCCAACCTCACTAATGCTGTTGAGCACAAATCCCCACAGCCACACTCCAGAATTTAGTGGGAAACCTTCCCAGAAGAGTGGAGCTTATTATAACAACAAAAGGGGGATGAAATCTGGAATGGGATGTTCGAAAAGCACATATGGTGTGATAACCAAGTTTGTCCATAAATTTTTGGCCATAAAGTGTATGTAACAATGGTTCTGTGATCACCAGGGTTCCCCATCACTCAGAACCAATGCAGAACCAGTAGGAAATTGGTGAGAAGGTTCCAGGGAACAATGGCCATTGACTATGATATTTTATAGGTCATACAGTCATCATATGACTTTGTGGTAAAGATCTCAACATGTGTGAGCATATGAAGAAACTCAGGTGTTATGACAACGCCACCTGGTGGTAACATTCTAACAGTCAGAAGGCTGATTTAAAAACATTCATTAATCCTTATTTATCAGCTACTCCAGCATTTATTAATTCATTTATAAAAAATAAAATATGATCAATGGAAGCATTTCTATATCTTTAGTACTCACAACTATGTCCTTTGAACATCTTTATTCTCATCACATATCTAAAATATTGCAAAGTAAATAAATAAATGTACAAGGGCTCCCAGAATCAATGGAACTGACCATTGTTTTGAAGCAAAAACCACTGGACAAAATTCATTTGCAGCAAAGGCTGTTTTTGTAGTCGTGCTCTATGGTCTCAGTTCAGCACTACCTAGCACTTTCCAGTTGTTTATATATGTGGTTTAATAACTGAACATTTGTGAAGAAGGTTCAGTTATCAGAGCCATCATTCAATGTGTGCTGTGTTTCAATACAGTCAATTTGCAGGTAATCAGCAGTATGTACAGTATACTAGAATATGTATATACCCCTACTGGTCTTCACTGCCTACACACCACCATCCATATACTCTTGGTGATCATATACTCTGCCAGTCATTATCCTGAGGAAAATCTCCACCATGAACATTCCATTGTAGCAGAAGAAATAACTCGGGCATAAAGACTCTACACCCCTGTAGCTCTAAATACCTAGAGCATGTCACCTTTCTCTCCTTTGTATCAAATACAAAGTAAAAGGTCAGTTCTGGTTCAGAGTGACAGGGAACCACATTGGACACCTAGTTACATACATACCTAGCACTCTATTTCACCTCTTCTAAGCTTCAGGGGTGGTGTTTAACACCTGGATAAACAATGCCACAATGTCACAAGGAAATGACTCACCCTAGGGCTGACTGGATCATGACTGAAGTGTGTTGTGATTTGTAGAATCTGAAGAAGGTGCATTGTGATGCCCACGTGTCTACAGCTCAGGTCTCCTGGAGCGGCAAGGTGGATTCCAGTAAGGTATGCTGATCCCCCACACTTTTTGGTGCCATAATCAATAGTAAAAAGGCAGTCTTTAGAAAGACCCATTTCAGTTCATCATCCTGTATGCAGAAGTGTAGCAAGCATCCTTATGCCTCTGGCCATCAGAGGTGACAGTGCTGCTTGAGTGCATCTTCTAAGAACCCTCAACACTAGCAAGAGGCCAAAAGGTGGAAAGTTTACGTTTAAGAACACCTGTTCTTGTAGGGCAAACAAAAAATCTGTGCTCTGGAGCAATGAGGACATCATATATGCATTGTGCCGATCTGCTGACATGAACCAGTCTTGTGGCTGCATGCCAGAAGGAACATCTGACAGCTTTAACATTGTGTTTGGCATCTGCAAACTTATAGAGATTGAACGATGTTTTCTGGCAAAACAGCATAGTTGCTTTAAAACAAACAGTTTTAGATAAGTAATACAAGTAAGTTACTTTTGACAATTTAAACATGGCATTACTAACTCATGTGTTATAATGATTTACTTTTTAACACTTGAGTACATTTAAAAGTAGCAAAGTGTTTACTTTAACCTGAGAACATTTTTGCCTGGATACTTCCACTTTTAATTGAGCAAGATTTTGACACAATGGGCCTTGTTTTTCAATCTTTTAGTAAAGTTGTGTGTAGATGTTTGTGTAAGACAAACTGAACAAAAATTTCCTGCTGGATTTACAAAAGATTCGGAAATGCTGGTTTTCTTTGTACTTGTCTGCATATGTTGATCGCCCATATGTGCAAAGCGGGTTCCCAGCACAGCTCATTTGCATTTAGTGACGCCCACAAAACTCCATTAAAGTTCAAGTGAACAAACAGCTGGGAACACAAAATGAACGATCAGGGCAAAGACTGAAAGAAAGAAGTGGCAGTTATTTTGACTCACTTCTATTCCAATAAAAATATTTAATAACATACAACATTGCTAATAATAAGTGAGCACTTAATCTTCCATCAGATGAGGCATTTGTTTATGGCTTACGGCTATGACTGGGCAGACCGGCCTGTCCTCTGTGTATATTTATTTTTGTCATAATTGAATGAATAGTTAATTTATGGGTTTGTGATGACTTGCTTTCTTTATTTTTTTTAAAAATATTCTTAAATTAATGCCAATCATATTGTAACGTAGAGGGGTCATGACAACGGAGTTGGGGATCCAAGTGCAAGGCTTTATTAACAAACGTGGTCAAAACAGGCAGGGTCGAGCACCAGCAAACAGTACAATACAAGGCAGAGACTAAAGAGTAATCCAGTACACAGGCAATGGTCAGGGCAGGCAGCAAACGATCAAAAACAAAGAAAACAGTCCACAGATCAAAAACACAGGGAAACACGGGAACACGGGAACTCGAACAATCAGCAAAACACAAACAATCAGCAAACTATGAGCGTGGGTGAGCAACTCTTATACAGGACAACAACCAATGAAAGCAAGACACATCTAACCCAGGAACCAATCCAAACATAACACACAAACAAGGGTAGCACATGACACAGGTGGGGCAAGGAACACATGGGAAATGGAGTCCTGAGAACAATGGCAAGAGTCCGGGGTGGAGTGCCCTCTAGTGGAGTCCATGGGCACTCCAGCTGGTGATCGTAACATAGCCCCCCCTCCGTCCCCCCAACCAAACGGCTTCCAGACGCTCCTCAACAGGAATAGACATGAGTCCAGGAGGGTGGTGGAGCGGAGGTGGAACAGGAGGAGGGATGGCGGGCCAGGTCCATGTGGAAGTGGAGGAACAGGGGACTGAGGCAGAGCGAGCTGAGCAGGGTACTAAGGCGGGGCAGGCGGAACAGAATAGCACCAGGGCGGAGCAGGTGGAGCTGAAGGACACCAGGGCGGAGCAGGCAGAGCTGAAGACCACCAGGGCGGAGCAGGCGGAGCTGACGAGCACCAGGGCGGAGCAGGCGGAGCTGAAGGGCACCAGGGCGGAGCAGGCGGAGCTGAAGGGCACCAGGGCGGAGCTGAAGGGCACCACAGCTGAGCAGGTGGGTCCGAAGATCCCCACGGTGGAGCAAATGACCACCACAGCTGAGCAGAGGAAAGCAAAGATCCCCACAGTGGAGCCGACAGCCACCACAGCAGAGCAGATGTCCACCAATGTAGAGCCAACAAGGCAGGTGCCCACCAAGGCTGATCAGGCTAGACTGGAACAGAGAGCACAGAGAGGTTGATAACGGCCTCTGCGGACGAGACAGGACAGGCTAAGAGTTCACAGACGGCCTCCATGGCCGTGACAGGACAGTCAGAGAGTTCACAGTGGGTCTCCTTGACCGTAACAGAACAGGCAAAGAGTTCATAGACGGCTTTCTTGGCCGGGACAGGGCAGGCGAAGAGCTGGGGGACGGCCTCCTTGGCCGTGACAGGGCAGGCGAAGAGCTCAGAGACAGCCTCCTTGGCGAGACAGGGCAGGCAGAGGGTTCAGAAGCGGACACAGATGACTCGAGAGGTTCTGCAGTGGAAACTGCCACCTCGGTAGGAGCTGGAATGGACGCCGCTGATTTGAGAGGTTCTGCAGTGGGAGCTGCCACCTCAGGAGCTGATGCAGAGGCCAACAACCTGGGAGGTTCTGCAGCGGGAGCTGCCACCTCAGGAGCTGGAATGGGCTCTGGAGCAGACTCATGGACTGGAGCGGGGTCGGGAGCGGATTCGAGGACTGGAGCAGGCTCGGGAGCAGATTCGAGGACTGGAGACTTGGGGGTAGACGCACGGACTGGAGCAAGAACAGAGCAATATGTAGCCCAAACACACAGGATGGCGACCGCCATTACAGGGAGCACTGAGGATAGGGGAAATGTCTCTGTGACATTTCTGGGTCCATGATTGGCCTGGAATGCTCAAAAAGCCGCTGGATCCGGGTGTGGCTGATTGTTCTGTAACATAGAGGGGTCGTGACAACGGAGTTGGGGATCCAAGTGCAAGGCTTTATTAACAAACGTGGTCAAAACAGGCAGGGTCGAGCACCAGCAAACAGTACAATACAAGGCAGAGACTAAAGAGTAATCCAGTACACAGGCAATGGTCAGGGCAGGCAGCAAACGATCAAAAACAAGGAAAACAGTCCACAGATCAAAAACACAGGGAAACACGGGAACTCGGAAACTCGGAATCGCTATAAACACAAACAATCAGCAAACTATGAGCGTGGGTGAGCAACTCTTATACAGGACAACAACCAATGAAAGCAAGACACATCTAACCCAGGAACCTATCCGAACATAACACACAAACAAGGGTAGCACATGACACAGGTGGGGCAAGGAACACATGGGAAATGGAGTCCTGAGAACAATGGCAAGCGTCCGGGGTGGAGTGCCCTCTAGTGGAGTCCATGGGCACTCCAGCTGGTGAGCGTAACACATATAAAACAACTGATTTTCACAAAATTTTCTTGATAGTAGTCCCTGTAGTGAACTAGCATGACAATGTCTTTTTGATAAAGACTTCAAAGCGTCTCTGAAAGTCTTTCTGAATAAAGGCTTAATACACATAATAAAAATAAGTAATAAAAATAAGAGAGAAAAGTTCTGTCCTCTCCTTATCAATCAAGATCTTTCCCATTTTTTCTGAAGTAATCATTTGTAAATCCCTATTAAAGATACAATCTTATCCAGATTTCTAAATAAAAGTGGAGTGGCATAATCTGCACCTTCCAGTGTAAGAATGTACAGATTTGCACACAAGTAAAAGAAAACATAAAGTGTCTCTCCCAATACTGGATCGTAAATTCCCCAGGTCAGGACTCCACTGTCCACCACTTGAAGGACAAGGGACACGTGTTTATGGACAACAATGTACATATACTGAACAAAGAGGACAACCAATTTGAAAACGAGGTCAAGTTGGGACAGTCATCTCTGAATAGTGGGGGTACGTTCTTTAATAAGTCCTGACATGTTTGCCTGTGTGGTTTTATGCTAATCCACTCTCTGTTGTCATGATAATCTCATGATCTCACAGGTGTGATTCACACAATGTTTAAATCAGGGGTGTCAAATTTTATTCGCAAAGGGATGGTGTGGGTAGAGATTTTTGTTCCAGTCAAGCAGGAGCCAGACCTGATTCCACCTGTTTAAACAGTTAAGATAAGATTGGGCACTCCTGGTTTAAATAACGTAGATTTCATATTATTATGTAGAACTGTGAAAGCTCCTAGAATGAATGGTAAAATGTCCTCATAGACTCAGTACAAGACGGGATTCAATATCCCCATTGTCCCACAACACCAATATTTCTTGAGAGTTGCCATCCAAAGACAGGTGTTCCACGTCGAAGTCCTGCCCTTAGGCGTCAATACATGCAGGCAGCCTGGTCACGTCTAACATCTAGAGGCACAAAGATATTGGTTTATTTGGATGATTGAATCCTATGTGCCACCACCAAGGAGAAGGCCATTTGGGACACTCCCATTATGGTGCTCGGTCTCACGGTGAACTCAGTGAATAACATCCTAGTACTGAAACAGACCACCATCAAAGTGAATGCAGATTCATTTAGAATGCTAAGCACCCTATCACTCCAGTGCGTGGCAGACATTACTACACTTGTCAATCCATTTCAGGCAGGTTGTTATGTGTGGTACGTGCTCCTGTTGAGAATTGTTGAACACAGCTGCAACAGTGGTCCCCTTGGGTCTGTCACAATTAAGTGGACCATCAGCCTGTGACTAAACCCCAAACACCACACATCGTCATCTCAGTCAAGGGGGCATAAGTCCTAACTTTTCTCATAAAAGAGGTCAGCTTGGTAGCAGTACCACATCGAAGAGAGAGCTAGTCATCATGAATGCCTGACTCACTGGCTGGCAGGCATTGTGGTGTCACAAAGGCACAGATGGCGTGTGGATCCCCAATGTGAGATGAGGACACATCAGTCAGCTAGAACTGAAGGCCTACTATCTAGCCTTGAACTACTTCTTATCAGTTCTGAGACATTGCCATGTGCTGGTCCATTTGGTGAGCTACGTCAATCACAAGGGCAGCACAAGGTTAGTTGGTGCACTCCACCTTACCTGAAAACTCCTCAGCTGGGCCCACCCACTATTAGTCTCACTGAAAGGAACTGACTTGCTTGAATGGCACAATAGCGCAGCAGGCATGTTGTCGAGACAGCACATACACCCGGGAGAGTGGTGTCTGCACCCAGAAGTGGTTCCAAATTTGGGAAAATTCTGGCAGAGCACTGGGGGACCTCTTCACTAGTGCCAAATTGACTGTCAACTGTGGTTCCCCTTTGGCAGAGCTGAACAGCCCACCAGATAGGGACACACTAGTTCGTGACTGGCCTCACTCTCTGCTTTATACATTCCCACCTCTACCAGTGATTTGGCCCACATTGCACAGAATTAAGCGATCACACCACAGAGTCATTCCTGTGGCCCTAAAGTAGCCACAAATGGATGGAATGATTTGGCAACCTCACCCATGTTACCTACACCTGTGGATTTGGCGCCTTGGAGTGAAAAGCAAGCAGAAGACTGAAACCTGGCAGTTCACATAACGCTCTTGAATGCAAGAGCCCCTAGTTACAGGAGCTTTGTACACTAGCAGGTGGAAACTATTCTGTGAACGGTGTGGACTCTGTGAGTGTTATGAATCCAGTACACTTCCACTTTGATAAAGTGCTGGCCTTCCTATCGGTAGTGTTAGACAGCAGAAAGTCCCCATGTTTGTTGAATTTGTATGTGGCAACTTTTGCAGCACATCAGAGTATCATGGATGATGTTTCACTGGGGGCTCAGAAACCTGTCACAATTTGTCACTGTGGGGGCTGGATGCCGAGCCCCTACCGTGACATGCCATTCTATAAGGAATGTCTCCTTTTCATGGGCATTACTTAGAGGCGTGCTGCTCCAGAAAGTCAGTGCTGCTGTCACCTGGGCATCAATATGTGCCTTCACCAGGTTCTACAAGGTTAACATCGCCCCTTCCCAGTGACATGAGTGTGGTGGTCATCGCTGAAGAAGTTTCTAGTCCTAAGTCCTAAGGTGGGTCAGTTCCTCAGGACATTGTGACAGAGGTTATCCAGGTGATTGACCCTGCCCCTAGAGGTTAGGAGGGATGAAACAGAATGCAAGTTATACACGTAACTGTGATGGTTCATTTGCAACAAGCATCAAAACAGTGGGAACTAGAACCATGTGGCTGTGGTATTTAAATCAAATACTACATCATATGGTCTTGGCAGATATCCAGGTGATTCTTGCTGGCCTTGGCGGTTATCCGGTGTACATAGAACCACAGTTACGTATGTAACTAGCACTATCATGATTCTAACATTAAAAAATAAAGGTTGTAATGACAACCCAGCTGTTTTATGTGACCTACCCAAAAGTTGGGTTAATATAATATGAAATAAGCCAGCAAAGATTCAGCCCCAGACGATGCACGGCTGCTTGTGTGTGCGTTTGTGTATGTTACCTTTTGTCTGGTAAGGTTTGCACCTCATATGCTTAACTGTGTTCCTCTTGTGTTTGGGTGCATGAGAGAGAAAGTGGCAGTGCAATGTAAGTTTTAACATCAATTGAGATATGATGGGTTTGTTTTTAAAATCATTCATTTGAATCTTGAATAGTATAATAGAGTTGTGAGATGATGACATATACACATTTGGCTGAGATGTGGACTGCACTGGGTTCACATTTGTTGCTGAGTTGTGGTGAGCCATGCTGTACATGTCTGCTGCTATCCACATGGTGGCAGTCATGCCAATGAAATACCCTAGACCCACAAACCCAATACCACTAGTTTACCTTCAATATGGTGTCAGATATGTGTAAAAGAACTAAATTATATATGTAAATATATTTTTAAAAATAATTATAATTGCAAAGTGTGAATAATGCAATTTTCCTCACTTTGCCTGGCAGCCTAAATATGGACACACTGTCAAGGGATATTTTGCACTTTGCATTCCAGTGTAGTTGGCTGGTGCAGGCACAAAAAGCCCAAATGACAGAAACACCACATTGAAACCCACTGACCTTACTCATTAAACTTCAGTAAGCATTTTATGCTGATCAGGGTCACTGTGGATCCGGAGTCTATCCTGGAAACACTTGACACATGGCAGGAACACACCTGCAAAATTATGCCACCCTGCATTCCCAGTTTTATCTGGACGAATGCCAAGCCAATACATTTTTTGTGTGTGTGATTTTTCCAGCTAAAAACATAATTAAATCAGATAATCATAATTTTTCAGCACTTAATGCTTGGGGTGTTTAAGATTATTAAGATTATTAATCCTATTTCTAAATGTTTTTACTTATTTCAAGCTTGAAATAAGAAAAAGAAAGAAGAAAAATTTGTAGGTATGTCTAGAAATAGGCTTAATGGTCTTATATTTTTTCTATAATAATCTCATAATCAGAAATATTAGATAACTTTTCCTTTATTCCAGATATCTTCATTGCTAAGATATAATTTTTTGTAGTTTATATTATTCAATCGTGTCTTGGAAAAAAAAAAATCATTATTGATATTATGAATTTGGTTCATTCAATTAAGTAGAGTTCTAGATGATCAGCAAATCTTTTTTGAATCCTTGGACTTCCATCAGAATACCTGCTAAACACAACAAGTATATAAAGAAGACATTGTAGCTGGTATGCAAACCATGTATATATTCTTATTAGATTGCCAGATGTTATATGACCAGATTGGATTGATCTGTTTTGGATATATTATTGTACATACTGTACAAATTAGTTGATATTAGCCATATTCAGACCTGTTTCAGACATAGCAGCATTAGCTGGATGTTTTTTGTAATTTTAGTATATTTTTATATGAATCTCTGTATAAATATAAGCAAACAAATAGAAATAGACAGTATACAAAAGCAACAATGAGTATGCTACTGTGCATATGACCCGTCAGAATGTAAACAGTAATTTAAAATACTTAAAAATTGTACAGAATTAAAATAAAAATGTACAAAAATACTTAAAATTCTTAATACTTAAAAAATATATATTCGTTTAAATTATGCAACATGGCATCAACAAAATTGTGGGCATAACACTGGAACTAAAATAAATGGTTTAAAAGAGGTGATATGACTTTGTGTATTTTATAATTTTTATACTACCCGGGTGGTGCAGCAAGTAGCGTTATTGCCTCACAGCTCATGGTTCGCTTGGACTACTGACTGTGTGGAGTCTGTTCTCCCCATGTCCATGTAGGTTTCTTCCAGGTTCTCCAGTTACCTCCTATTTCCAAAAACATGTTTCAACTTTCAGTAACCGCTTTATCCTGGTCAGGGTCAAGTTGGATCTTGAGCCTATTCTGGTAACACTGGGTGCAAGCTGGGAGAATTCATCTCAGATGGGACACCAGTGCATCACACCATGTACACACTCATTCACACAAACAGGCAATTTAGCATAGCCAATCCGCCTAGCTGCATGTTTTGGATAGTGGGAGTAAACTGGAGAACCTGGAGGCAACCCACACGAACATGAGGAGAATATGGGAAACTCCGAACAAACAGTAAACTGAGTTTAGGATCGAACCCAGGAGCTCTGAGGTGGCAATACTTCTGCCAGTTGGTGTACTGGCTACTTCAAAGTACAAAAGAGTGTGCTCGTGTATGCGTGTTGCCCTGCAATTCCATCCAGGGTGTATCCCTGCCTTGCCTATCCTGTAAAAGGATAAATCACAGTATCATGTAATGTTATGTTAAATATGAGCTGTTTCACTTTGGGACTGCAAATGGAGAGTCACCTCAGTCTCCTACTTTCACAAGTGACAAATGCAATTCCAAACCAAAAAAATGTGACAGAGACTTTCACATATCAGGTTAGAATCTACTTCTTGAGTCATATGCTAAAGTCCTAACATTGGTTCAAATTATCCTCTGATTAAATCCTGTTGTTAGTTTTTTTGCAAATTTCACTTTTCAAATTTCACCAAAATCCAGCTGATCCTGAATGTGCTAAAATGTAGCTGACACTCTGATCGTCATTTTGTTTCTAACAAACTCACAACAGAATGTCAATTTTAGATCTACTTATATATTTGTAAACAGAAATCAACATAATCATTTCGAATTCCTTTTGATGTAGCAGTAATTTGGCTGTTTTAGATCCATATCTGCTATGAATGCACCTGTAACACACAAACTGACAAACCTTCTACATTTGTAGCATAGTAATCTAGTTACCCATATGAAAGAGTACTGATGATACACAGGCATATATGGGCCTGTGTTTGTGTGTGTGTGTCATAGAGAGCATTTTAGACATGATCATGCTTTAGTTACAGACACAAATAACGAGCACAGGCCTGAAGTGAGTCAGATGGGGGAGTCCCACCAAACAAGAGAGAGAGTGGTCCCTGCATGGAGGAGCGATAGCGGTAGCCGCCCCCTCTAGCACCGAGTCAACAGCATCAATCAAGTTACTGAACTGATGACACCCACTTGTTTTTGGAAAAATGCTATGGTTCCCAACACCTCTAGCCCCTACACACAGAGGGGCTTCCTTTCCATGAAACTACTTGTTTACCTAGCTGTTAGTTTCACTGTGCTCCTATCGTACAATAACCATTGCAGGACCATAATGAGTAAGCAACCTAAAAAATGCCCCAGATTGAGACCAGCAGAACATCAGCTAGACTTTAGCACATATTCTTAATTCAGAATCATAGTTCAACATATTTCACATACCTTTTATTGTTTGCCTGCACAATCTTTTGTTCATTAGAGTAGAATTCTGGAGGAAATTCTGTGTCCTTTTTTTAATGCTGAAATATGCCAATATTAATGTAAATAATGACCACAATTGAAATGTGATTAGGAGAAACAATTTATTACCATAGTGAAACATGTATGCCTTGTCTAGACTAGAAAAAGACTGGAAATAATCAGTCATTTAGCCAGTCTCAGCTAAAGCAATTATGTAACCACATTTTTGACAGCTTTTTAAGATCTTTTCTTTGGTTATCTTGAGTATATCTTGTTTTTAGACATTTATGGGTTCCAAGAAAATAAGGGGTTTGTACATATTTGAACAGTTTAGATTTTATCATTTTTGGGTTATTGGATAGTCACTTTCAGCATTTTAACACAGCAGTGCCCTGAAAGTTGCCTTTTCATTTTTACAGTGTATCATACAGTAAATACATCTTATTCATTTTGAACCATTAAAATGTGGTATTTTGTTAATTTGGCTTTCTCTTATACTGAGTAGGAGGATAGGGTATTCACTGATCTTTTGTGTTCTGCAAACATACTTGAAGAGGGTACAGACCATTAAGTGGATCACTTTTGGCTTAGTTCAAAACAACCCACTTAGTTGAAAACAACAAAGCACCTTTGATCATATAAAACACAGGTTATCATCATTTTGGGCTGAAGATAGTGGGATTATACTACACTATCCTAAGCTGGGACATTGCTATGTGCTAAAAGTTGAAAAGGTTGGTATATATCTGTAAATCTGAAAGTCACTCAAGATGGGAAAAAAAAAACAATTGGCTGTGAGCCCATGTTTTTACAGTAACCTATGAGTACAGCATATGACCAATGAGCGTAGGAGGAAAAATAAATCTTTTTATCAAGCAAATAATCAAAACTTTCACTACATTACTCTCTGTCTGCATTCTTTATCACTTATACACCACAATAAGCAGAGACTTGATCTGAGACAGTTTCTCTAAATGCAATAATTTTCTGAGAAATAGCTATCTTGATTCAGGTCAAGTATGTAACATTTCTGTTACACTCATGGTGAGTTTATTGTCATTGTGGGAGTCAAACACTGTATGCACTATTATTGCAGAAGAGAATACAAGAAATTTTGTGTCAACTCGAGCTGCAAGTGTAGCTAATATACAATAAAACTATGCAGTGCAAACACCTGTGTCCAAGGTATATACAGGAAGTAAGAGGTGGGGGGCAGTGTCACAGGAAATCAGCTGATTTCCCTTGTGGCAGAGAGCTTTTCAGACATGGCAAGTTCTTTCTTGAGTTGGGTTGGGTAGTTTGAAAAAGGAGTAGTTTCTGCAATCCGAGAGTTAAAGCCAAATTGAACCCCATTGTGAAGACAACAAAACACCAACACGTGGGGTTCCTAAAGAGGAAAAGCCAGGAATCAAAGATGATTAAGTAGCTTTTCTGCGAGGTGACTCTTTCACCTCACATGGGATGGAAAATCGACATCCTGTGACGCACGGCCCACCACCAAATTTCTCAAATACCTCAGAATGGAAAACTAAATGTCAGATGTCTTTCATCATATATCTTTGATATCTTTGTACACAAGACCATGTTTAGAGTGGAAGCTGTGTTTGTGTATGATTTCCTTTCATACTTAATAGCTGTCAATACAAGGACTAGTGAATATTAGTTTTGCAAGGTTCAGTCTTCATTAGGGCATAAAGATTATTGTGAGTTGTTTATAGTAAAGCAACATTTATAGGTGATTTTGAAATTCATTTAAAGATGGCATTAAAATTGTAAATACTTAAAGATTTTGTATTAGAATAAACCATGGAGAGTGAAAATAGGAAAAACTGTGGGGAAAAAAAATCACAAAGAAATAATATCATAATTCCCATTAGGTGGTTCCTCACCAATAAGTGCTTATACCATGAAGACCTACACTATATGGCCAAAAGTATGTGGACACCTGACCAATCACATCCATATGTGCTTCTTCCCCAAACTGTTGCCACAAAGTTGGAAGCACACAATTTTCTAGGATGTGTTTGTTTGCGGTAGCATTACAATTTCCTTTCACTGGAACTAAGAGGCCCAAACCTGTTCCGGCATGACAATGCGAGCTCCATGAAGACATGGTGTGTGAAGGTTGGAGTGGAAGAACTCGAGTGTCCTGCACAGAGCCCTGACCTCAACCCCACTCAACACCTTTGGGATGAACTGGAACACTGACTGAACCCCAGACCTCCTCACCAACATCAGTGTCTGATCTCACTAATGCTCTTGTGGCTGAATGATCACAAATCCCAGAATATAGTGGAAAGCCTTCCCAGAAGAGTGGAGCTTAATAAAACTGGAAAGTGGGGCCAAGTCCATTTTAATGCCCATGGTTTTGGAATGGGATGTTCAAGGACAGACTGGGGTATGATGGTCAGTTTCCCCCAAAGTTTTGGCCATAAAGTGTACATGAACATTATGAATTAATTAACTCATGCAAATGTATAATATTGGTACCTTACATTATTACATTGAAAATATATGTAACTCCAGCATTATTGCATGGATGATGCAAGGATTATTGATTCCTCATGTATGAAATGATGTTTGAAATAATACTATTTCATTGAATGCATTGCCTACTTTGAATTTATCTGTATATATGTTAAGTACATGTTGTTTATTTGTTGGTAGGATTTGAACTGCATTAGTTCTACCTGGGTTCTGCCAAAAAAAAAAAAAAAAAATGCAGCCAACAGTGTGTCAGGACTACGTTACCCATCAGCCCCTGCACATCATGAGATCATGTGTACCTGAGTTACATTTATGTCTAATGAGCACGGTTATTTAAGTTCTGTCTCTGGTAACACTCTTTGTCTTGCATTTGTCATGATAACGTCATGTTCTTGTGTTCCCATGTTTGCCTAGTTCTTGTTGTTCTTGTTCATGTTCCTTGGGTTTGATTTTTTGTTGCACCAATTAAGCCTTATCTACACTTGCATCAGCCTCGGACTCCAATCCCTGTCAGAACGCAAGACCCACTATGGATGCAGCAGACATGCTTCAGTACAAGATGGCCCAGGACGAGCATATCCAAGAGAACCAGATACAGCTCAACTGGATCAAGGCCCTTCTGGAACAGCCCAAAGCTGGCCTACGGCCGAACACAAACAGTAGCCTTACAGCTGCGCACACGCCAGAAGCTAGAGGTCTGCGTGGGACTGTTTTTTTAAAAATCCCGCTCCCTCCCACTCCCGCTAGGTTCTATTCTACACCCGCCCACTCCCGCTTCTGCTTAGAATGATTTGCTATTCCACACCCAACCACTCCCGCTAAATTTAGATCTCATTTTCAGAATCTCACATTTAAATTTTCCCCTAGAGAAAGAGAGAGAGATGGGGAAAACGAATATACAAAGTGTATTGATTTTATTTGTCCTATCAACATACAGTATTATTTTAACATATTTTACTGTCAACACAGCAAAAAAAAAAAAGTCACAGAGAAAAACAGATCTCTTTAAATATGACCTCTGTCAATCAAAATTATTATGGCTTACTGTACTGTAAGATGAAATTAAAATTTTAACAAGCTATTTAAAACCATCCATGCAAGAATAAGACGTCTTGCCTGAGGTTGGCTTCTTAGCACTAAACTGACCATTTTCCAATCTAAGTTCAACATCCTTTTGATGACAGCATACCCGTGATTTGCTTAGTCATTCTTATCAACCACCTGCATCACCTGCTCTGAAGACTGTATTATGCATGTGCTGCGTACACGGACAGTTGCTTTGTGTTTCCGTCATACTTTCCGGTTTGCATCATACTTTCCAGTTTGCATCATACTTTCCATTTGTTGTTAAAAATATGTATCTATCCATCCAGCTTATCGTACACAGGGTCGCAGGGAGCCTATCCCAGGGCACAAGGCCGGGGACACCCTGGACAGGGAGCCACCCATCACAGGACACAATTGCACACACATTCACACACTACGGACAATTTGGAAATGCCAATCAGTCTACAACGCATGTCTTTGGACTGGGGGAGGAAACCCCGAAGAACAGGGCGAATGTGCAAATTCTGCACACAGAGGGCGGAGGTGGGATTTGAACACCCAACACTGGAGATGTGAGGCAGACGTGCTAACCACTAAGCCACCGTGCACCCCAATAATAAATAATATACTGTATATACTGTATATATAATTTTTTTAAAAATAAAAGGCTATTGTCTTTAATTCAGAAATACAATCCCGCGCCACAAGAAATCTGATCCCACGGTTCCCACGAGAGAGCCGCAGTAATGCAGACCTCTACCAGAGGCTGAAGGGGCAGCCTCACAAGTCACGCTCAAGCCAGAGGCCAAAGGGGCAGCCCCAGAAGCCATGTTCTGTCCAGAGGCTGACCAGGCAGCCTCCCAAAAAACGCCCAAACCAGAAGAAGAGGAGGCCTTGCAAGCCACAGACGACATCTCTCATGTCCTATCTGTTTCGACCCCTGCCTCTGGTGAGGACGTCATTGTCCACCCCCACACCCTGCCCCACTGATGACATTGCTTTGCCACCCTGCTCCACTGAGGACATTGCTCCACCTCTCTGCTCAACTGAGGATGTCACTCCGCCACCCTGCTCGGCTGAGAACAGCACTCCACCTGCCTGCTAGGCTGAAGATGTCGCTCCCCCTCCCTGCTCAGCTGAGGACATCATCACTTCTTCCTCTTGCCTCACTGTGGACACCTTCAAGACCAAAGTAGGCACGTCAGGAGCCAGACCTTAAAGGAGTGGGTTCATAGCCATTTGGTCCCTCATGAGTCCTTAGCAAATTAGCTTTTCCAGGATCAATGGGGACCATACTTGTTCTTTAAACCCTGCAGTGTTATGATGTATGACTTTGTGGTGTGTTCGGGCTATAGTTGTCCTGGGAACAAATTCTCCCAGCTGAGCTGTGAATCTCTCCTACATAGCTCCTACATAGTTACCTCTGTGATCTTCAGGATGCTGTTTGTTTAAGTATGCACTCTAACAAACTCTGGAACCTTTCTGGACAGGAATATTTATATTGAGATCATATGACACTTTAATTGCACACAGGTCATTTCCTTTCAACTAAATATCTGACTTCTGAGGCAACTGGTTGCACCAGAACTAATTTAGGGGTGAATATTTGGGGGTGAATATTTATGTAATCACAACTTTTACATTTGTTTGTAAATAATTTTTCAAACAATACTGAATCACCCACCTCTTATATTATGGACTATTTTTGTATGTCATCATGACATATAATCACAGTAAAGTCTGTTTCAGTTCCAAGTTTTAACACTACAAAATGTGGAAAAGTTGAAAGGGGGTGAATACTTGCAAGGCACTAAAGATATATTAGTGTTCCAAATACCAAGAATTGAGTTATGATCATGTAAGCTTGTTCTTTTCAAATGATCAGACTACAACTAAAGTTATTGTGTATAGCTTTGAAATAGTCAAAAACATTCATAAACATGTACAGGTAATTTGCTTTTATTATGCTTGTTTATGATGCTTAGCAGTCAAGGTCATATTATACAGCTGTTGTAATCATGAGTCTGCATTATACAGAGGATTGAAACTACTTAAAATCTCTCTCTCTCTCTGTCTCTCTCTCTCTCTCTCTCTCTCCAAATAGGAACAGAAGATAAGATGTGTTGCATATGAATCTATTGTAAGTATCGTGAGTGTATCGGGAGTCACTATGGCGGGAAGCTATTAGTGTTATGACGCAAAGTTTATTAGGTAACGTAAGAGAAAGGAATTCCATACACTATATAGGCATGTTCTGTAGATATTACAAGAATTTCATACAGGTTGTGATGCTTGGTTAGGTTCTGTAAAATCTACCTTACCTAAATCCATTTTGATTGACAGAATTTGCATCAGTGGGAGTGGGAGAAGTAAGCATGTGCTGATGTGAATGCATAATTAGGCAAGACAAAAAATTTTCCCAACCTGATGGCATTACTGTCACTACTGCAATTTTTATGCTGTGAGAGCCTGTCACTATCTGTCACGATTTTAAGGTAAATCACAGCATGTTTGGTCTCATAAATGGTATTAATGGAAAAAAGGAATAAATAACAATAACACCAAGTTATATTTTATACATGACTGCCAAGCGCAATTTATAATTTTACTCACTTAGCATAATTAGCAAGAGATGGTCAAGTGCACAGAATTCTGAAGTGTATTCAGTGTACCTTAACATATGCTTTTTAATGCTTAGCCATATGCTTATATGCTTAAAAATATATGCTTATTTTAACCATCAGTAACACAGTAGGGTACACATTAATAAAAATCAGTGCGAAGAACGATGAATGATATACATTGTTTTGAATGATTCTGTTATCACGTTTAGGCTTTTTTTTTTTTGCAGATCTACAGGTCCTGTACACATTTGTAGACTGTACATGGGCTTTGAGAGACTTGAGCTTTTTGAATTGCTCAAAAGAATAAAACCCCAAACCCCAACAAACCGCACAGCATATAAAAGGCATCTGGAAATGTAAGAGGACATAGCAAGTCATTACTCTACTCTGTTTGGTACTGCTAATCTACATGTAAGTTGACCTCATGAGCATATCTAAGGAGTTATTCCAAATTTAGGTATACTATGAAATTTCATTATTCTTATTAAAATACATCACAGTGATGTGTAAAAATGTTGTTACTGAATTAAAAACTGCTATTTATTTAGAATGTTTGTCCATATACGGAATCATAGCATGGGATTATAACTGCAGCTTTATCTCTTCACTATTATTATTGTCTATTCAATATTAATAGTTATGAGATAAGCTTTACATGCAAATGATGTTTCTATGCTGTTATAGTAAAATAAATAAATAAATAAATAAATAAATCATTTTATCCAAACAAACTTTTTCATAACCACAGTGAAATGACGTCTTGTTATACACTATCGTTGTAGATAATATGATAATATTAGATAACAATGATAAAAAGTTGTTTTAATTAAATTAGAAATGGCATTTGAATAAGTGCGTTAGGTTAAAATTTTTATTTTTATAAAATAATTGTAGAAATGTCACAGTATGAGAAATATGAATCAAACATATATCTTATATGTATATGTAGATATGTGTTGACAGAATTTAAATGACAGAATAAAATCATTATTCAGTAATTCATTTATACATATCATACAGAGCAGGTATTATTTAAATGTTACATGCAACAGAAAGCAGCTCAATATTTCAAGGATGTTGTGCAGTCTTAAATATGAAGCTTAAGAGAAAGGATAAGTAATGTTTTAACTGATTTTAACTGATATAATATCATTGTGATATGTACAAAACTCTGTAAAAGAAACTTGTCTTGTCATTATTTATAGGGCAGTTGATTTCCAAGTACACCACACTGTTTTCTTCCAGCTGGACTTCAGCCACAATTTCAGCCACATAATTTCCAGAATTTTTACAAAATCTGGCTTCCTTAATTTCTTCCTTAGTTACATCTTCTGACACAGTTGGCCTCCTCAAGGCCAACCTGATCTCATCTATACAGTTTTTAGTGCTTGTTTCATTCTTTTGCATTTTGCCATAGAAAAAGTAGGTCCCATTTTGTTGAACTGTGAAGATAGGATATGAGCTTTCCTCCCCTGTGAACAAAGCACAATACATTTTGAATCAACTTTTTTCAGACATAGCCAGCCAGCTCAAGCCAAAACTAAAATTGACTCTTGTTATTAGTGTAATTTGAATAAATGCTAAACTTTATCCAGAGATTCAGCAGACATGGCAATTAAAATGTCAAGCCCTTCCTTCCGTGCATGGAACAATGTATAGTGTTGAACATCATTGTCTGACAATTACCTGAAATAATCAGTCGATGTGAGACATTCACCTGGTGTGTTACCTGTGGACAAGTGAAACTTGATTTGACTACATTCTTGTAGACAAATCAAAGATATCAGTATTAGGGCATCAGGTTAATTTTTAACAGAATTACCACTGACAACAGACATTAGGTATCACAAAGCTGATATCACATAATAATAATAATAATAATAATAATAATAATAATAATAAAAAAAAACAGGAACTGAATTCTATTTAGAGCCTACTGTGAACACACAAATACATAAAAGCAAACCAAGTAGAGGAATCAAACCTACCTGTGACATCCAAACTGTAAAAAGTCCAACCATTCCTCCAAACATGAGCCCCAGCAGAGTAACAAGTGTCAGTAGGAGATACCTGGAATTGTACTGGAAGTGCCTGGACTCCTGCATGCCTTTGGAAGTCTTAGTTAAGTTCTGGCATTCGTGGATGAAGACAGTCGTTTCCATGTTGTTGGAATGAATGAGCATCTCCCATTCTGCTAGACACCACCTTATATGAGAGAATGCTGCCCACTCACTCACATCTTAATTCTTTCACAAAAGCTGCTTTACTGCTGGTGAAACTTGCCCCTGGATTAAGAGGCAGCTATCAGCACGCCCCCAATACTGTCACAGAGCCAAGATTGCCACACTCAAACATACCATATCCCACACACATTCAGAAGCACATAAACAATCACTTAGTGGGAAGAATTTCTCAGGTGTAACAGTTTAGCCATGAATAGATGCAGAGGTTTTTGCAGAGGAAAGAATTTCTTAGGTGTAACAGTAATACTGTAGATAAAGTTATAATACTTAACTACTTTCATTTCATTTCTCAAAGGAGTTGTGGTTTATAACAAATTTTTGCCAAGTTCTGCAGAAACATTGATTCATGATTGTGGAACATATTGCAGTATGGCAATAATATTAACCACATATACATCAAGATATTGTACAAGAAAAGTAATATTTTCTGTGAAAGAATACATGTTTTAGGGGGAAAAAACTCCCACAAAACATACGCAAATTATGCTGAGCAACAGTGTTTCTCAAGTGAAGTCTTTATCAAAAATAACATGAAATATATTACTTAACAGTATATAATGCTGAAAACCAGAGGTCTCAAACAAAAGCCTGGGCACATGTGGATTTATTGGCATGTTTAGAGTTGAACAGTGAACAAAATAATTTGTAGTAGAAACTGTAACAGAAACTTTCATGACCTTGTGGTTGTTTTATGGTTCTCAGATACTTTCTCAATGTTTTCATGCATCTGTGTGTCATTTACCATCATGCAATAGGAAGTGCTCTTTCATTATAGTTAACTGCATCAACATTTCCATGCATCATCAAAACCACTGTATTAATTATAGTCAAACTCTCCATGTGACATTAATTGGTGACATTGTTAAAACATGGGAGAATATATTTATTGTGTGTATCTAATATATAAGTAGATCAACAGTGCACTTATTATACCCTTCTTTCCTAATTTATGAAGAATGTGTGGTAAATGCATGAGAACAGTAGTATATTAAGAATAACATAACTCCTATATTCAGTAGTCAAACATATGCAGTTTGGTGTAACAACATGCAAACAAAATGTGACATTTTTTTTTTTTTTAAATTGTCACTTTAAAAAAAAAAAAAAGTCAAGCTTGGTCACAGATACTATACCTATATAATAATTTCTTTTTCCAGTCAAATGTTGTGCACTGCACTGAAAAAATAAAGGTATTTGCATGTCAGAGCTAACCAATGAAAAAGACTTAATTACTAACTGCTAAATATATCAGAAACTACCAGGGAAACAGAGAAACACTTCTGTGATCAAGTCTGATTTCCACCTATGAACAGGGAAAGTGTATTTCTCACTGGATTAGTTTCACATTCACACTCAGATAGTGCTGCAGGTTATGGAGAAGGGGGGGAGGGAGATTGAGAGTTTTTCGGCTATTACTGGTAGGCGGATCTTGCAGGGGAATTCTGAATTGTTTTTGTGTTGCATCATGCCAAGGCGAAACACTTCCTAAAAATAAACTGAGTTACATCATTGCTGATGATCCTAGACATATGACTAAAGAAAATTATTAAATTCATACTGGGTGTGCAGCAATGCAGCACAGATTAGTAGATCTTCAATTGGAAATCATGAAAATAATGAGTTTCACATTGTCATAGTAGTAAATAAACTCAATGATCAGCTGTGTTCGGTCACAGTAGTATTAAATCGGCCATGGGTGAGTCCGTCACACGTTCTAAGACCACCGATCTTTACTCCCGACCAAAACCAGCTTTACACTGTATGATTTTTGGCCTGATTTTGCTGTCGCAGGCATAATCACACATCGTAAAGGATAATCTTTTAATTAGCACACAAATGCTCTGTTTACACAGTTTATTTATTATTATGACAATGCAAAACTATTTCTTGATTTCCAGTCAATGAACTACAAACCTGTGCTGCACTGCTGACATAGTACAGCAGAATAGTAATTTTTCTTTAATCATAGGATCGTCGTTGTATAATCTGAAATGAAGAGCACATGTTATTGCACAGTCTGTTATAGAATTCTTATTTGAATTATTTCATACAGTGTGATGATTAATAATTATAAACGACCACTGGAATCACACAGTGTAAAACCGGCTTAAGAGTGCCATACACCAAATCCTACAGCATACTAACCATAGTGTTTGGTACTGTCTCTGCTTCATAACACCTGTGATATGTGTTATTAAATATACTGACTTGGGCCTTGCATAAAAAAAAAACTACATAATCTTGCATAAAAGTATCCGCTAAGAATCAAGGAAAGGAAATGGGCTTTTACAGGCTCTCTCACTTTTAATACTGTCTCCCTCCGACTGGATCTTGGCCTCCGGCACACAGCCTAAGTTCCGTCTGCAAAGATAAAAAGATACATACACAAAAATAAACATGTACATTTGTATCTCTTAAACACTCTAAAACGTCAGACACTTCCTTGTTCCAAAGGTCAGAAAGATAAACTAATAATCATTCTGGGAGAAGGAAACACTGCAGCCCTCGCTGCAAAGTATGTATCGGAATGTGAGAACCTGAGGGACAGCGAGACACAGAGTGTCCTGCACACAACCTGAATACACACACACCATATTCACACACCATATTCACACACTCACCTGTCAGGTTCTTGTTATTATTGCTTTGTTTGTATATGTATATATATATTTTACTGTTCCTGTTTATGATGTTTGTAATGATTAAATATGTGTATATATGTTTTTTTTCTTTGATCCACTTGCACTATTTGCTTTGGCAACAATGTGATTTATAACATTCATGCCAATAAAGCACGGACAAACTGAAATGAACTAATGCAATTATGCACAACACTTTCTGCGGAACCTGAGAGTCAGCTTGAATGCTTGTAAAAGGCACACAGCATGAAAGTATTTATCATTTCTTCCAAAGAACCTCAAATTTTCCCATCACGAAACCAGAATGCCATACCTGAAATTATGTTTTAGCAATGAAGCAGTGAACACAACATCTACTGTGAGTGTAGAATTACAATTTCAATTCACCGGAACTAAGAGGCCCAAACCTGTTCCAGCATGACAATACCCCTGTCCACAAAGTCACAAGGTTAGAGAGGAAGAACACGAGTGGCCGGAGCCCTGCCATCAACCCCACTGAACCCCTTTGGGATGAACTGGAACACCGCCTGGACCCCAGGCCTCCTCGCCCAACATTATTACCCGACATCACTAAAGCTCTTGTGGTTGAATGAACACAAATCCTCACAGCCACCTTCCAAATTCTAGTGGAAAACCTTCCCAGAAGAGTGGAGGTTATTATAACAGCAAAAGGGGAATAAATGTGGAATGGGATGTTCAGCAAGCACATATGGGTGTGATTGTTCAGGTGTCCATGTTTTGGCCATATAGTATATGTAGATGGGTGATAAATTATAGGAAACAACCAACATAAATCTTCACCTTGGCACAGATTCTACAGACTGTACTGGAGGAATGAACAACAAAAGATTTTGCCTCAGTTGATGTTTCGTTGTTGGTGGTGTAGAGCACTTTCGAACACATGAAACTCTCTTATAAAATCTCCTATGATTTTCAAATAATTCACTTAGCACTTGTATGGGTTATTGTCCAGAGATAATGAGTTGGCTCTAACCTACCTTGACAGGGCTGAGAGAATGTTTCTTGGCTTACTATAAACCAAGCAGAAGCAAGTCTGAAACACTGAAGTAGTAACTGAACTGCCAAGTGCGTGGGGTTCTCTGAAATCTGAGCCATTTAAGAAAAACAATATCAGTAGCAAATGTTGTCAAGCAACGGAAACAACTGACAGATGAGCGGCATTAGGTGTGCGTGCGTGTAAAGACACACTGCACTTGCCACCCACTCTGTATTATTATAATACACCGTAGGTTAACAGGCTCCACGGAAATTTATTTCAGGCTAATGTCTGAAAGAATTTCTTTTTTTCATTAGAACAGAAATTTAGGTCTATAAAGAGGGCAGATTAGGTTTATTTTGGTGGTCAGTCCTCTTGTATTATATCAGACCTCTGCATTTATTCAAACCCATTCTTTTTGATTAAAAGACTTCTTTATGTAATTAAGACATCTGTATCATCCTTCTGTGGATAACTATTTGTTGCTAAAATTGCTTTAAATTTTAGTAAAACAAGACTTGTTTTCACTTGTTGGATCCTTTAGTTATTGGAAAATGATTTTTAAAATACAATAAAATTTGAATGGATATTCATGGATGTTCAGTATAGTGTAGGTTGCAAAACTCCAGGTAAATCTGGTTTATTTTCATACTTGGTGATGTTGAGGCCTGGTAACTAAGTCTCCAATTATCTACTACAACAGTAGAACACATTCAGCCTCGTCCAAACGGCCTGTGTAATACATGAATCAGACACAACTGGATGGATGTGCCAAATCTCTGTTCATGTATCATGTATTAAACATTAAAAAAATTATGAGTAGGTGCCTGGAAAAAGAGTCAAGAAAACTAGAAACTAGAAACTAGAAGCTGAGGGAGAGAAAGAGGAACCTTCTTCTGTAGTCCCAATATATAGGGAAGGAGGTAACTCAAAACACAAAGACAACACTTTGCAAAGACACAGTGATATAGATGAATGAGCATAAATGTAACATTTGAGTTATTCGTTCATTCATTCATTCATTCATTCATTCATTTATCTTTAGTAAACAATTTATCGTGGTCAGGGATACCACGTGGTCACACTATACATGAGACACTAGTCCATTGCAGGGCACCATGCTCACACGTTCACACCTAGAGGCAGATTAGTGTAGCCAATCCACCTCCTGGTATGTTTTTGGGAGCACAGCAAATTTGAAATCAGAAATGTAACACTACAAATGTTAAAATGTCACAGTTTTGCAGTGTATATAAAAGACTTTAGCAGTGTATATATGGAAACCCACCAGAAAAAAAATTAATTAACACAATTCAAAGTGTTAAACATAGAGTGTTTGTATGTCAACATCATCAGTGTTGGCACCAAAAAAATTATACCTACACCAGCATTTTTCAGAGTTACAATATTGTTTACAGCTTATGTTTAACACTACCTGGAAGTTAAATGTCAGTGTTACCACAATGGTGAACCACAAAATAATTTTAAGCACAAAGAAGATTTTTAAAAACGCTCTTTTCTGCTGTTTTTGTTATTACGATTGTGAAATATTTAACACTTAAAACTGTGAAAGGGGTATACTTTTGGTTACCAAATAGCAGATGACCTGGGAGCTTACTGGAATTAATTAATAATAAACACACATGTTGATTCAGCACACTGCAAAATAAATAAATAAATAAATAAATAAATAAATCTTTGCAATAGAAAATATCTTGAATATGGTCAAATGTATCTAATCTTTCTTATTATGAGATTATTATAGATCAAATATAAGATTACTCTGCCTGTTTCTCAATAATTTTCCTCATTTCAAGCTTTCATTTTTTTCTATTAGCAGATAATTTTGCTTTGCTTAAATGCTTAAAATTATTATTTTTTTTTAAATCTAGAAATAGGTTAATAATTGTTTTTGGATTATTGTGATCTTGTAATAGGAAACAGTAGATAAATTTGATTATATTCAAGATATTATCATGTCATTTTTTTTGCAGTGCAAGAACACTGATCAGGTTTTGGGACTTGTGAAAAGTAATTTATAGCTTATGCAACATTTAAAAATTTAAACAAGTTTTTAAATTTTTAAATGTTGCATAAGCTATAAATTACTTTTGACAAGTTCCAAAACTACTTTAACAATATTGGACGAATAGGTTTGATTATCCAGTCTGGTCCACCAGACGATCTACTTTTTAGCTCTCTTGAAGCTCCCAACACACTGAATTTGTTAAAATCAAATGAGAAACCTTTATCTAATGGTAACATTTATAGCATAGATATAATCATTTATCGAAGCAAAAAGCAAAACCAGGAGTGCTGTAGTACATTAGCAAAAAAAAAAAAAAAAAACAGCTACAGTAATCAAAATTCTTCATTAACTACATAAGCAACTGGGAAAAAAAAAACTGTTCAGTAACTACAAAAGAACCTGCACATCCATAAAAATGTCCTAAATATTTGCTAAAACCTGCAGAGCTCTTAAACTGCAGAGCCACTTTGTGCACATGTTAAACTAAACTGTTTTCTCAGACATAAAGCATGAGATAATTTGAGATGCCATATTATCATGGTGACTGTCATGCAGATTTCCACATTTGAAACATATATATATATATATATATATATATATATATATATATATATATATATATATATATATATATATTGTTGAGCACCTCAGCCTATTACACTTTCTTCTACATCAATATTAAAAACAGTAGATTTTCAATATTGGGAGACTCAACATGCAACGTGCACACTGAAAACAAAGGGAGCCTTGAACAATTCATTAAGCTGCACTTGCCTGAAAGGGTATCAGCTTGTCAAAGTTTCGACCATCCACCTTGATAGGTCCCAAGGCCATGAAATAGGGTCCTGCTCTATCTGTCCATTCTGTCTCTCTGAGGTGCAGATCGAAACTTTGGCAGGACTATATACAGAGTATGAGAGAGAGAGAGAGAGAGAGAGAGAGAGAAAGAAGGGTGGGGGGGGTCTTTATCTCACAGCCCTTAAAGGAATAGTAACAAGTACTGTCTGACTGTAAAAATACTATTATGAAACATCACTTGGATAAAGTAATCTAATACACATTCTTTCCTTAGTCAGAGCTGATATAGTGTATGTCAGCCCTGTCACTACTTTCTGCTTTTCAAAGAAGAAAATGTAGTTAAAAACTAACTGTGTTGCTACAAGTATAAAATTGTGAACTAATTTAATGTAAAACAAGGACGCAAAACTTGACTTCCTCTAGAAAATCAGTAAAGCCTGTCTCAGCCAGCGTGATGTATTTTCTACCGCTTTGGTACTGCACTTTCAGAAGCATTTATGCATGGATTAATAAATCACAGAGGGAAAAAACATATGATGTTACTTATTTTTATGTATATGTCACTTATTAATTCAAAACAAGAGTAAATGTCCAAAAGTTACTCTTATTTAAATAATTTTTATGGTTTCAAATATGTTTTATTTTGAGTACGTTACGAATGGTCACCAATGGTTTGATTCCACAGTTACTCATCTGCCTGTTGTATCAATGACTATGGCTCAAGAACTCCAGTGGAACTTAAAAGCTAAACACAGCAAACATTCCAAAAGCTTGATTTTCATATAATGATTATCATATAACTTGAAAATCTGTTAAAAAAAAAAAAAATAATAATAATAATAATATAGGCACAGATACAGTTTCATATGTTAACAAATATGACAAATCAACCAATGGTAAAACTTGAAATATTAAATATTGTTCTCTGTAAAAAATAATTGGATCATAAAATATTCATTAATTTGATGAATCCCATTTCCATCTAAAGGTATTAAAGAAACTATCACAGAATTATTTTTAAACTGTCCTTTTGAAAATGTATTACAGTACCATCAAATGTAACAGTGTAATCAGAAATATTAAAAATGGTCAAATTAATGAATCATAAAAATATTCATTAAGCCATAATTACATCACATTCACATCTAAAAATACTTTTTAAAAAAAACAAAAAAAACCTTCTAATCAAAAAATCTAAAACTATCTTTTAGATTCTATGTATTGCAGTTACAGTATGACCAGCCAAGGTGCATCAAGTGAGAGTCGAAATAGTATAAAACGTTTTTAAAATCTTATATTTTTATAAAGGGGAAAAAACTGTGAAATATGGTCATTTAAGGAATGTTACATGCCAGGCTTCATATTAGCTTTGTTAGCAGATTAGCAGCACAAGCTACTTGTACTTCACCAGAAGCATCACCATAGGCCTATATATCTTATCTTCTTCTACCTAGTTAACACAAATTAATAGTGTACTAATCAGTGTGAAATTTGTTTAATTTACTTGTGACTTGTCAGGCTTTTTAGCTAGCTGTACTAGCTACAAACACACTCCAGAGACACCAGTGATCTGTACTACTTCCTTTTCAAGCTTTTTGTTCTTAATGTGTGTGCTCATATTTTTTGAAAGTTTTTCTTCCATTTCCGAGGGAAAATGAAAAATGTCAATGGCCTGAGGAATCATTCGAGCCAATTGCTTTTTTCACTTTATATGTACTTTGAATAAAGTTAACAAAATCAACTCATATGTCAACTCCTTGTCACTTTGTTGCTTGCAAACCGTGAACGCTACTGTGAACGCAGCTTAATTTCACGCAGCGGATTTCACTGGGTGTGTTTACCATTGCCCTTTTCTTCAGGCTGGAGATGGGGTGGAATTTCTTGACTACTTCAAAGAGCACTTTAGGGAGCCCAATTTTATTAGTGCTGTGGCAATGGTGCTTTGAAATCAAGGAGATGTCCGGCTTTGCCATAATCCTTCCAGGAGAGCAACCAGGCATTTACACAGTCAACATCTAAAAAGTGGAAAAAGGCACATACACCACCTTTTGCTCTTTCACCTGTGTGCATACATAGCCACAAAGTGACCCAGCAAATCAACTCCAACCATGTCATTGTTGTAAAACTTGACAGCATATGCATGAAGGATCTTGATCATTTTGCACTCTTGCTTGCTCCGTCTAGCAGAATAATTATGGGGATGCTTTCTAACACAAGAGAAGCCACATGTATGACTGCCCCATACAGCCACCTGGTTAGGATGATGTAACCATCTGAGGTCACAACAGAGACACCCCTCTTCCTTCCTCACTGAGAGCTTTTTAATTTTTAATACTTAATTTATTAATACAGTCTTTTAAACTATGCATAATGCTGTTAAGCAAGTGACTATTTTGATTAAACATGCATTTTTTGGGTTGAATGGAAACATGGATCAACTGAACACAATATACTCTTTAATGTGGAATGCCTGATACAGTGGACAGGTAAAATTTACAAATATGGGAAAGGCTCAGTCTGGTGGTCTGGAGGCACTGACAACTTATACCACAGTATAAATTCTCAAATCTGATTGGTCAGAGGCTGCGGATTAATTTGATATGGCTTACACAATAGTTCCATTGGGGTTTTTTTTCTACTTTTCTACTTTCAGTTGAGTACTGTTATGTGGTAAATATGTCTTTGTAATCCTCCATTATTCTTCATTCCTGTGTTCCAGTCCACATATGCACAGAATCACAGAGAAATGTATTTGCGTGACATTCAGGAGCAAAGGTGTTCTGGCTGTTGAAAATAACATAAAATGCACACATGATTTATCAGTGTAATGGCTTTACCCTCTTATAATATTAATATTAAAAGCCATTGCATAGGAATAACTGCACAAGAAATAATAATTTTAGCAAAAGTTTTGTCTTTTTTTTTTTCAGTGTCCACGTTTTGCACCTTTACTGAATGTCAAACAAATATCAAAAGCTGAGCTGAATTTACTGAGGTCAGTTGCATCCCGTATTCCCGTATCTGCCTCAAAATGTTACTTTAAGGCCAACCCAACCTCAAAAGTACATTAAATAGATTCAGATCTGTACCATGACCTGCGTTTTTTACTTGTCCATTTACCAAGATGGTGCCATACACAAAAGGTCTGGTGCCATGAAAAAATCACCAAGAAACAAGATTAAATATGAGCATGCTGAGATGTTTAACAAAGTCATGAAGTGACCACAGTAAGCGTATGTAGTGTTAGGTCTAACCACCTTTGTTGTATGGTCATCATTCCCTTTCTTCTTCTCACTTTATGCACATGTACCTAGCAGCCTGTGACTATATGGGTGTAGACACTGGCAGACATTTTAACATTTCTTAACAATTCTGTAGTGTATATATGTGTTTTAGGTTCTGTTTGAAACTGCAGCCTCTTTCCTGATTACTGTCAGAGTTCCACCACCTTCAGAACTGCACCAGTGATAACCATGCAGGGATGGACAGATCAGAAGCTGCTCGGTGTTAGCTAAGGCCATGTGAAGGGATTTCCCACACACACACACACAGAGAGAGAGAGAGAGAGAGAGAGAGAGAGAGAGAGAGAGATTCCACCCACTGAGCAGCGTGGGAGTGTTTAGCTGCATGTCCAGTTCCTGCTTGTCGCGCTTGTCATGTGTATATTTTTTTTAACACTTAATAGCCGATAATAATGACGATGATGTCACGCCCAGTGATGCAATGTTCTCTGTTCACTCTGTCGTTTCACATGGGATTATTTTGCAATGCGTCTGGAGAATATGAGCCTTGAAGCAAAACGAAAGCGCAACAAAACGAAAGTTCAAGTCACAAGTCTGAGTTTCTTCTTGTCAGAGTTTCATCTGTCCCCTCGTTACCTCATTACTGTAATGTCATCTACAGAATGGAGGCTTATTATTATTATTATTATTATTATAAGTGTAACTTTCCTGGGGACGCTTTTGTCTACATTACTTTCCGAAAGTCTAGGCTGTTAATCTATTCACTCCAACACTTTCTAAAATATCTCTTTATCTTTATTCACAGTGAATATCAATATGCGCCTATACTAAACTGTCTCTCTTAATTAATTCATTTATGTAGTCCCTTGTAGTTCTGTGTTGTTCTGTGTTTGTCTCATGTAGCACCTTGGTCCTGGAGAAACGTTGTTTCGTTTCACTATGTGCTAACTAGCTGTATATGGTGAAATGACAATAAACTCCACTTGACTTGACTAGTGCGGCACGCGCGAGCTCTTTTTCCTGCTTTTCACTGGCGAAACCCAAAGATATGATCACATCACTGTATCATGAAGTGCTTTATATTAAACTGCAAACTGCTGGATTGCAGCTGCTGGAGCGCCATTTGGGTGACTTATTATACGAATAGAAAGGCTTCAAATATGTTTTTTTTAACATATTTGTTATCATTTATGTTCCAGGCCCCCATGAATAAAAACAAAAGAATTAAATCAGTATGAATTACTGATCTATGATCATTATATAGGGGTAACTCTATTGCTCAACAAAAATTTGGGATGGTATTTTGAAAAAAAAAAATCCACTGAAAAAAGCAATCACACCAATAACAAGATAATAAATACACTGTATGGACACCTGACCATCACACACACACACACGTGCTTTTTGAACATCCCATTCCAGATTTATTCCCCCTTTGCTGTTATAATAAGCCCCACTCTTCTGGGAAGGCTTTCCACTAGATTTTGGAGCATGGCTGTGGGGATTTGTGATCATTCAGCTACAAGAGCATTAGTGAGATCAGACACTGATGTTGGTGAGGAGGTCTGGGGTTCAGTCGGTGTTCCAGTTCATCCCAAAGGTGTTCAGTGGGGTTGAGGTCAGGGCTCTGTGCAGGACACTCGAGTTCTTCCACTCCAACCTTCACACGCCATGTCTTCATGGAGCTCGCTTTGTGCACAGGGGCATTGTCATGCTGGAACAGGTTTGGGCCTCTTAGTTCCAGTGAAGGGAAATTGTAATACTACAGCATACAAAGACATCTTATACAATTGTGTGCTTCGAACTTTGTGGCAACAGTTTGGGGAAGAACCACATATGGGTGTCCACATACTTTTGGCCATATGGTGTACAATATTTCAACCTGGTGATAACAGGGATGTCATGTAAGCATGTGCAGTAGATATGGCTGATTAGACAGTAGGTCCGCCTCTCGCCCGCCAATACTGGTGATGAACATTCTAGTTGTTCGGGTCTGGAGCATGCATGTTGTGATATTTCCTGAAGTGCAACATAATGTGGTGCATCGGCTAATGTAAAGTGTTATTAATTAATAGGTAATATCCTAAACTGTACTCATATATAATTTTTGCAGGTATATTAATTTTACCCTACTGACTGAGCAACTACGTGCTAGCTAGCCAACATAATCCATCATTTTAATCAAAGTAATGTAAGTATAAGTAGCTAATTTAAGGCACCAACTGAAATATATATATAAAAAAAGCAACCATTTACACTCAAAACAACATATTTTTTAGGGGGAAAAAATGCTTCTCTCCTTGATTTTCATCTAGCTCTTACACCTGCAGTAAGTTACCCATTTGAATGGAGAAATGCCCTGTTTTATCCTCTGCCCATTCTATCGGTGGAGTTTGTTAAAAAGGAGTGACTGGCTAACCATACCAAGCTACTTTGAGTGTTAACTAAGTTCATACAGTCAATTGTTATGAAATTTAGCTAGTGTTAGCTGCCATGATTTATGCTATCACTTTGTTCAATCACAATGGTTTGCTAGCTGTGGTAACAGTAAAACAACAGTTTACTGGAGACTGACTCCTCAGTGGCACAACAGCATATCGTTCAGCCTATCATGAATCTCGATGATGTCACATCCATCCATGGCTGATGACACTTTCAGCCGTGCTCTCTGAGTGGGATTGTGGAATTGGCCAAAATAGATTTGAGAAAATTGGTGGGAGCAGAACAAGACAGGAACATGCCAGGTGCATGCTGGAAAGCATGTTCATAAGCCTTGACTGTCATTTCCAAAACAATCACTTCATCAAACATAGCCTTTTATTTATCATCAGATAACTCCTATAATGTGCATTTATTGTAAAGAAAAATGTTGGGGGAGATATCAAGATCAAACGGACTTGAACACTATGCTCGAAAATAATTTGTGGAGATGTAACTTAAATTGTAAGTTTGGGTCCTATCCCATTCACTAACATGGGAATGGGCGGGGTTAAATCTATACTGCAGCCAGCCACTAGAGGGCCTCAGACATTTTGGGTTCACTTTTGAATCCCTGCTATGACATCCACCTACATATACAGTCATTGGTGGATTAAATGTAACAAGCCCAGCTGTAGATTCATGTAGATTCCAGCCAAATATGAATGCCTGACAGTTATGTGAGGTGATTACACAGAGTGACACGCCCACTAGATTTGAGCTTCATTTGGGCTTCCATAATATGTCATCAGCAGTCATGTTATACAAAAGACAGATGACAGAACCGTAAGATTAGTGAGGTTTTTTGTTTGAATAAAATAAAATGGACATAAAATAAAATGGACACCAAAAAAAAATTTGATCTGTGTGTGTGTTAATTTGCCCTGATATTATTTACATTTATACCATTTTACAAACGCCCTTATAAAAAAATAATCTGTGTGTGTGTTAATTTGCCCTGATATTATTTACATTTATACCATTTTACAAACGCCCTTATCCAGATCAACTTACAGATATGATGTTGTTGTTGTTGTTGTTGTTTATTATTATTATTATTATTATTATTATCATTATTATTATTATTATCAATGACACCTCAGGATATAATGTTTTGGTCAGCCCCAGTAATTTAATAGTTTAACAGTTGAGCTATTGATAGATATTAAATTTTAGCCCTCCTATCTGATATCACCACCAGTGATGATATTACGTAGTATTAGGTAGAATTCCCCACCATCTGAATTGAGGGCCTGTAAATTTTGTAACGTGTAAGTGTTTCATTCCGCATGCTCCTCGTGATTATCCATCAGTGACTGTATATATTGGTGGATATCATAACAGGGGCTTAAAGGGAAGCCAAAATGAGGCCCTTTAGTAGTTGGCTGCAGTACAATTTTAACTCCACCATTCCCATGTTAGTTAATGGAAGTCTGTTTACTAGTATATTTTCAGTGGGTACATCATATTAGCTACTTACTTATATTACTTTCATTAACATAATGGATTAGTCAATGTCAGCTAGCTACCAAATGGTAGCTCAGTCAGTCAATCAAAGCACTAAAATCTTTTCAACAATGGTAAAATCAATATACTTGCGAAAATTGTACAACTACAGTTTAGCATTGCACATATCAATTAATTAATAACACTGTACTTACCACTTTGAGATAGCATTCACTGAACCATCTTTAAGTTGCACTTCAGGCAATAGCTCTCAATGTACACACTCCTGGCTTGAAGAAGGATGAATGTCCATGACCAATAAATGCAAGCGAGAGGCGAATACACCAGCCAACCGGCCATATCTTCTGAGCATGCTCTGGCTCCAATTTTGACCTACTGCACTAACTCAGTCAATATGGGCAATTTTAATTTGAACACAAAAGGCTTCAAAACCACAGATTGGGAGTAAATGGTGCCATGTTGTCCACTCATATATACAGTTGTTGTTATCCATGAACTTTCGTGTGAGCCAATATCTAAGCTCAGTGGAAGCCAAGGAAGCTATTTGTCTGCTTCCTTAGCGTTGACCATCGTAGAATAGTAATCTCCTGTTTGGATGTCCCGTGCACTGACTGTGCAAATGCCGATGCCAATACTGCAAGGCGAATCTGACCCAAATGCTACAGCTTAAACATCCATGCTGAATGACAACTGATAAGCAGTGATCCAAGAAAGCGATCAAGAATGTCTGATAAAGTCTCTCTTAAGGTGTGTAGATGTCATGCCAGACATGGCTCAATTGAAACTCTTAATCCTAGAACTGGAGACTTGTGTACTATTTGTCTTATACCCTGATGGCAGATTCTACCTCTTCCAGGTATGCTGTGTCGGTGGCCACTGTGGTCAACCGAAAGTTGAAAGGTTTGAAATGTTCAACTTGTCCAGAAATTAATTATCTGAATTAGCCTTTACTGCTTGCATGCACCTTTGGCAAGCCCCGAACAGGCTGTTACAGCTAACCTCAAAATGGTGGCAGCCAGGATTGGACTGGATGCTAACATGCAGCTCATAGTGTAGTGTACAGACTATACTGAAAGCACTAAAGAGGTTCTGTATCATCTGATTTAACTTAGCTAACAAGCAGGTTGATCTAGGCACGTCTGCTTTTAGGATTTGACATATGTTTGCTGCTAGTATTTGCATAGCTTCACTGGTGAGTCCACCAGACGTAGTGCAATGTTCAGACATATGCTGCCCAAGAAATGAATGCAGATACACTGATGACATACTGGTGAGATTTTACAACTTTGTCTCATACATAGGCAATTTGTTAGCCATTTTGATGCCTGCATTGGAACAGTTGCACCAATCTGCAGCTATCAATCTTCCTCTGTGACAGAACTCTTGGCAGTGGGAGACCCAGGCTAGGACGTGGTGAGCCTCTCCCCCACAAGTCTTGTGGAACCTGTCCATGAAGGACTGTGCCTGCTGGTGGTTATGCTATATATCCGGAAACATTGCTCATTGGGCAACAACAACATCAAACCCATGGGTCCTGATGACAATGTCTCAGGGGTACAAACTTCAGTTCTCCCACCAGCCTCCAACATTTTCCAGGTTCAGAGCCTTGTAATTTTCAGACTCCATCAAGTTTCCAGTTTTGTTCCAAAACATTTGTTTCCTCTTGGACAGAAGCACAATTGAAAGAGTAGACTCTATAGTTCAGAACAAGGGGTTCTACTCATCATACTTCCTAGTTCAAGAGAAAAGTGGTGGTTTCCATCTGATTCTAAATTTGCGAGGGATAAACAGCCCTCCTGTTTCATGTGTGAAGGTTATCAAGTGTTATTCATGCTGTGCAGCCACAAGTCTGTTTCTTGTATAGTACAATATGAGCACAGGGAGAATAGAAATGTAGGGAAATTGTTTGAACTCCATATGTCTCATCAACCACACATAGTTTCCAACACACTCAACTAATCACACTTTCATTTTTGTTTGTGAATCTTTATCCAACTCTTTCTATAGCAGTGTCACAAAATTCTCTGTCATTTAATTCCCAACACCTTCATTTCAAGGCCTTTAATTTGGAGTGTTAAAGAAAGGAAAATACATTTTTGTATGGCTGTGACACTCTGAGATGGCTAAAACACATTGAGATAGACAGGGAAAATGACAGTAGGAAAAAAGTGAATTTTTTTTTTTTTTTTTTTTTTTTTTAAACATGGAGCCTATCAGAAAAAAAAGTCAGCCCAAATATATGAAGTAAATATAGTTTTTTTGTTTTTAGTCTAACAGATCTTAAAACATTTAATTTATTTGATATAATACAAAACACACACACCCACATACACAATAGATTAGGTTCACATAACATCAAGTGCAAACTTTGCTATGTAAATAAAGTACTGCCAGATACAACACATCGATATATCAAATTTGGATCAAATGGGACATGCAGTTAGTGATGTTTCATAAGTGTTTAGTTATTTAAATATCTTCCAAGTTTTCCAGCACTTTGCATGTTTTATTACTAGTTATATTATTTTTTGTAAATAAATCCATAAATCATAATAGACACACTGAGAACATTGCCATGTTAACATTAACATTGTCATCACTTTGATTATTATAGTGATTATTACTGCATAGCTTTAAAACAGCCTAAAAATCAGTAGGCAAGCCAATACTATTAAATATAAAATCCAGTATACATTCACCCATCTATATATGTGTAAACTATGATACAACATGGTATCAATTCACATATTTTCTATTATAGAATACATTACGGCATGGCTTTGTTGCATTATACAGTAGACAATTAGCCATTTTCAAGCATTCCCAGCATACAAATAGTTCCTAACAGGACTCTTGTATTAATTGCAAATTCAGGCTAGGAATAATAAAAGCAATCCATACCAGTAGATTAATTTACATATTGTGACAATATGATGCAGACATGTCACTGCATCATATAAGCTGTGTCACTAAATTAGAGCTACTGCTCATACAAACTTCTAAATCCAGAACAGACACAGTTTACAGAGAAACTGCAGATACTGCGAGAAATATATATATATATATATATATATATATATATATATATATATATATATATATATATATATATATATACACATACTCACACACTCCTGGGCAAAAAAAAGGGCCAAGCCCAATGTGGCAAATATTAAGCATCTAATGGTCTTAACAACAAATCACTGGTCAGGAAATTAGCAAGAATTAAAAATATGCACTCCTGAGAGCTCCTGTGCCACCATTTGCTCATTTACTTTTGCTGCAGTGAACTTTCTGGGGAAAAGCTAGAAACAGGGAAATTCACTTATATAGTCTTCCTGTACACAAAGTCATGTAATATCATGTAATGATTAAAATGTTTGATATAAAATTCAAACTAAAACACATCTGGGTGTACAGAATTTATAAAATATCTTCTAGGATGTTTTTTTTTCATCATTTGGTAATCTGCCTCACCTGGTGCAACCCATCAAGGGCCACGCTTCTTAAACATTTAAAGAAATCAAAGGGAAAAGCTTCTCTTACTAATTTCTTTTATCTATTTGCTTACTTCTTGCTAATTTCCTGACCAAAGATTTGTTGTTAAGACCATTAAAAGTTTAATATTTTGCAATTTTGAGCTTGGGCCCAAAATGGCGCATTTTTTCCCCCAGGAGTCGTTTTACATATATTCATTTACTGTTTTCTGAGTAGAAAGCATCTTTACCATATAATATGTTCTTTTTTTTCTTTTTTTTTGTCTTCTTTGGCCTCACAGGCATCTATCTGTCCAGTGTAACTAAAAGCACTGCTACCACCTTATCATCATGCAAATTTGCTGACTAACTGTGAGACAAATATTCAGTGTTAATAAGAAATAATCCATACCATTTCCCTTATGAGCAGGGTATGGAGTACCTTGGCATTGAATAATAATTCCTTTAGGCATGTGGGTCATATTCTGGAGATTCAAAGTCTTGGGCTCCCAACAAGTAGTGTAGGCCTACACGGAGGACCTCCAGGAAGAGATATGGTTCATATGTGTTTCTGAAATGGAAGGTGACTTTCTCCTTTTCGTAGAGGCTGATCACTTGCTGGTGTCTCACCCAACTCTTGCCTGATGAGGCCAACAGTTCGAAGGAGATATTTGTGTTCCCCTGTGACAGGGTCAGATTGCCTTTGGTGCCATTACCATACACAAGAGCACAGATGTAGAAAACGTAGGGGCCTGCGTGGGGCACCATTACCTCACTGCCATGCTCAAGCCTCAGACTATTGTTCCAGGTCACAGTGAAGTTCAGGTAAATGCTGGGTTCCTTAACTGATGCACAAAAAAAACCCACAATATGTGTGTTAGTTAACTGTTTTTTGTCCATGAATTTATTTTTGCAATGCCAGTAACTTGTTACAGAGAATTTGTCTAATATTGCTTTAAAGTGATCACAAAACCATGAGACACAAGCAAGCCCAAAGGCTAAAAATACAACTTGTACCATTTCTCACATGTGCTTAAAATGTATGTAAAATGTATGTATTCTGTACACCGGTCTCACACCTGTTCATCAGAGTTTTCTTTTTTTATATACTATTTTCTACTATTTTAGAATAATTACATATTAATAAAATAATAATAGAATAATGAAATAAAAACATGGACACTATAAAATAACACCCTGAATTATACAGTAATCCAGGAGGCTTTTTTTTTTCACAACCAGGCCAAGCACTTGTTAGTTGCTTCTCCTAAATTGACCTTCTCCTAAAGAAAAACAACCTTTTTGTGAGGAAAAATAATTTTAAGTAAAACCTACTTATTAAAACTATATTTTGATTCAGAAATAAATTTATAAATGGGCATTTATGTCACTATTTACATTTGTCTTAGAAATGAATTCCAACTATAACACTTTATCTTTAAATGTGTTTAAGACAGTGAAGTGTGTGTGTGTATACGTATATATAGCCTATACATATGTTCAGTCATTTGTGTCTCATTGGTACTTACACCTCATACACTCTCAGAAAAAATACTGCAAAACCTTCCTCGACACTGGGGTGGTACCATCAAGGGTACATCTTTAGTACCTGTAATATGTATCTTTCTGGAAATGTGGAAATAATGTACCTTTAAATGATTTACGGTACATAAATGGACAAAATTTGTTTTTAGAGTAAATCTTTAAAGGTACACTACATGCACATTTGCAGGTATATGAAACAAAAGGTGTACTCCAGTGACAAGAAAGGCACAGTTTAGTATCCTTTTTTTTCTGAGAGCCCATTTAATGCTTAATTAGCAAAGGATAACTTCTTTCTAGATGTTATGGTCCATGTTATGGTAGCACTTGCAGTTTTGCCGCCCACTCTATTTCCAACTATTTACTTGAAACAGCCTGTCTTGGAGGCTGAGGTGGGAGGATGGACGTCAAGAGCGGCAGTGTCCATTACGCACAATCTGGGTAAAGAAATGGAACAAACGCATGATGCTCACCTGTACGCATGTTCAGGTATATCCCTTTGTCCACAGTTGATCGTGTTGTTTCATGCTGAGTCAGAAAGAGAAATTATGATAAAGTATTTCAGGCTTTTATAAGATTGAGAATTAGACACAGAATCTGGCCGCAGTCAGAGATTGGCATCACGAGTCATAACTATCTGACACGGTGCCAGATATGAGAATGAGGTGAAAGTCATACAGAGATCTGCGAAATGTCCTAGTGAACAGAGACATAATACATCTTATGTATAATAGAAAACTAGCATTTCTAAATGGATCATTCCAATGATATGCTAGATTTTGAGAAAAGCAATCATTACATGCAGCACCAGCCATCTCTTCAGCCAGGTCTTGAAGTTCTTGTAGGTGAAACCCCTTTGCCAAGCAAAGTGCCGGATTTGCTTTATATCACACTTTACCTTTGCCGGATTTGCTTTATATCACACTTTACCTTTGCTGTTTTGCAGAAGGGACACAGGGGACTCTGACATAATGTTCACACAGACTTCTATCACGTACTCTAATGTAATGTTGTATATAATGTTATTTCATGTAAATGTCCCCCTGTATATCTATTCTCTAACATTAAAACGCAAGTACCAATCATAACGCAAACGTCCTTGGAGTTCAGAGTTGGTTCAAAGCCAATGTGGGGAAAATCTGTCACCAAAAACAAAACAAATCATGGCGCGTTTTGACAGTCGATACTCGGACATAAAGGAGTATTAAAACAGTACCTGACTAAATGGTTGCGCGTGTGTGCTGCTGGTGTGTGTTGCTGGTGTGTGTCTGCGCTTACCCAGGCTTCCTCTGTGTGGTGGACTTTGTAGAGCGTGTAGCTGCAGAGCGCGGCGCAGGCGCACGTCAGGACGCTGTGAGCGAAGAGCAGCGCCGGCAGCTTCCTCTGTCCGCGCGTCTCCAGGCCGACGGCTGCCTGGCCGTGCAGCATCCCCGCCTCAGGATCTTTGGTGTCCATAATGAGAACTGGAGCATCTCTGAGCAGCATCACACATTTTAAAGAGAGTGGGCACCCGGAGGTGGGAGTGGACCAAAAAACCACAAAGATCCCCTTCGAAAAAGCCGACATTTCTCATCATGTGTCGCGATCCACATAGCGCCCAGTTACACAACTACGCATTTCATACAGTTTCATACAGCCTGCGTAAATTCGAAACAGTGTTTTTTCATAGTCTAAAAAACTCCCTTCATCATCGCCATTATTTTAGTCGTCAAAGATGTGGATTATTTATAAGGTTTATACATTTATATATTTAGAATCTACTTAATATATAGCTATTACATACTATTCTATTCCATCCATGTATTCACCTTTATTAGAAAATAATTATTGATATTTCAGCTGACTTATAATACAAATCAAATAAATTATGATTTTTTTTTTTTTTAAACCATGCACCCCACAGAGATGAAATCATAGGTGGGATTAAGATGAGTTAAAGATTTTACTGATAGCAAATGAGTAATGGCCAAACGCTGTCCCACTCTTACCACTTCATCTGACCCACATAGCATCATGGAACGACATAAAATCAATCATCCAAATCTGAATACCAGAACACTGCCACAACTCAGCCTTTGTGATACCATGTACACCTGGGCAATTATCATCCAAAACTATGCCACTAATGCAGTGGTTACATCTGGGTCTTTTCTGTCCCAGATTCCAAATGCCATTAATTTTTTATCTTGCTATTTATAATTGAGTCATTTCTGACCCACATTACTGTACAGTTGCAATTGCTGTAAATGGTCTTTATAAACTTGGAACAGAATCCTCTTGAATAAGGGCAAATCCACTGTTATTTGAAAGCCAAACACATTCTATCCATCTATCAATCAAAAAGGGATGTGTGTAACCCTGCTATTCTGCAATCATGGCAGTAGCCTTCTGAGAAAAGGTGTTCCAAATACAAACATGTTGCCAATTTGACAAATCAAGTCAGGTATTTCAGTGAGAAAAATCGAGATACCACAGCGTAGGAGAAACTGGTTTTATTAGAAACTCTGATCTATCTTAGAGACAGAGACCTTATCTTTCTTGGCTCTGTCTTAACACTTTCTATTCTACTATAAAACTATTTATACTCTCTGTAGATCCACATCCAGTTGCTTACCAAAGGAATTCAAATAAAGATTGTTTCAAGCAAGGAAAACAAATGCAGCAATTAAGAATTACATATGCAAAATCTTATTGCCTAAGCACACCTGACATTAACAAAAAACAGGTGTCTTTATGAACTTGTGTAAGATGGTAATAAACACTATTATCCAAACAGAAAATAAAAAAAACTGTTGAATCCCAACTGAAAAAGGCACAATTGGTTAGAAGAATCAGGGCAATTGATTATAAATAATAGTCTCAAGACATTAAAGTTGTGCAAAGTGAAAGTATAAGGATATTATTATTAAATAAAGTATGTCAGAAAAAAATTACATAAATAACACAAGCTTAAAATAAGACCTAGACACACAAAAACAAGAAGATTAAAAAACAAAAACAACATTTTGTCTAATCTGAACTGCAAGGGCACTGAATAGGGCACCAAGTGGTTGTTTGTGACTTTCTGACACTGAAAACCCCCACACATACTGTTGAATGCAAAGGTCTGCCAACCCTTAGGATAAAACAAAGATGACAAAGTAATTAAAGGTAATTAAAAAAAAAAAAATGATATACTGACACAGAATTTTGTGTTAGGTTTGACAGATGCTGCTTCATTATCTTAATATAAATGGCCAAATAGTGTACATTGATATTCACTTGTGTATCCACTTCATCTACACTGCAACAACTCAGTTAATAAATTATTAGCAGGTACCTCATAAGGTTTTTTTCCCCCCCTCAAGGTGTGTTCCATCTAGGCAGGTAATGCCTGCTTAGAGGCAAAGGGTTTAAAGACCCTTAATGTGCCTAGTTTAACTACTACTACTGTTTTGATTACAGACACTGTGTTTAGCTTGACAATGATAATGAATAATAGAATTGTTAATTCAGTGCATATTAAAGAAAAATATAAAGCACTATTACATCAGCCCTCTGTGCTACTCTGTCCCCCTCCGTGCTGACATAAAATCCAACATGAGCAACGCATGTGTGAATGCATAATTATGTATATGCATAATGTCTGTTAAATATCCATAGTCAGTAGCAATAATATCACATCCCTTTTATTTATTTATTTTTTTCTGGAAAAGTTAATCCAGGAGACAGTCAATCTATAAATATTCTGACATTTTCTGTAACTTCAATGGTTCCATATCTGTTCTAGGTACTGTAATTAGACATATTTCAAGGGTATTGATACTGGATGTGGCAAGTCTGCATTTCAGCTTGGTTTGATATTGGTTTGCATAATGAAACTGGCCAAATTATTTCATTTCCCAGTAAAGATATTCCAGTTTGTCTCTTTTATATTCTAAAATAGCTTTTTGCGGCTGCTGCCGGGTAAGGAATAGGAATTTGGGGGACATATTGTTATGTGATGTTAGAGTAGGTAGTAAATGATGGCATACTTTTTTGTATGAACTGACATTACTAAAAATAGTGGTTTCATTCTTACAGTAGGTACTTTCAAACTTGGTAAGCGCCCCCTTTCTTTCTCAGGTGTCTCTTTCAGGTAATTTGAGACAATGTATTACTTCTGTATTTAGTATTTGGGATCATCTAGCAATGATTGTATTCATTAAATATCTTATACACATTATGATAATTAAAAAAACCCAAAAACATAAATCCCATCAAAAAAAATCAAACCCATTTTACAATTATGGAATATAGAATATTTCCAGTTCCAAAATATTTAAGAAATAATTATTAATAACTGCGACCCACTCATGGTTCAGCTGACACTTTGTTTATAAATATGCCAGCAGTACAAAGGGAGACGCAGGAGAGGTCAACATCCTGGGATTTGCTACAGAATGTGGAAAAGACGCTTCAATACTCCTCCACTGGTGCACTACCATGGCATAACACAGGCAAGATTTACCAACTGCCATCAGGATAGAGCTGCAAACAAAGAGGCATTCGGACATGTTTCTTAGTAAACAACTGCTGGGGCTCAGATGTTAGAGTTCTAGTCAAATACTGTGATCTGAATCTGGAGCTAATCAAAGTCAAAATCCAACCATTTTATCTACCTCTGAAATTTAGTTCAGTTGTCCTTACAGCTGTTCATATTTCACCTCAGGCAGATAAATCATATGTTTTGGATGAGCATTTTATAGTACAAAAATTATTCTCACCGTCCACTTTATAAGGAACACTTGTACACCTGCACATTCATGCAGTTATCGAATCAGCCAATCATGTGGCAGTAGCACAATGCAAAAAATCATGCAGACAAAGGTAAAGGGCTTCACATCAAACATCAGAACGAAGAAATAGTGTGCTCTCTGTGACTTTGATCGTGGCATGGATGTTGGTACCAGATGGGCTGGTTTGAGAATTTAAGAAACTGCTGATCTCCTGGGATTTTCACACTCAACAGTCTCTAGAGTTTACAGAGAATGGTGTGAAAAACAAAAAACACTGAGTGAGCGACAGTTCTGTCACCTTGTTGATAAGAGAGATACGAGGAAAATGGCAAGATTGGTTCGAGCTGCCAGGAAGGATATAGTAACTCATATAATCACTCTTTACAACCGTAGTGAGCAGAAAAGCATCTTAGCATGCACAAAACATTGAACCTTGACATGGATGAGCTACAACAGCAGAAGACCACATTGGGTTCCATTCCTGTCAGTCAAGAACAGGAATCTGAGGCTAACATGAGCACAGGTTCCCTGAAACTGGACATTTGAAGATTAGAACAAAAAAATCACCTGGTCATTTTCCAGTGTTCAACTGTGCAGTTTGAGTGAGTCTGTGCCCATGGTAGCCTCAGATTCTTGCTCTTGGCTGACGGGAGTGGAACCTGATGTGGTCTTCTGCTGTTGTAGCCCATCCACCTCAAAGTTCAATGTGTCGTGCTTTCTGAGATGCTTTTCTGCCCACCACGGTTGTAAAGAGTTCTTATTTTTAGTTATTATAGACTTCCTGTCAGCTCAGACCAGTCTGGTCATTCTCCTATGATCTCCTATGGTTCCAATTTTTCCCCATTCTGATGTGTGATGTGAACACTAACTGAAACTCTTGACCTGTAGCTGCATGATTTTTTTGCATTGCACTACTGCCACATAATTGGCTGAACAGATAACTGCATGAACATGCATGTGTAAAGGTGTTCCTAATAAAGTGGATGGTGAATGTATGAAAATTGAAAATTCACATCCAGAGGCTGTCTTTATAATGGGGTCTTTATAAGTTGGGGACTTATAAAGACCCCATTATACAGGGCGAATATGGGGAAGGTCTTGCCCCAATATCACCAGCATAATCATTTCCAGCGTGGTGATCAAATTCTTAACCACTGTTGTTTTGCACATAAGGACAGTCACAAAGCCCTCCCCATCCAGCTTTTGGCAAGGTTGATCACACAGACTGAAACAGACTGAAACAGGATAAACCACTTTCCTGTACAGTTTATCAATGATGACATCAGCACAATCCAGGCTTGCTTCAAAACCACAGACTGGCAGATATTCGACAATGCAGCAGACAGGGACATTAATGACTATAAAAATACTGTCACAGCATACATCAGACAGTCTGTAGGCTCACTAAAGACTGCTCCTCAGTGTGGAAAGGCCTCCAACAACTCACAGACTACAAAAAGAAAACACCCAGCTGTGAAGCCAACTCCCAATTAGCCAACCAGCTAAACCAGTTCTACTGCCAGTATGAGAGACAAGGGTCCTCCAACAATGATAACACTATCACACCCCACACCCTTTCACACCTGTCTCTAGCTAGCAACACATATAACCCACTGCCCCAGTCATGTCACTCTCCATCTCCACCAACCATCACTACAAAGGAAGTACACAGACTTTAAAAAAAAGAACATCTCCACATCTCCCCCTCTACAATCAAGCATTGTGCTGACCAACTGGTACCAATCTTCACAGACTTATTCAACAGATCCCTGGATTTATCCATTGATCCAGCCTGCTTCAAGAGCTCCACAATCATCTTGGTGCCCAAAAAGTAAAGATCACTGACCTCAACGACTACTGTCCTTTTGTCTTAACATCTGTTCTAATGAAGTTGTTCGAGTGCCTCATCCTGACATACTTGAAAAAAACTCAACCCTTTGCAGTTTGGGGATGTTTGCCTTCTTCAGACACCAGAGGAAATGTTGCTAGGCACTCTTGGCCAGGGAGCTGGTTGCTTGTCTAGGTGAGGTCTTGTTGCTGACCCAAACTGTCTAGGATCTCCTGGTGAAGAAACCATGAGTTACCTCTGCTCAATAACAGACTATGAAATGAGGAAAAACAACGACGTAGACATGTCCACCTCACCAGAAGGTGAGTGCCACACATAATATGCTAGCTTTGAGGTAAATAATACCTACCCCACTGCAAGACTTCCTGTGGATCAGATCAGCTGCACACTAGACCTGTCTTTGCCAAATGTGGCCAGTTCCTTCAAGGCAGCATCCATGGGTGGGTCCTCAGAGCATGCACCACCCAGTTAGCAGAGGTCTTCAACAGCATGTTCAATCTGTCTCCAAGTTTGTCAGCTGACCCAGCATGCACCAAGAGGACCACCATCATTCCAGTTTCAAGACACTTGTCATCTCCTGCCTGAATGACTACCACCTTGATGCACTGACCTCCACTATCATGAAGTGCTTCGAGCAGCTAGTTAAAACCCATCTGCACATTATCTGCAACATTGGACCCTCTCCAGTTTTCATACTGCTCCAACAGTTCTATGGAACTACCCTTACAATGCACACTGCTCTCACACAAGGGGAAAAAAAACACCTACACTATATGGCCAAAAGTATGTGGACACCCCTCCTAATTATTGAGTCAGGTGTTTCAGCCACACCCATCGCTAACAGGTTCATAAATTCAATCACAGAACCATGCAATCTCCCTAGACAAACATTGCTATTATTGTGAAATGAAAGCAACAACAGCTCAGCCATGAAGCCGTAGACCATGCAAGCTCACAGAGCAGGGCTGCCGAGTGCTGAAGTGCACGGAACGTAAAAATCGCCTATACTCTGTTGCTTCGCTCACTACAGAATTACAAACAACATCAGCACAAGAACTGTGTCTGGAGCTTCATGAAATGGGTTTCCATGGCTGAGCAGCTGCACACAAGTCTAAGATCACTATGTGCTATGCCAAGCATTGGCTGGAGTGGTGTAAAGCATGCCCCTTAGTTCCAGTGAAAGGTAATATTAATGCTACAGCATACAAAGACATTTTAAATAATTGTATGCTTCCAACTTTGTGGCAACAGTATGGGGAAGGCCTTTCCTGTTCCACCATGACTGTGCCCCTGTGCACAGAGCGAGGTCCATAAACGCATAGCTTGACAAGTTTGGAGTGGAGGAACTCCAACGGCCTGCACAGAGTCCTGATCTCAACTCCACTGAAAACCTTTCGGATGATTTGGAACATTGAGTTACAAGTCAGGCCTTCTCGTCCAATGTTAATGCCTGACCTCACAAATTCCCACAGACTCTCTCTTGTGGAAAGCCTTCCAAGAAGAGTATAGGCTGTTATATCTGCAAAAGGGGGTGGTGGGGGGGGGGACTCCATATTAATGCCCATGGTTTTGGAATGCCAATGGGTGAGAATCAGTAACTCAACGTCCTCCACACTGACTCTGACCACAGGTTTATCCTGTTTAGTTTTGCTGAATATGTTGTGTATTGTTTATGTTACCACATGTTATCATATTCTGCAGACACAGAGTAACTAATCTCAATCTTAGCAACTGCATAAATCTACATTTTGTCTACTTTCCCAATATCTTGTGTATTTCAGGGCAGGATGGCAAGCTGTTTGTTCTGCCAAGCCCCAACAGCGTCAGACAATAGACATGATAACACTTTGTTTATCCCAAGGCTGAAATTAGCATGTTCCAGAGACATATATAAAAGACAAGGGACAAATACACACAAGAAATCAAATAAGAATAAACTAAAGATAAAATAAGATAAACTAAAAGTAAATACTGAAAATTTTGAAAAATAAAAAAAGATTAAAGGTAAAAATATAAAAATGTATGCATAGCATAGATATAAATAGTAAATCTAATAGTATGTATCATACCCCAATCAGCCATAACATTAAAACCACCTGCCTAAAACTGTGCAGGTCCCCCTTGTGTACGTGGTCTGTAACAATGTTTAGGTAGGTGGTATGTGTAGAAGTAATATCCACATAAATGCCAGGACCCAAGGTTTCCCAGCAGAACATTGCCCAGAGCATCACACTGGCTCTGCCGGCTTGCCTTCTTCCCATAGTGAATCCTGGTGCCATCTCTTCCCTAGGTCAGTGACGCAGACACACCCGGCCATCCACATGATGTAAAAGAAAACGTGATTCATCAGACCAGGCCACCTTTTTCCATTGCTCCATGGTCCATTTCTGATGCTCATGCGCCCATTGTAGGTGCTTTCAGCGGTGAACAGGGGTCAGCATGGGATCTCGTAGCTACACAGCCCGTTACGCAGCGATGCACTATGTGTTCTAACACCCATCTTAGCCAGCACTAACTTCTTCAGCAATTTGTGCTAGAGTAGTTCATGGGATCAGACCGGACAGGCTAACCTTCGCTCCCCATGTGCATCAATGAGCCTTGGGAGCTCATGACCCTGTCGCCGATTCATCGGTTGTCCTTCCTTGGACAACTTTTGGTAGGCATACCGGGAACACCCCGCAAGCCCTGCTGTTTTGGAGATGCTCTGACCCAGTCGTCTGGCCATCACCTTATCAAAGTCACATAGATCCTTACGCGTACCCATTTTTCCTGCTTCCAACACATCAACCTCGAGAACTGACTGTTCACTTGCTGCCTAATATATCCCACCCCTTGACAGGTGCCATTGTAACGAGATAACGTTATTCACTTCACCTGTCAGTGGTTTTAATGTTATGGATGATTGGTATACCTATAGCTATGCTAAGGTGCAAGAAGTACAGTATATTGTGTTATATATTGAAGTTCTATACAGTGTAATGGTTATGTATACAGTATTATCCAGAGATGAGATAGTTATCCACATAGAGTGCATAGTTGTACAATCTGATGGCTACTGGGAGAAATGACTTGCGAAAGCGTTCCTTCCTGCAGCAGGGCAAAAGCTGCCGCTCAGTGACTCCTCTATCCCTGTAGTGTTTTATGGAGTGGGTGGAAGGGGTTCTTCATGATGATTGACACCTTTGCCAACATCCTTCTCTCTGCGACCATCTCCACTATGTCCAGTTTAGCCCCCAGAACTGAGCCAGCCTTTCTAATGATCTTGTTCAGTCTGTTAGTGATGCCAATGCCATAATTGTTTGGGACCTGAACATCTGAAACAGGCACCTACAGAGCCTTGGCCTAATCACAGTATAATGCCATTAGTGAAGTGCACCTCACAGGCCATTTAAATAGCACAGTCTATTCATCATCCTCCTCTAGTGATGCGTGGCTGCAGTGACTAGTGAAGCAAACAGCAGATATGGCTGCAGAGACCACTGGGAATAGTAGTTAAACTCCTTTGTGGTGTTATTCCACTGACCAGTCCCATTGAAGTTTGAATGAAAACTAGAGGAGGCAGCAGACCAGGGCCACCGGAGCAGTGGGGCTGGCATTTTACCCGGCACTTTTCAAACTACTGGGGTGGTGACCCATCAATTCAGGCAATAACAGACAGGTCTGACTCAGTTGAAAAGTCAATCAAAACTTCCAGTTCAGCTGGGGGGGCACATTTCTCCTAAAGGGGATCTCCTATGATCAATAAAGGGTTAACCGTGCTTTGGCGCTCACTGGCACTTAATAATTGTGTGTTGAATCAGTATCGCTAAAGTTTGAATATTTTAAGTGACATGCACATATTTTGTATTCTGAATTGATTACAGGAACATTTCTTAAATTATATTCTTCAAATAAAGTAAGTAAGTAAGGCTTGCTGGAAAAATGTTTAGCAAACCAGACAGTTACTACAGTGACAAGCAGCCTAGAATGTGAACTTTGTTGATTTTTAAAACATATTTTAGAATTAGTACTATCTAACTTTGTGACCTAATTTTTTTGCTGTTATTAGCTGCCTGAGGAGTAAAATGCAAAATGAAGCATGTAGAGTCAAAACAAACTTCTCTGATGTTCATTAAAAGGTGTGTTTTATATGTATTATAATCAGACCTTTGCTCCACAATGATCCAGCAAAATACGTAGGTAGTCTGTATATTTTCATAGAAAAATGACACCTGTACCTCTTCTCTCAGATAAAAAGATGACACTAGACCAGCATCCCAAGAACTGAGTTTCCAGGACATAGACAGGTATGCATGTAGCATCAGTTTAAGCACCAGCTAGCAATGGTTTTCAATCTGTTCACATTTGCCTGTCTCTGAAGCACCTCAGTAACTTTTTATTAAATAGCATTAAAAGCATAAAATTTTGCCCCACGACTTTTGGAGTAGTGGTGCCACCCCTTCAGCAGACATGGCCAAATGTAATAGCTGTTAGCAGGAATGCAACAGTGCAATGAAGTACAGTGCTTGTGAGAGCCTGGTACAGCTGCCTTGCATACAGAGATGCACACTGATATGCTTTCAGTGGCTGCATTTCATTCACTGAACTTGAGATCACATCAGCAGGGAGTGCTGGTAGCTCTTCACTGGGGCATGAAGAAGGGCAGATACTGGCTGGAATGACAGATGAAGAGACTCTAGGCTTGAGAATAATGCCTCCAGTAGAGAGATGGGTCACATCATTAGTAGTACAGTATGAAGCTTTGTAAGTAAAGCCAGATTGGCTCTGAAATCAGGCAGCTGATGGTGAAACTACAGTTTCACCATCAAACTATCAAACACGGGTCTGTTCCACAGAAAAACGAGACATATACCAAATGGTTATACTGACTGTGGAAATGCAGTTGCTACTAGATAAACAGGTACTAGAAATAGCAGATAGACCACAGAGCCTCAGATATTTTCTGATTCCAAAAAAAGGAGACAGAATCTATCCAGACTGCTGTTCTGTATGCTACACATTTGACATGTAATGCAGTCAGTGAACAAACAAAATTGGTTTGTAACCATAGATTTGAATGATCCATATTTCTACATGCAAATTGCTGTGAAGAACAGGCAATTCCTCCACTTCCATATAAGCATGTCAGTACACAGCCCTTCTTGTTGGGTTAGTTTTATCAACCAGGATGTTTACAACTTGTTTGAGAGTTACCCCTAGAGTTCTGAAATGCTAGAGTCTGTGTGTACTCCCCTATCTGGATGAGCAGCTACAGTGCAGACAGTCACAACAAAAAGTAATGAGCCAGACAGCGCTCCAGATATCAAATGTGGAAGCTTCAGGATTGAGTCAATTGCCAGAAGTGTCGTTTGATACCTGTGCAGACTGTGCAGTTCATAAGCATGAAGCTCGATTCGTGGACCATGCATCATTTCTCAGGAGATTCTCACATGCCTCAGTGTTTAAACTAAGACAAACTAAACTTTTTCTACCTTTTTTCATGGACAATGATCATGAATTTCTGCACTATTCATTACAATCTGACAACTGCTGTATTTTCTCTTTTCTTGCTTGCCAATGCTACATTTCCTTTTTTTCCCCCAAATAAATTATTTTGTTTAAATACAGCAAATGGAAGCCATCCACATCAGATCTGCATGAAATCCTCACCAGGAAGCAATGATAAACCACAAGTGCAATATTTTTGACATGACCAACCTTGAGCTTATTCACTGTGTTGAGTGCACGTTGTTTAGTTATTCTTTTTTTCTCATTAGTAATAGCTTTGCTTTGAGAAAAAGGGAGGTGCTAAACAGGGTTGCTCTCCTCAGTGCAACACCTGCGGAGAAGCCTGTAGAAAAACCTCTACTTAAAGGAGGCTCTATTCTATGACAAACTAAATCTAGGCCTTTAGGGGTACCATGAGCAGTAGCTGTATATCAGGTGTCAGGGAGCTAGTCATTTTTTTGGGGTTTGAGGAAAGAGAAGCTTTTCCAAGATAGTTATTCATGAAGAAGCTTATGATATATGCCTTCATTTGTCCGAGGTTGCTCTGCCCCATGCAGCATGGTGGTGTAGCTTACAGCAGGTTATGGTCCTTGGGCATTGTAGATAATTTGAGTACTTTTGAGGGCAAGACTGGCTTTTTAGGGTGGGATGGTATCCACCGCTCTTGGGAAGGTGCTGCTCTCATGTCTTGCAGCATAGCTTACAATCTCTGAATGGCCTAATTAATCAGTAACTATCCAGTCAGGGATTGTTGCGATTCAGGGCCAGGCAGCAGAAGGGCTCTTTCCTGGCTCAGATCTTATCTGACTGAATGTTATCAGTTTGTAAATGTTAATTGTGACTTCTCTATGCATACAAGATTCAAGGCCATGTTCTAAGCCAACTGCTCTTTTCTCTACATATGCTACCTTTGGGTAGAATTATTCGTAAACATGGTATTAGCTGTTATATGTTTCAGCAAAGCCAGATAACAGACGCCAGCTTAATAAAGTTAAGGAATGTGTAAAGGACACTAGACACTGGATGCTGAGTAACTTCCTCCTACTTAATTCTGACAATACAGAAGTACTTCTACTAGGACCAAGGCAGCTTTCCGGTTATATACTGTAGTAACTGTAGTAGGATGGCCTTTCACTTAATTCATGTGCTGCACCTAAAGACCGTGGGGTGATTAATGACTCTAGTCTCTCATTTGAACATGTTGTCTCATATGTCTCATATGTCTCATATGTCGGGCCTTCCTCAAACTCTTGCCAGAAATTTGGAAGCACACAATTACATGTCTTTGTATGCTGTAGCATTAAAATTTCCCTTCACTGCGACTAAGGGGTCAAGCCCAAACCTATTCCAGGATGACAATGCCCCTGTGCACAAAGCGAGGTCCATGAAGACAAGGTTTGCCAAGGTTGGCACTGAAAAGCTCAAGTGTCCTGCACTGACCCCTGATCTCAACCCCACTGAACACCTTTGGGATGAATTGGAATGCTGAATTGCACCCCAGGCCTCCTCACCCTGACCTAACTAATGCTCTTGTGGTGGAATGGGCAAATCAGCACAGCCACATGCCAAAATCTAATGGAAAGCCTTCCCAGAACAGTGGAGGTTATTAGAATAGCAAAGGTGGGATTAAATCTGGAAATCTGGGTTGTTCAAAAATCACATATGGGTCTGATGGTCAGGTGTCCACAAACATTTGGCCATGCAGTATAATAATAATAATGTCACTACAGGATACAGAAAAACTAGTAGATGTTTTTGTTACTGCTAGGTCAGATGCCTTGCTTTCTGGATGCTCCAGCAAGTGCATGAAAAAGCTCCAGTTCAGAAGGAAGGGAGGGGGGGTGTTCATAGGATATAGAGCTTTGGTAAACTGGGATGTTTTGATGCTGTCACCCACTCAACCTCATGCAATCACTTAGGTTTGTAAATGATGGAGAAGCAGGATGCTTTTTGTCCCAGGGTGCCTTCATTCCTATATTATCTTTTGGCTCTCTCTTTTAGCTACGCTGTCATGGCTAGACCTGCTAGAGTCCCTGCTTCCACTCTGATCACAATGTACACTCCCTAAAGCACTGAAGGATGACAGCATATCTAATATATGCTAATATATCTAATCTCTCTCTCTCTCTCTCTCTATATATATATATATATATATGTATATATATATATATATATATATATATATATATATATATATATATATATATATTATATATATATATATATATATTTATATATATATATATATATATATATATATATATATATATATATATAACCTTACTCACACACACACACACACACACACATGACTCCTGCAGCCTGATCTAATGGTGGTCTGATCCTGACTGTCTCTGTACTGCCAAACTAATAGTATAGCTGGAAGATTATAAGTCTTCCACAGCTGTGGAAAACTTATAATAGCACTATCTGGGGTCACCCAGAAGAAGACGAGTTCCCTTTTCAATCTGGTTCCTCTTAAGGTTTCATGTCTGGTTCCTCTTAAGGTTTCATCTTGTCTCGGGGAGTTTTTCCTTGCCACTCTTGCCTCTGGCTTGCTCATTAGGGATCTAAATCTACATCCGGATTTCTGTAAAGCTGCTTTGTGACCATGACTCTTGTTAAAAACACTATATACTGTATAAATGGAATTGAAGCGTGCAAGCCTTTTTGATGGAAGCCAGAGCTGTCATGGTCATAAAGGCAGTCCAAATTGTGAATGACCACACACCACCATATATATTTTCTATTACAGGCAGGGATGCTGACAGCAGCAGCAGCCCCAGTGGTAAAACTGTGAATGCTTCACTTCAGACCATTACAGCACTGACTGAATGCTCAATGGCGGTTATTCATAATAGAAAAGCTTGCATCAAGAGCAAGTGTATGTGCCTTAAGCCTTTGGTTCAGTGCGTGTTTTCTACTTTGAGGTATGCCCTTATGTGCAAAAATGTAAAATAGTAATGACAAATGACTCACAGCAAGGCTGAGGAATGTGTGGAAAAACTTGAAAATGAAAGGAAGATGGTAGAATGAGTCTCCTTGAAATGAATGCTACCATCAAGGGGACACAACTCGCAAGGGATGTGAAAGGATGTCAACCTGTTCCAGCATGACAATGTCCCTGTGCACAATGCGAGGTCCATAAAGACATGGTTTGTCAAGGCTGATGTAGAAGAACTCTAGAAGAGTAGAAGAGTGTCCTGCACAGAGCCCTGACCTCAACCCCACTGAACACCTTTGGGATGAACTGGAACACCGACTGAACCCCAGACCTCCTCATCCAACATCAGTGCCTGATCTCACTAATGCTCTTGTGGCTGAATGAACAAATCCCAAAATATCCAAAAAAAAAAAAAAAAAAAAAGCTCCAAAATCTAGTTGAAAGCCTTTCCAGAAAAGTGGAGGTTATTATAACAGCAAAAGGGGACTAAATATGGAATGGGATGTTAAAAAACATATATGGGTGTGATGGTCAGGTGTCCACAAACTTGGCCATATAGTGTGTAAGCGTATGGACTCAAGTCATGACTTTCATGCACTGAAAATATAATGAGACATCAGAGTGATAGGTTTGAAAACAACATTTATGTATATGTTGCTTTTCTCACATTCAATTAAAAAACAAAACAACAAACAAAAAGTAGTTACATCCTCCAAAACCTTTAGCTGTGGTCATATCAGCATGGCCTTTTGATAGCCAAAGCACCCATGCCACACACAGTCTGCATACCGCCAGTACCACGAAGCACCGGTTTTATGCTGTGAAATCATAGAGTCAAGTAGTTCATTTTGCTGAGTGAGCACAGGTAGACCACAGAGCACCAATGGACCAGAGGAATGCAACAAGAGAAACACATTGCACAGAGCTGACTTAACTGTAAAATAAAGCACACACACTGAAAGAGGCCAGAGCTTCCATTTACTCACACCTGGCTGACACATCCCCACTCAGAAGACTAAAGACAGTCAAACAGACCGTGTTAGAGAAGCAGCTCACAAATGTTGGCAATGTTGGCAAAAAACAAATGCCAAAAGTAATCAGGTGTTGTGATTGTCTAAGACCAGAAAAAATGAAAACAGAGAGAGACACACACTGTTCGTGAACTAGCTGGCTAACCTTAGCTAGCAAGCTAAAAACATAATAAACTAGTTCCTCTCTATTTTGGTAGTTAGCTAATCAGCAAACAATTAAAATATCTCAACTGTTCAGCAAGAAGAAGCCAACTCCACATCACACTCGAATCTCTTCAGAAGTTGATCCCTATTTGAACCTGGACTCTGAGGCTCTCACTTTATTACAGGCGGCTCCCTAGATATCTAGTTTTTTTTTTTTATTTCAACCACTGGTGTCGCTGCAGAGAATAAGGCCTGTTATATACTCTATGCAAGTCAACAAGGATGCAAGGTGCTCTGCAAGGGGCATTCCCAGCTTATGCACATAGAATTTGTGTGCTTCCAAAATTTGTGCGATGCAATATTCCAGGTATTCCGATACAGGCACTATATGTTAGCATTCCCCAAAGCACATCAGAATCACAGAAGAATGCTTTTACAGAAATATTAGCCATTTCAAATCTCTGTAACATTGCGGCTTTTACTTTACTGCCCCCTTTCAAATTAGCCATGTATGACTCCAACAGTGTTCCAGAATTTGCATAAGGTATGTACTGTAAATAAAACACTTGCACCAACTCATGCACTCCTGGTCACGTTTGCGTACTTGCATAGAGTATGTAACAGGCCTAACAGGGTCTTATGTTGGAGTAGCCTCCATAATCGCTCTCAGGCTCAATGCTGGTACTTATGCAGCAGTCATTGATAGTGGCTGGACCTTCTTTTGTGCCCAAGGTTGTGGTGTATGTAGATTTTTGTTAAAGGTCAAGGGAAAAACATGATTATCGAGGCATGGGACAAAAAACCTATAATAGAATGTTCCTGACCTTCTGTCAGTCAAACGGACAATCCTGTAATAGTAATTCATGGTCAGCATTTACAGTGAACCCTGTGTCAGGGGTGTCAGGTGAAAATTGACAGGAAATTTGTACACCTAGGTTATATGCCAGCTCAGATACATCAATCATCATCATGCCTCAGCTTTAGGCAGTAAAGAAGTTTGACTGTATGGTGGCAGGCAAGAGTTAACAACCAGTCAGAGGAGTGAAAGAAAGAACAGGTAAGGCATTTATTATTTGACCTCTGATGGGAAGCTAATGATTGTGTTATTTCCCTGTATTTTTGTGTTCGAAACTCATTATACTGGGTGAGATTAAGTCATTCTTGGCATCAGCTCACTGTGTTTTGACTAGTATGCTAACACATAATTTGGCTCGTGCCTCATGTGTCCACAGGCTGGAGAACAAAATACACAGTTTAGATAACAGATAATAAAGTCATGCAGAACACAGAAAGAGTAAACAAAACATACAAATCAGACAAAACCAGACATGATACTTGTATTTCAGATAGCTAGTTAGATTGAGTGGGCTAGTTTGTCTTTCACACTTATAGATGCATGGAGCCATCTCTGATGCAGATAGACAATAGCCTTTTTTTTTTTTTTCAATTCTCATAACACTGAGGACACACAAAGCAGATTATCATATCCTCAGAGCGGCCATGCCCCCAAACCCCATATTACTATAATAAATTGCTTGTCGCTACACCATTAGTGTTATTACTTAAAGCAATTATGCGCTTTGGGATGCAGTCCTGAATTCTCTTTGTTTACATTCGCAGCCATGATATTAATCTGTGTGGCAGAGAATGACAGCACAAACTATGTTACAAAATGCTCTTCCACAAGTAGCTCACCATAGCATTTTTCTATCACAGAGCTGACAGCTTAAAAACTTGTGCCAAATTTTACCAGACATCTCTGACATTAATATTTTAGGTATTCCAGTTTGACTCTCAGCACCCATGTCCCCCTGAACACTGAATAAATTTTTATGCCCAAAAATTACCTATTACAGCTTTAGAATGATGCTGGAAAAAAGACCTGTACTGTTTTGAGCACCAGCCAGTTTGCATAATCAGCTAGGGTTGTTGGCAGAAGTGTTACTAGACATATTTCATTGCAATCATAGGATGCTTTCATTTACACGTCCGCTTTTCAATGCCAGATTTTCTGCTTGCACATGACCAATAAACACTTGAGCAGACATTTCCTACCATAGTATAAGGTTTGCCAATAGGACCATATGTATATGACTTAATAACTTAAAACTCTGGGCCATTCTTTCTCACAAAATCAAATATGCAACATGGCTGGAGCATTAAGTTATTTATGCTTAAAACCAGTGTAGTGTTGGTGAAGGACCAAATTGATACTGATACATTTTCTGATAAAATGAAGCCTGCAGAAAAGAACTGTATAATCAAAGCTGTTGAGACAGGTCAAGCTGTTTCTTTAGACCTTTATCAGACATATAGTTACATTAGGGGACAGACCCAGCATGCCTGGGACTTTTCTTACCTTATCATTGTATCACACTAGGTCAAAGAACATACTATTTCAAAGAATCCCATCAAAATTACAGGCTTGATTCTTCTAATGCTGAAATATTTGCAGATTACTTCATGGAAAGTGTGAATTGAAACTAGTGTTCAACAGTTTCACAGTTTTCCCTTGTTCATTTCATTTTATCAACCTTAAAACTATTTGGCTTTATTGCAAATAACTAAATCATGCACATAGAAAATGGTAGCTCATTTAATGTTCTAATTCTGGAAAAAACAATCTTATTCCAGTCAAGGGGAGCCATGAACAGCAGCATTATGAGTCATATGTAGAAACCCAGCAAAACGGAAAAATCAGAACATGAAACTCAATGGGCAAACTAAGAAGAGCATACTGAGCATACCATAAGTGTTTTATAAAGTTCCAAAATATTTACACACTTGAATAAAATGAAAGTTTATTAGTAAAACGGGGGATATGAAATACCAAGAGAAATTGTCAGGGGCTTAAAAACACCAGACAGTTATTTTTCCACAAGCAAGTGGCAATCCCAACTCTGAATTTTCTAAGACCCTGAAAGAAGAGACTGTAGACATGTCTTCCTCAACAGCCACCCACGTAAGGAACCAGAAGCTCCCTTTTTGGCAGTAAAATAGAGTTACATTTGAGTAATGATCTGGTAATACCAGTAATGTGATGCATACAAGCCACATGAGTTTTTGTTTTCCTGGTTTTCTCGATTTACTTTAACATGATGATGTTCGATATACACCAGACAGTTTATACCCATTAAGGTTAGTGCTAAAACAACTTTACACTGGAAAACCCCAATGAGATAACAGAATCTTAATATAATCTTAACAAGGGTCACAAAAAAACATTTATGAGTTTATGGTAATGCTATGAATGATAAAAATAATAAATTTAAAAAAACCCCAAGCCATCTTGTTTTCAGGTTGTTAATAATTGGATTGTATGTAGTATCTTGTTTAAAGATTTGTTTTCAAAATCAAATCCAATTGTGGTTTAATGTTTTTTTCTTATGGTTGTTCTTGGTTGCCTAAATAACTCTATGTGCCTGTGTGTGTAAGTACTGCAATGATTATCTTAATGAAATAAGATAGTGTCAAAGCTGTCATTTGAAAGTAAATGACTACAACTTTTGTTGTGATTCTCTCCACAGATTTGTATAGAAATGTCAATTCTAACAGTGACTATATTGGGTAGCAACATTAACTGATAATGTTAATAATGCTAAAATAGTCAGTCAATAATTAAGACTAGCTACCTGATCCCCTTTTGCTTCATGGTTATTCACCTGTACTGGAAATGGTTAGTGGTTCACTCACAAGCAGTCTCACTATTAGACAGCTGAGAAACAAGAGTGGGGGAAGTGAAGATAAATATCCAGCAAAACAAATTTGTTGGAATTTGAGAGGGTGGTTATAAAACTGTATAAACTGGTTCAGGCCATGTAAGGAACTGTCCAAACTAAACTTGCCTAATCTTGTTTCAGAGAGCAAAGAGTAAAGCTCTACCTTGTTTTCTAGTGTGTCACACAAAAAGTCGTTTCAAAAGTCTTGCAAACTTGAGAGACAAACTGAAATCAACCGCTAGCAGAAGCAAATTCCCTTTCACGTTCCCATGTCTTTTATCAAGTAAACTGTTAGTTTCATCAGGCGAATTTTATTCGCATTCTGTCTCACTCTTCCTGGCTTGTTACAGCCTAACTGACTAGAGTAGTCTGAATGCTGAAATTTAATTTAACAAGATCAGAGTTTCCAATTCCTTTGTTTTTGCTATAAACTGAAGATATTTGGGTTTGAGATCAAAAGATGGATAGGAGATGATAGATCAGAATTTCAGCTTTCATTTCCTGTTATTTACATCTAAATAAAATAAATAAACTACATCTGGTAACTGCACCTAGAAAAAAATAAAGTTTCCATGCTTTGAACAGCACATTTGCCCACATCAAGGTCAATGCTTCAACCTTCTGGTATTTGCTATTTGTATTATTATTTATACTACTCAACTTACTACTGCTACTTACGTACACTACTCTACATGTTGTTGATATTGATTTTGATTATTTAACTGCAAGCCAAGCATTTTCAGTTTGTTAAAGTTGTATGCTCAAATTTACATCCACTCCTACCAGAGAGGAGTTTGATCATACAGATACATCATAATTTGATGAATAAGAAAACTGTGGGTGAAAAAGGCATACTCTTGTTTTATGATCAGATTAATAAACAAGGACCAGAATATTCTTTCTGAGTAGCTGTGCTTTGCCCTGGAAATCCTGTAATGGTAATTCACCGCCAGAGCTGGTGGAACCAAATTGTAGGAAATTTTTAACTCTATGACATGCCAGCTCAAACACGTGCTATCATCGTGCCAAAAAAAAAGTATGACATAGCACATGTTTGAGCTGTTAAAAATTTTCTGCCAAACCACACTAACATGTGATGTGGATGCCAGCTGACAGACTTGCCAATCTATACTTTGAGCTAGGCAGTCTCAATCAATTAAAAACCCACTTGGTGATAAGTTCACATCTCAGAAATAAAATGCTGATAGTTCTTTAACTAAAATTCCTTACCAAATGTCTTTAAAGTTGAATTTTATCTAGTGCACAATCAAGTCAAACAAGGTGTTTCAAAGTTGGAACATTTTCTCTCTGCAGGAGCTTCATAGTAGTGAGGCCCTTTTCATGGGAAAAGGCATCCCTATGTAATGATGCCTGGAACTCAAGATTAAGCCATAGTCCAGTTAAGCCAATCTGGGGGTCAGGGGGTATCTATACAGAGAGCGTGAAAGTGCTCCAAATGCCAAGATCTTATACTAGATAACATTCAATTTCACGAACATTTGGTAAGGCATTTTAGTTAAAGAACTATGAGCATTTTAATTGATTCCCAGATGTGAACTTATCAACAAGTGGGTTGTTAATTGATTAAGCTGAGACTGTCTAGGTCAAAGTAGAATTTGGCATTTTTATAAGTCTGTCAGCTAGCATCCACACCACCTGTTAGTGTGGGCTCCAAAATCACAGTGGAATAACATGCAGATCAGATTTACAGCAATGTTACATTAAAGTTAACTGAGCTGAATCCCACTGCTTCAACAGGAAAGGATACCATCAGAGAACCCATTGCATACATCTGACACAATAAAACTGCATTGCTTTACTTGATGCAGGCTATTAATAAGGATTCATCTGTCAAAAAAGGGGATTTGAAAGGGCTCCTGTTACAGGAGAAATGGAAAGTACCTCACTGAATGTTAAGAGTTTACACAATGTCACAAGCAGTTCCTCCTTCTTTCCAGTTGTGAGATATATAAAGCAGGAATCATCAGACCACGGGCTCACACATTCTAACTGAATTCTTACCGAGGCTCCACAATCTGGCTCAATATTCACCCACTCACATTTGAAAGCCAAAAAGACTTTTTATTTGGAAATTATTTTCAGTGTATAGTAATTGGGCTAAGATTGTTTTTTTTTTTACTGCAGTAAAGAGAAGAGCATATTATAGTTTCAGCCTTTACAGAGCCATGCTTGCTTCCTGTGTTTAAGCAGCTAGAGGGTATTTTCCCTGTGCACTGCTTTTTCCAATGCACTTTTTCCAATAGCATGCAAACCAGATCCTCTGGAGAACCAGTCAACTTTACCATACTTACGAAAAAGCACACCACTGTCAGTTCATCAACTTTTTAAGGCTGATGTATGTTTCTAACTGAACATGGTTAAAATGTCTTCAGAGCAATGGAAAGGCAATTCTTATTGGGCAGAGCATAGCAGCTTGCACAGACAATGTTTGATACTTCACTCACTGCTCAGGGTTCAGTCTGAGTGTTTAAATGTATTCTCCATAGCACAGTGGAATCAGTGTTCTTTTTTTTCTTCTTCCCATTTTCTCCCCAATTTGGTCACTTGCCAATTCCCACCCACCAGCCAGATCTCCCCACACAACAGCTACCAACCAGTAAGGTGATGGCTGACATATGCTTCCTCCAAGAAACATGAAGCCAGCCAACTGCATCTTTTCAAATTGCTGTGTCACAGAGCAGCAAAACACCCAGGAAAAGCACTATTTGGCCTCTTCCGCATTTTCTGTTTTTTACTGGATATTACAGCAATACCCAATATGATACAGGTTGTGATTATTGGCTGGGCTCTGTAAAACCTTCTTACCAAGCAAATTGTATTTTGACTAATAGAATTTGGGCCAACAGTGAAATTACATATTATCTTTTTGATATCTAATATTCAATTCAATTCAATTCATTTTTATTTGTATAGCGCTTTTTACAAAGGTCATTGTCTCAAAGCAGCTTTACACAAACAAAAGTAAAGTGAAGTGTGTGTGTGTGCCGTCTCTGATGAGCAAGCAGGGCGACGGTGGCAAGGAAAAACTCCCTGAGATGGTGATAGGAAGAAACCTTGAGAGGAACCAGGCTCAACAGAGAACCCATCCTCATATGGGTTTACACTGTAGTGTAGGTTTACACTGTAGTGTAATATAATAATATCCTGTTGTGTTCTATATTTAAAAATTGTTCCATTTAATATGTTTTGTCACATTTGAAGTTACGAGAGTAGAGAATTTATCTGTTGATGTGAATGCTTAATTAAACAAGACAAATAACTTTTTCCCCACCTGCATTTTCTTGTGGAGGTTACATCCATATCTACTGATACTGTAAGGTAAATCTTGGCATGTGGTCTTGAATGGTTTTGATGGAAAAAAGAAATAATAATAAACATCAGTTTATATTTAATATATGACAGTCAAATGTAATTCATTATTTTACTGTTTTAATAGTGGGAAATGGTCAAATGCATGGAATACTGAAGAGTACAGAATGCTGTGCACCTACACGACATTCACTTTTAAATCATAATATGGAAAAACGCAAGTCATGCAAGTAAGACAAAAACAAAATGTGCTTTCATATACACTCACCCGCAGCTTTATTTTGGAACACCATAGTAATACTGGGTAGCGTCTCCCTTTGCTCACAGAACAACCTCAGTTCTTCATGGCGCAGATTCCACAAAGTGTTTGAAACATTTCTTTGAGATTCTGGTCCATGTTGACATGATTGCGTCACAGAATTGCCACAGATTGTCAGCTGAACTTTCATGCTGTGAATCTCCCGTTCTACTACATCCCAAAGGCACTCTATTGCATTCTGTTCTGTTGACGGAGAGGCCAATGAAGTACACTGAACTCATTGTAATGTTAATGGAACCAGTCGATGACTTGTGCTTTGTGCCATTGCGCATCATCATATTGGATGTAGACATTATAAGATGGGAAAATTGTAGCTATAAAGGGGTGCTAGTAGTCAGCAACAATACTCAGATTGGCTGTGTCATTCAAATGCAGCTGGATTGGTATTAAGGGGCCCATTGCGTGCCAAGAAACCTTTCTTCACATCATTACACCACCACCACCAGCTTGAACTGTTGGCACAAGGCAGGTTGGGTCCATGCATTCTTTCTGGTGATGCCAAATTTTGACACTGCCATGTGCATGTCACAGCAGAAATCAAGATTCATCAGACCAATTGATGTTTTTCCAATCTTCAACTGTATAGTTTCAATGAGTCTGTGCCCAGTGTAGCCTCAGATTCCTGTTCTTGGCTGACAGGAGTAGAAACTGATGTAGTTTTCGGTTGTTGTAGCCCATCCACCTCAAGGTTCAATGTGTGTTCTGTGATGCTTTTCTGTTCACCATGGTTGTAAAGAGTGGCTAATTTTCACATCTGGCCATTCACATCTGGTCATGGCTACCCACTATATTTCTAGTCTTTTGCAACATTATGTGTAAACTCGTTGGTTTGAGAATCCTAGGAGATCAGCAGTTTTAGAAATACTTCAACCAGCCCATCTGGTACCAAAAACCATGCCACGGACAAAGATGTGAACATTAACTGATGTTCTTGACCTGTATCAGCAGGATTTTGCGCATTGTGCTGCTGTCACATGATTGGCTGATTGGATAATTGTATGCATGAGCAGATGTACAGGTATACCATGCGTATACCATGTACCTTGTTTGATGGGTCTTCTTACTGTTCTCAGGGCCTTCTGAAGTTCATTTTGGATACTTTGGATGAAGTGCTCAGCAAAGCACTTCTTTAGCTGTCCATATTCCATTGTAAACATGCTATTCCACCACCAGAAGACCAGGGAGCAGTTAAAGCTTTTGTGGATGGATTTTCTCTTTTCAAACTGGCGGACCACAATCTAGATGTAGACTGAGCAAAGTATATCAGTGGGTTGAACAGTGTGCTTGAAAATATACTGTAGCAGTGCCATAAACATATAAAATTTTTTTGCCATAGTTCAGTGACTAGTTTTCTGAACATGAACCAGCTTGGCTTCCACAGCAGATCCTCGGTCATGGTTTTTCCAACAACACGCATTTATGTAAATTATTTATGACTAGAGATTTATTAGATAAACCTTTCATTTGGGGCAAATGTTAAGTATAAGTGACCCCATTGACTAAGGCTGTTAAAGATAACTTTAAATACATTCACTTCCACCTATGCATGACCACCTTGCCAAAAACACAGCACACTGCAAGACAGGAAACACGGTGTTTCTGGTAACTAAGCGTACACACATATGAACACAAAAACCCTTCTCAACAGAGCAATTACTGTCAGACAAGGGCATCCAGATGTTATACAGAGTTTGTAGGCGTTATCCCACTTGTAAATGAAAGTAAAAAGCATGAATAATTTTCAGATGCCCATAACTCATAGGACTTCTGCATTTATTCTACACCCCACCCACACAGGAGGGGTGTGAACTGTAATGTGGCTCTCCAGGACTAGGAGATGAAACACATTTTAGCAGAATTTACATACAGGATGACGCTGCATTATATACCACACTTATTCATTAAACATAATGCACATGAAATTCCCTCTGCACTTTTCAAAGCCAGTATAAAGGCTACAGGTTTGTTTAGGTTTACTCATTTTGAATGTTCACACACAAGAACACCTCCTCCAACCAAGACTTATACGAACACATACAGTATAGGTCATGGCATCTCAAAGAATGACACACTAAAACACAAATACCAGCAGTGGGTTAGCGAGGCCACAGGGCAGTCCCTCTTACAGTTATGCCTATTTACAGCACAAGCTGCAGGAACGGTAATGACCCAATTCAAAGCATAATGTAGTGTCTCTACCAGCAGCTGATCTTGCTCTCAGCATAACACGCATCTGGAGTGAGAGGGAAAACATTGGCCAGATATGACAGTTCAGAATTGAGCAAGCATGGTTGAGGCTTCAGTCATTTGTGCAGCCGATTCAATTCAGAGATGACTGAGGGGCAAAGTAAGGAGATGATTCGCTGTCGGAAGGCAGTTTGGAAATTCCATAGCCTGCTTTGAAAACAGACCAAGCTCTTGATATAATGTGATATTCAGGGCAGCCAAGTAGTTTGAATAAATCCTATAATCGGATAAGAAATATTTATAGAGACCAAACAACTAACCTTCTCAGGTTTCAGTCTCAGTCATGAATATAATAAAAACATGACATAAGTTTCCAGTAATTTGAGTGAAAGTGCCATAATGAGGTCAGCAACCATAACAGAAAACATGTAGTACAACAAGTTAGTTGCTCACCATTGCCCCTAGGTGGGACAGATGAATAGCACGGTCATGCTCCCATATAATAAATACTGAAATTACCACCTGCGTCTATCGGCTTTTACCATTTTGAGCCACTATGACCTTGTAAGACCTCAACCAACTATTAAACATTTAATGAAGAATGATAAATTGATGAGGTAGAAATTTTCTTGTAAAAATGTCTTGAAAATAAGGGAAACACTGAATTTTAAGGTTTTTTTAATGTTCAAAAGATCTTCACACAGCAGGGACCCTCAATCTTATCAGGAAATGGTTGATCTGGCAGTAGCCTTTCAGTCCAAACATACAGAAATACACCAGATTTCCCTTGTTTAATTAGATGCTCTTGCTCTTTAAATGACTCCTATTTGGCTGGGATGAATACATGTAGCCACACCACTGCTTTGTGAATAAGTGTGAATATCTCTCTCTTATAGCTTTTCATGCTATCATTCACTCCATCTTCTTTTTGAGCTTCAGTAGCAGCTTCTTCCACCCACTACCCGTTTATATCCAGAAATCATACTGCACATTTTAAAGCAGGCAAACCTGCATAGTAACTCTCAATATTAATCTTTTAAATCATTAAAACCATTCATTTGTTTATCAACATTGTCATTAAATAGTTGCTTATGTACAATCTGTTTGTAGACAGGCTATCCCCAGATAGGCTGTTAATGCTTTGATTTGTGATGTCAGTGACATAATTTCACTGGTGCTGCCCTTGATACCAGTACGGGGCAGCCCGGGCCTGCGAACACCCCCACAGCTGCTGTGGAATGTCCCTGAGCCCATACAGGCTCAGGCATGTTCAACGTTACAGGCCACTTTTAAACATGGAGAGAGAGAGAAATTTATGGAAAGAAATATTACATGGCCAAGTAAGAATGTTGCAAGGGAATTGGTGAACTTATTCCTACTGTGTGATGCATGTTGGGAAAATATGGAAGAGAAAAAGATTAGAGGGGTGTGTGTGTGTGTGTGTGTGTGTGTGTGTGTGTGTGTGGCTGTGCTCGAGAAAATAACATTTTTGGTTTGTGGAGAAACTAGGGTCTGCATCAATGTTAATGAGTTATGAGACAACTTCCTGCTTGGGTTGAGGTAACTTCCAACAGTTTTTAAGGTCTCCTTGCAATGCTGCAAATGCAGGAAGTGAGCCTCTAAAGGCAGACAGGCAGCATTCAACTCAATTTAAAATGCTACCTCCCTCTCTCTTTCTCTCTCTCTTGGATGTGTTTAAGGGTGAGGCAGGTTCATGCGGTCTTCAATAAGTGTGCTCTCTGCTCCCTGCATCTCTATGCACTGGCGTATGTTGGCTATGACGCTGCTGAGACGGCGGTCGAGGGCTGCGAGGTGAGGCTCAGTCAGAACTGGGTGGGCAGGGTCGTGGGCTGTAGCCTGGCGCATCGCTGAACTCAGAGCTCCGCCCTTCAGCAGGTTTAATCGGTTCCAGGTGGACACACGTACCCTGAGAGAGGGACAGAGAAATTGAGAGTGTGAGCAAGAAACAGAAACGCAGTGAGTAGGAGCAAGAGAAAGTGAGAGCAAGAAACCAGATTGAAAGTCATTGTGAGAGGAAAGTATATGCAGCACTTGCAAATTGCACCAGTACAGGTTGACATTCATCAATTTGTAGGAAATAAAGAGAGAAGTACACATGTATGAATTAAAAGAAGAGAAGAAAGCAGAAAGGAAAAAAGCCTGCTGAGCAACCCCGTATCTACTGTATAAAAAAAGGAGCTGATTCTCTGCAATCTTTTCTCTCACTCTCTTTCTAGCACACACAAATCACATATACAGAAATGCCTGAGCACACACACAGAAACCAGAAGAGTGGGCAGGAACAAATAGGTCCAGTCATGAAATGATTATTAAACCTTTCACGAAAGGAAGCCAGAAACGAAGGCAGCTCTTATGTCCTGTTTGCTGCTACTCACTTGAATACTTCTTGGAAGCCTAATATTCTGAGTCATTATCAGAAGCTCAGCAACCTCAATAACCGATCCCTTTAACTACACCTCTACTGACCACAAAGTTCAAACTTCACAGGAATTAAAAAATATATTTTTTAATCAGTTCTCATGATAAAATATCATTTGATCTAAGTTACTTTCTAAAACTCTCTACAAACACTGCTTTGCTATGCTTGTGCGGTGATGTACACCGCAAGCAGACTAACGGAAACATTGGGTTATATTGTGTTAGAGTAAATATCCATATTTGTGATTTGTGATCCACATGTTTGTGATTCAGTCAGACTTGCAGTTATTGGGAAAACAATAGCTGCCTGTGTAAGAGTACAAACAGTCAGTTTCTACTAAACAGTGACTGCTCTGTTTTTTTCCATCTAAATGAAGCAAACATCTGAGTACAGGTGTGCATCAGAATTGGGACCAAAAAAAAAAACATCAGATATAAGATCTGGGGACAAATAAAGGACATGTCAAGCAGATTAAATGACTAATTCTTTATATTTTTGAAAACGGGAAATGGATGGGTCAAACATTTGGTGGGAGCAGCCAAAGTTTCCTTGGAAGTGGGTTTAGATTATAAGCCTGACTGCCTAAATTACAGCTTAATTCAAAGTGTGATCCATACAATCCACTCTTAATATTATTGGTTTGATAAAATGTTTTGGGTTCAATGAAGAAACACAACTGGCCAAAAAGTCTCTACTAAGACTGGAGCTTCATGGCTGAGGCAGAAACTTTAATTTTTTAATTATTAGTTTAGGTATTCACAGCTTTTAAAATTTGTGCGTGTGCATTCATACCGATAATAAAAGGTGTGAATTTGGACACTCACATGCAGCACTGATAAAGAGGAGCCAGAATGCTTCGTTCATCTAAAGCTGGGTTCCCGAAACTGCAAACCAAGAACACACATTCATTTCCAGTGCAACTTCTACATATTTTTAATAATCTAACTTCTGTTCTTCTCTCTTCTCTCTCACCTTTTAGCATTGTCCAGTAGAATGAGCATGCTGGCTCCGCCGTCGTCTTGGAAACTCTCATAATGATGCCGATCCGCGTTGCCAATTAGGTAATCAAAAATAGACGTGTCAATCACGTCCAAGAGGCGTGGACCAGCATCGTACGGCGGCATCTTCTTTACTGCTTCACAGTAACTCTCATCATATTCCCACCTAACTCAAACACAAAACCAAATATGCGATAACACGCAGATAAAATATATTTTATCTACAGATCCCATGACCAGCACGACTAGAAGTACAATTTCTGAGTAACTCTGCATGCCATTTGATCACACAAGTTGTTACACAAAGGAAGACACTGATGCAAGTTATCTTCATTTAAAAAGAATTTTCTATTTTAAAGAAAATTACTTCTTTTTTTGAACTTGAATTTTTTTAACTTGCATTTTTTATTTAACCCTTTCATGCATAGTGTTCACACTTTAGGGCCGTTTTTTAGAAAAACATAAGATGTAATCCACCTCCAAATTTCTGATTTCTGTTACTCTCCAGACTCAATGCAGCATGTCTCTGGTAAGTCTTTACTAACTTTCTACATAAATTTCTAAATTACATAAAATATTTTGTGCCAGACTCCCAACAAACACCTTTTTAAAACTTTTTTTTACTGAAGATATTTTTTCGAAATCAGCTGTATCATGTAGAAGTCCTACACTGCATTCATTCAGGTATTTCTATTGTCAAGAATATTGCTACATTTTCATAAAAAATAAGATTTTCTTAAATTCATTAACATAATCATTAACATAAATATTTTAGACCTGAATATTAACAGTTTTTGTTCATAAATACAGTAAGATTGTATTATTTCAGGTGTATTAGTTGATATTTAGAAAAGGTAAAAATTCACAACAATTTTAAGTTTTGGATATGTTTACATGCATACATATATCTCGCCCCCAAAATCTTTGAAAACTGTCATGTTTGTTGATGTAGCCATGTGCGTTTTGTTTTGTTTTAGTCTTGTCTCTGCCTCGTCTAGTCCTTGGTTTAACTCCCTATTGTCATGACTGTGTGCTCCTGTTTTGTATTAGTTGGCTCTAGCCAACCTCCTGACTCCAGCAAGGGTGTCGTTTCTCCACCTGCTGACTTCCGTGGATTATGTCAGCATTCCTGTCCTGACCAGTCAGCGTACTGGTTTCCAGAGTCATTGTGCCTGGCTCTCCTGTGTCTGCCACCTGGCCACACAGGGGATGTCGCTCTGCCTCACCAAGGGCAGCACTTCGTCCCGCCTCCCCGACTCCACGGATGACATCGTTCTGTCTCCTTCTAACTCCTTCTTCGTGCCTCCAACTTCACTGAGGATTTTACTCCTTCTGGACAAGCCCAGCCTCAGGTCCACCTGCCATTTTGTGCAGGACGCCCTTTCTGACACTCGTGGCACTTCGGGAGCCATGCTTTAAGGGAAGGGGTTTTGCTACAAATCCCCCTCTCTGCACACGTTGAGGGCCCCAGCGTGAATAGCACTGATCCTTGTAATATACTGAGCTCCTGTTATGTTTTGTTTATCCAGTCATATGAGCGATTTGGTTTGATTTGAGTCTTGCCTTCAGCCTCTGTCTTGTCACTGGTTTAACTCCCTATTGTGTCACGATTGTGTGCTCCTTTTTTTTATTAGTTCCTGAGTAGTTGGTCTATTTATACGCTCCTGTGTCTTTGCGAAGGCTTACTGTCGTTATCCTTATTCTTGTTTCATGTCTGGTATTTCCTGGTTTAGACCTTTGCTTGTGTTCACAGTTTCATTATTATACATTATCCTAGATTAATTTGGTTTGATTGCATTGTGAACCCCACTATGGACTGTGATTACAATTACTGGATTGCCCAAAATTAATTAAACCTCACTGATTTCATGCCCTTTCGTCTTGCCTCAGTTCACAGCAAAAAAAAAAAAAACCCCAAAAAAACTAAGTACTGACTTACCGCTCGCAACCATAATCCTACCTGAGAAAGAGGCACAACTGACGCTGTTATTTCGGGGGAAAAAAATAGCCACATGATGACTCTTGTGCGTACCTGGCAAGTTTGCCCTCTCTGTACGTGCGTCCCCATGGATGTCTGTGTTTCTGCAGTGGCCAGACGTCAGGGAGCCAGAGTGTCACTGATCCCTCCATTATGTCACCCTCAGCACATGCAGGCTCACTCTCCCTGCAGTAGTAACACTTCCCATAGAAGCAGGTATTATTCCCTACAGGCACACACAAGGGACAGACACCACGCAAAGCCAGCATTAATCACTGCAATTATAATACATACAATTTTAATACATTCCTTTGGTGCAAAAAGTTTATATCATACAAATTAAATATCGCAAGAATACTATAAATTTACTGCTATAGTTGGGGTTGGTTGGGAAAAAGCATCATATGACATGACTGCATGTATTTTAAAACCCCACTGCCAGACTGATATCCTATATATTCCTCATAAAATACTAGTGAAAAAAGCTTTAATGTGCTCTAACACCCTCAGAGAAACAGACAGAACGCTGATTAGTGTCAACTAACGATAACACACTTAGGGATGATTCATAGTTCTGCACCGGAGCACGGTTTGCACGTCTGAATCAAACACAATGAGATGGCTTGTGGGTAAGTGTGGCATGCAGATATGCACTGAAGAACTCACATATTGTCCTTTGAGAAGCTAACTGCCTATGTATCTATGGTGATGGATGTGTTTCCATTTGTATGGCAGGAACTGTTGTGACGAGGCTTCATGAGCCATATCAGTGATTTTATCAGTAGTTTCAGAGTAACACAGTTCCAATTGTAAACAATTCAGCCTGCAGAATTGCACATTATTTTCTTTTTCGTTGAAAGTAAAGACTTACAGTGTAGCAACTCTTAAAAAAAAATATATGGGAAAAAAATAAATAAAAAACTAGAGCAACTCAATGCTAGAATTGTGGATTTAAACACTATTGCTTCAATACATAAACCATTTGATACTGCTTAGTGCAAAAAACAGGGAATCTGGGAAGTGGACTGGATATGCTCAATTGCCCTTAGATGCGCATCTGTGTGTGCATGCACTGACCAAGATAAAATGGTTACTGACAGTCAGTAAATGAATGAACGAATGCATGCTTTTAACCCCTCTGTCTGAATACATTACTACATAATTCCGCCAAGACACTAGTGGCAAGTGGGAGGAAAGTGTAAATATGATCTAACGGTTACTTTCAGACAAATCATCAAGATCAAGATTAACACTTATTCAACTTTGTCTGGACACTTCACAATGCTGTTGTTCAGGCTCTTCCCTCGTGGTTAAGCCATGTCTTGACTTGCATCTTCACTACATCTAGAATAGTTATGCAATTCAGTGGACGGAAATCTGTTTGCGGTTGCTGCTGCTTTCTGATTACACAATCAAAATGGTATTAAAAGAAAAGACACCTTACTGGAGAAAATTTCTACAGCATCTTCCAGATTATAAAGCAATTCATTGCTAGAACTGTGGATTTAAACAGCTGAACTGCTTCACATGAACCGTTTCATACTGATTAATACAGATTTCTGAAAACACTTCAGAAACCCTTTCGGTGAGAACTGACTTGGATTATAATTGACCATGCAAGATTTCTGTTTTCCCCAGAACTTTGAGTTACACTCATATCAGCTTCTATTTATTATTCCTACAGAGAAACAGGGAACTTTCCATTGTTTTTGCCTCAGAATCTGTCTTTTTTTTTTTTTTTTTTTTGCTTTCCCTTTTCTGTGAAGTCTGGTTTAGTTCATGAGACTCTGCGGCCGTTATGTGAAAGTACGTAGGTGGCACCTATGAGATCACACGTGTAAAATGTCTTGACATGCGCACAGTTATATGGTCACATGTATATATTATAAACTAGATTTATAATATTTTGCTTACTATAATTATTATAATTATTTTGCTTTGTCTAGAGCCCTGCTCTAATGGTTAATGAATATCTGTTTAGGCCCTGCTCTCCTGGTTAATGAATGTCTGTTCTACATGTTTTCACTACAAGCAATGCAAAATGATTATAGAGAGTTTATTTCCTGTTTTCTGGCTATAGAAACCAAATCAAATTGGTCAGTGAAAAGCATCATAGGACATGTCTGCATGCAGTGCAGTAGTTTAGTGATGCAGCAGGTAGCATCGCTGCTTCAGCTTCAGGGTCCCCAGTTCAATTCTGAGCATGTTCTCTGTGGGTTTCGTCCAGTTTCCTCCCACATCCCAAAAACATGCTTGTAGGTGGATTGGCTATGCTAAATTGCCCGTAGGTGTGGGTCTGTGTGTGCATGGATCCCTGTGATGGACTGGTGTATTCCTGCCTCACATGGCCACAGTTCCCAGGAGAGAATGACAGGCCAAAGCGATTATTGAAGACGAATAAATAAATGTATGCAGGCTTTTAACCCCACTGCCAGAATGAATCACTACATAATTCCTTTAATACACTAGTTGTACACTGGGGGGAAACAAACACGTATTAGTCCTTGTCTAGACACGTCGCAATGCTTGACTTCATGCATGCTCCCTGCATCTAGCATAGCTACCCAATTAAGGGGCCGGTAATCTGTTTGCTGTTGTTCTGTTTGTCTGGTTTTAAAATAAAGCACATCAATTCATGCTGTCAGGAATGATTTACAATCTCTCTACTCCTCCCCATTTATCACAGCCAGCCTGTCTGAAACATGTTGATAAACTGTACAAAGGGCTTGCAGGACTGTCATAGTTCTGTCAGTCTTGTGTTTTCTTGTTAGCTTTACAAGGAGTCAGGGACCACTAAAGCACAAGAGTGAAGGAATATTATTTTCAAAGTTAATTTAATTCCTTCTGGGTGCTCCTGATGGATGAATCTGTCTGAAGTAATGTCCTTAATATCCATCTTCTTCATACTGTAGAAATTTTATTTGAGATGCTTTCCGCGGCAACTGGAGGGTCATGAAGCAAGAAAAGGCAGTTTAGAGATCAAAAGGGAAGAAAAAAATCCCTCACAAACCGTTCAGAAACCTCAAGCCTGTTTCAGACAATACACCTAGAAAAAACTTTTGGTTCTACAAAGCAATGTGGGTTTTTTCTAAAATCAACATCAAGATTCAGAAAACTTGATTAAGTTCTATTTATGTCCAGTAAGGCACACCACAAGTCCATAAGTAGAGCTAAGGAAACTCCATTAAAGGCGGCTGAAATCCACTGTAATGACTAAGGATTTGAACTTGAATTATTGATATATCTGGCAGACGTTATTATATTTTTCTCTTCTGCAAACAGGCTCTGACCCAGTAAAAGCAAAGATGCTCAGCCCCTTTTCCTTAAAAGCAAGCATAAGATATATGTAACAGGGGCTGGGGTTATTTGGGGGCCAGGGGAAAGGATTGCCCAATTGCCATTGTAGTTTACCTCACAAGAAGCAGAAAGCTCTATAAGGACTAAATGCTCCTCTAAATAAGTTAAACGTGCTAAGAAAAAGCAAAGAACGTAAAACTGCAAAAGACTGGGTGAAAAGTGCAAGGATGAGGATGCCTGGGACTGCCAAACTGCAAGGTGCTGAATGCACTCTGAGGCCTTGTGGTTTACCTGGGGTTTGACTGCAGGCAGCTGATCACACAGCTGCTGCTTAGATCCAGTGTGTAGAAGCAGACAAGAACCCCCTTGCAAAACCCCAGTGGAACAACCATGACCTCAACCTGCATCTCTGGGCTGAATCATACTCATACTTCTGCAAAATAAATGCACATAAAGATATCTATCTCGAGACAGAGAAAGGGGTTTATGGGTAAGCACGGCTCGCACAGGCTCAAAGGGGAAACCACGTGCACTATGTGTTGTACGAGTGTGTGATGGTGTGCATCAAAGCAAAAGCCGCTTTTTTTTGAAATGGGAAGAGTATTCGTTAGGGTTGTGATATAATCCAATCTATTATAATACTAAAGCAAACAGAGCAGTTTGAGGAACAGCTGGCAGAATAGGTGAAGCGTAAAAAGCGCTAATACGACAAAATATAAAAACAACAAAGGAACAGTGAATATTTGGAACAACCGGAGCTGGGCATGAGAAATGGAAAACAACGTGAGACAAATTTCAGCATAAAAAAAAATAAATCACCACAAATTATTAAGTACAGTGTGAACAGTGTAAACCTCATCATCATAGATAGTACTTTTGTCTTGCAACTTATGCTTTATAAAAGTTAAAATCAAGAAGCTTCCTTTTTTTTTTCCCGTACATTCTGGTTTGGGACATGCGACACTGCCCCCTAGTGCACACAAACAATACGTCTGGCAGATCTACATGCACAAAGTAGTATAAAAGCATTCTGATGTTTCAGTATCAGAAAAGCAGGACACTGTGCTTACGTATTCAGTCGGAAGCATGTGATTTTCCAAGACGTTTTTATGGCAATCTCCAGCATTGTGTTAAAAAAATTATTCAGACTAAATCAGTATTATTCCCACTATGGTTGAATACTACAGGGTGTCCGAAAAGTCAGTAAAACTACATATATTCAATTTTGTATTAATTATTTATAACATATGCTCTACATGTTCACCCTAACGTTCATTTTGTAAAACGCTGTATTATATTTTTGTGGATTTTGCTCAATATATTCGCTCCCAGTGGTTCCTTACTTTTCAGACACCCTGTAGAAATACAGTGCTAGATTACACCCCATATCCCACACACCACATAAATAATTCTACTGCCTCATGGTTTATTAACATTTTTTAGCGGTTTTGGTGGCTGCATTTTGATAAGAAATGAACACAAGTGTGATACACACTTCCTCAGATGAATCTGTCAGAGAGGAGAGAGACTGACCGTGCATGAGGAATGTGCTCAGTAGCTGCTCTGTGGCAACAGGCTTTATCTCCGTGCGAAGGTTCACAAATCGCCCCACCACTAGAGGTGCTCTCCTAAAGCCCAGGATCCTGTAGAGGAGCAAGAGACTGTCCATGTCCATGCATCTGTCTAAAACTGGTGTAAAATCTAGTGATTAAATCTCTTAAGCAAGCTAATTTTTTCAGTCACGGTTCTCGTCCTGCACTTGTTGCACTGAACATATGAACATATTAATGTTGTTATATTGTGTATTTCATTTACATATGTAAGAGTCTTACCTATCCAGGTGAAAGGCAGCGATCTCTGCATTATGTCTGTCATAGCCTGCATAAGGCTCTCCCTCAACCACATAATCTCTGCTGTACCTGTGAAAGAGACACACTGCCATTAAAGAACATCTCTATACAACTGCAACTCTAAAATGCAGTCATTGTAGGAAAAATTTATGTATTAAAAGGATCAAAAGCTCAAGTACAATCCCAAAAATATTTAATCAACAAAGAAGCTTTTTAATACTCATTACATTAATTTGCATCAGGCTGCTGAGTTAAACAACATTACAGCGGTAAACACTATAAATGCACAGCAATAAATGTTAACGATTTACTGCTGATTATCCAGTCATCTGAATGGCAGAGTAAACACTTATGGACTGAAATAAAGATGGCTGAGTCTATTACACTCTCGGGGCCCTGGTCTAGTAAATACACTGCGTGTATTAAAACATACGCAAATGATAACTTGATAACTCCACTTATCTTCCCAGTATAATTCCCATTTGCTTCTTGATGGACGCTGTTCCCTTTCATAAAATGTGTTCTGTGGTTTTTTAAATATATATCTCTATCAAGAGAAAAGGTTTCAATTAATAGTATTTAAACTATAAATAAAAGGTGTCATGTGTCAATTTATGTCACGTGACCTGCCATTGAGCTACAGCTACATACCTTTGATGCTCCTATTGACAGTGTGGATATGGTGAATATAATGTGTTTAAAATAATTTGGCCTGACATTCGAAGGTATGTCTGTTATCATGTTGTACCAAGTAGCCAGGTGTTTGTACGGAAATAATGCTCTTGGATAATTTGTTCACTGCCCCACTGTCTCATGTCACGATAAAAAAAATATATATATATATCAGCATGTGAATTTGGGGAACGTCAGGGCTGGTTAAACAGTCCCATATTTTATGTGGGTCATTTTTATGAGTTACATGTCATTACTCTTACAGTATATTATCTATGTTTGTAGAGCTAGGTTGTGTTTAATTCACTTTTCATCTTAAAGTTTAAATTTGAATTGTATTTTATTATCTGTATCATACTGTCTTTCATTATTCTACATGTTACAATTTTATTATATAATTTGATAAACGCTTAAAAGTTTATGTTCTGTTCAAATATTGGTTGCTATAGCAGGTTTTTGCTGTAGCTGAAGACTTAAAATCTTGATCCTTTTCACTGCCCCTTTAAGGGTCTCTGCACAACCACAGTTTGAAATCTCATTGGCTTAATGAACTTTTCTTATATTATAAACAAGCAACAGCACTGTACAGGTCACTACAGATATTTCCATGATATATGTAATTTAATGTAATGTTCACATCAACCATAAACTGAATGAGGAAAAAAGTGTGATCTCAGTGATTTTGACTGTGGTGTGATTTTTGGTGTCAGATGGGCTGGTTTGAGTATTTCTATAACTGCTGATCTCCTGGGGTTTACACGCACAATATAGTTTAAACTATACCATCCTCTTACCTCTTGGGCTTGAACACCACCTTCTGTCCTCCATCCAGCACCAAAAGTGCCTTCAGCTGGGTGCCTTTGTAGCCGACGTCGGCCCTCTGGATACGGGCGCTGGCCAGGGCGCTGAGCACAGCGGCCAGCTCAGGTGTCTCATCTGGGTAAACCTCGCGTGGCCCCACCCACTGTGACGCCACCTCCCAGGGGGACTGCAACGTGTGTGTGAGACGGGCGTTCTTGGCCAGAGCTAGGCTCGCCTCCATCTTGCGGAAGGCACGCAGGTCACGGCGGCTGGCAGCCGAGCCTTCGCCTCCATCCAGCAGGAAGAGCTTGGCCAGGCCCAGCAGCAGCAGCACACCGCACAACACCACCACACGCTGCTTCAGCTTCATGATGGAGGAGGAGAAGGAAACACGAGGGGTCACGCCCTGGGCATGGCAGAGCCTGACTACTGTGCACCTCCAGAGAGAACACTCACAGCGGAAAAAGGAGGCGCTAAGTGGGAAGAGAAAAGGACAGACAGAGATAAGTGAAAGAGAAAGGCTGGGGAAGAAAGGAAAAAAAGAGACAGACAGACAGATTATAGCCTTTTCATTGTACAACAGTGATACTGACATACACATACTGTACATTACACACAGAAAGTTAGTATATATAAAGAAATCACTCTTCAGACATGGATTTTTCTGCTGCAAGAACTTTGATGCAGCATGCTTTATTATGTAAGAAAAAAAAATAATACCTGCTTTAGAATATTTGTTTTCTTCTGTGGTTATGATCGAGGATGGAGGGCCGGAAAAAAGGTCCTTCACTCAATAGTATGTGACTGATGCCTCTATCTTGCGCACCCTTTTTTTTCTCCTCTAAAACAAAGGTCATAAAACATATAGGAATGGATACTCATGTCACCACTGAAATGTCAAATTAAAAACAATACAAAAAAAATGACCTAATGTCGATCACACCAGCAGGAATGCAACAAATGCAACATATATTTTTAAAAATTATATCATGATTTTTTAAGGATGGATCATAATCCATGGTATTATCACCAGGATTTTTCATGGCGGTTTTTAAGCCTATTTAAAACTACTGAATTTAAACCACCCCACCAGGTAGCAGAAACATAGACCTCAATGTAGCAGAAGGAAGGAATGTGGTTTGTATATCATGTGGTCAGGCCAAACACGTGGTGCTCTTTGTTCTCGTAGTGGATGTGCTCAAGCAGTTTAGAACTGCAAACCAAAGTGAACCAGCTATTCTACCCGACCATCTGTAATAAACTGATCCTTCATCAGCAAACAGCACTGGCCTCACATGAAAACAACAAACGCGATTTAAATAGTCTTTTAGCAGAACGTTCACCAGACTACCGCTGCTCATTTAAGAGAAAGGATGCTCTGTGTTGTGGGGTTGAAGCCAACATCTAAAGCAAACATCTAATATTTACACCTGTAACTGTAACTGTAACCTACAACCAACAGTATATCTGGAAATTAATATTTGCATAAAAGCAAACTGATACAGTCCTTGTGTTTAAGCTTGGTGTTTCTGTTCTCATGTGAGTTTGTCCCATGTCCACAAGAAGTTGGGTGGAGTGTGTAAAGTCAACAGGGCATGATAATGATTGCTACACCTTATGTTTTATGCAAACTGCACTTTCCTTTTCCTCTTCTATATTAAAGTTATATTGAATCCTTCTAAGTGGAGTGTGCCCCAAACAAATTATTTTTATTCAATATTTTATTTTCTGTAGAAAGTTAGTAAAGCTATACTGGAGGCTTGCTGCATTGAGAATGACAGATAGTCTAGAGAGCAACAGAAATTAGAATAATAATTTATGTTAAATTACATTAATGGTCTCAAGTGATTTTATATATATTTTTAATATAGAAAAGAGCCTTGAATTGACTGTTCATAAGTGTAGACACGACAAATGAAATGGTTACTGTAATGGTAATCAGTGTAGCTTTTAAACTAACTGGAAACAGTTCACTGACTTATGTAAGAACAAAATTGGTGTGGAACGCCTCTGCTTTATCACTCATACCACTGTCGACTTTATTACCACAACACCAATCATAATTGCACTCTGACACACCTACACATTATTACAAAAGTGGAATTGCTGTAACATCCAACTATAATTAAAACTGTACTACGTATAAATCCAGCATACACTTTATAAGTTACACCTAAACTGTTGCTATGCTGAAGGAACTTTTATAATGTAAACCTATCATTTACAGTTAAAGCCAAAAGTTTACCTGGGCAAAGAGCGGCAAATCTGAGGGCAAATCTCAGTTTTTCATGACATATATTTCACCTTTCTTTTGGCAAGTCAATCATCTACTTTGTTCACTTCAGAGTTCATTTTAAAACAATCGATTAGCGACAGATTTATTTCAGCTTTAATTCACTATATAAGAATTCCAGTGAGTCAAAAGTTTACATACACCACATTGTCTCTTTAAACAATCTGTTTCTGACTGGAAGCATGGGGTTGGCAGCATCGTGTTGTGGGGTGTTTTGCTGGAAAAGCAGCTGGTGCACTTCAGAAAATAGATGACATCGAGAGAAAGAAAGGTGGATTATCAAGAAATGCCGAATCAAACCTAAAGACATCAGGCAGAAATTTAAACGTGGTCACAACCGGGTCTTCCAGCAGGACAATGATCCTAAGCATACCTCCATACCTCCGAAAGCTGTAACAAAATGGCTTAAAGACACAGAAGCTTTGGAGTGGCCATCACAAAGGCCTGACCTGAATCGCAGAGAAAAATTGTGGACTGAACTGAAAAAGCTTGTCTGAGCAAGGAGGCTCGCGAAACTGTGCGAGTTAGACCAGTTCTGTCAGGAATCTGGCATAGTTTTGTGAGAAGCTTGTGGAAGACTACACCAAGTGTTTGATTCGAGTTGAAGCAATTAAAAGTTAATGCCACCAAATACAAACAAAGTGTATGTAAAATTATGACTCACTGAAAATCTGATATAGTAAATAAAAGCTGAAATAAATGTGTCTCTTATTTACTATTTTAAAATGATCTCTTATGGAAGCAACGTAGATACTTTAATGACTCAACACACAAAATGTACGGTAACATGAAATGCGTGGAGTTGTCAAAAATTCAGTCTGAATGTCTTTAGCCTAGGTGGGTGTAAACGTCTGGCTTCAACTGAAGATGTGGTTTTAGTTACTGTCCGGAGCCAACCAGTTGCTGTCAGCCAACATCAGTTTCATCTATCAGTGGAAAAAGAGCATCACTGACTAAATGTTATTAGGGTGGTGGCATACAGAGCACAACTGTTGGATGGCTATTGTTAGTAGGTGGACTATTTCAGCAGGTGTTTAAAAAAAAATCCCAGCAATGCTGCTCCACCTGATACACTTGTATGACCACCAAACACACTATCATGTCACTGTCATGTCCGTGTCGCTGATGTGCTGAGGATGATCCACCACCCAAAGAATATATGGACTGAAAAACAAGCATTGCCACTATTTCAGGAAAGATTAAGAAGAGTATTGGAGGGCGTAATAATATTACCAGCCCTGTAGTCAGGAACTGCTTGCTAGCAGCACCAATTACTAAAACTGGAGGGTGGATTTTTAGTGGATTTTTAGGTAATTCTTCAATAATGCTCGGTAAACAGTGAAAAAAAACAGTTGGCATTTATAAAAGAGTTACTTGAAAAAATCCTTTTATAAATGAACAATGTCCAAATGGTTGACATTTAAAAAAAAAAAATTGCATATTACGTAAATGTTAGATTTGATGTAGGTCGGGGATTCCCAGTGGTGTTAGTTAACATGGGAAAATTCAAAACACCTGCACAAATCATTCCAGATTTATACGATTGGTTCATCTGCCATTTTACCGGGCGAAATTTTGAGTGATAACTCATACTGGTGTACTCCAATGTTAAATTGCAAAAGCTCCTATGCAAAATGCGTAAAGGCTGCCAGGTCTGGTAATATAATATAATAATATAATCAGAGTAAACATCATTGGATATTGTGGCAGAGTAAAATTGTACAGCGACAATAAAATCGTTATATCACACAACCTAGCTCCAAATATCTGAGCCATTTAACTTAGATAATGCAATTGGAATATGATTTACTGCTGTAATTTTAGTGATCTGATTGAGGAGTTTGCTTCAGAGAAATAAATGGAGGCTATGGATGGGCAATAATATGATATCGATATCATGATAAATTATGTCACAATATGCACTGCTTACATATAGTAAATATCGTGATATATTTTTATTACGTTTAAAAATTACGTTTTTCAGTTTAAAATATTTTACTTTGAAATAATAAAAAAAAAAGATATTTTAAGAATCTAAAAACAAATGTATTATTATTTATAAGTTTTTTAATGCAATACTGTTGCAATGCTTGTTGGCAGTTAAGACCACACCTAGACATATATTCTGATACATATGTAGTAAAAATGCTTTTCATAACCGTAATATGATATTTTTGTCATATTGCCCACCCCAATGAAAGCTACTTTCTGATATCAAGTTAGTAAGCAACTTTTAATCCAAGATTCTTTTTAAACTGTGTGATTACATTGGTCTAGGCATGAGATGATACACTAAAGCCACGGTACAAGACCTATCCCTATACAAGCTTCACAAGACGATATTGACACAAATAAAATATTACATTTTAATACATTTATTCTGCAATGACAACAAACCGAACAACTGCAATATCAATATACTGCATTTAGTGTCATAAATGTATTTCATGGCAACGTTATTGATATGAAAAGATTGTTTGTTTGTAGACTGTGCCTTAGGCTAAATATCAAATTCCTGTCATCACTGCTCCTACTGCTGTCTGACATCCATGAAATGCACGAGCACGTCACACGTACCAATTCAATTACACAGATGAGAAAAAACAACCGTTAATTTATTTTGTCTATTTCCTCGTCCCTCCAGAATTATTTTCTGGTTACACCACTGCTAGCACGACACACTGCGTGCTTCTGTATCATTTTCAGATGTTAGTGTGACTTACATCAATTGCAGCACACAGATGTTGATTTTAACCTGCATTTCAGATCGCTATCAAGCCATATATATATATACACACACACACACACACACACACACAGTTAGGTCCGGAAGTATTTGGACAATGACAGAGTTTTTGTGATTATGTCTTTATACACCACCATAATGGATTTGAAATAAAACAATCAAGATGTGATCGAAGTGTAGACTTTCAGCTTTATTTTAAGAGGTTCCACAAAAATATGGCATTTATCATTTAGGTATATCATATAAGTACCTCCATTTTAAGGGATTCAAAGGTATTTGGACAAAGTGACATAATTGTAAATATAACCATAATTTTAATACTTCGATGAAAATCCTTTGCAGTTAATGACTGCCTGAAGTCTGGAGCCCATGCTCTCAAAACTCAAATTCTGATTTTCCTCCATGGAGACGCTTTGCCAGGCCTTCACTGCAGCCACCTTCAGTTGCTGCTTGTTTGTGGGTCTTTCTGCCTTCAGTCTTGTCTTCAGTAAGTGAAAAGCATGCACTATTGGGTTGAGATCAGGCGACTGACTTGGCCATTGAAGAATATTCCATTTCTTTGCCTTTGAAAAGTCTTGAGTTGCTTTCGCAGTATGTTTAGGGTCATTATCCACCTGCACTGTGAAGCGGCGTCCTATCAGTTTTGTAGAATTTGGCTGAATGTGAGCAGAGAGTATAGCTCTATACACCTCAGAATTCATCTTGCTACTTCTCTCAGCAGTCACATCATCAATAAACACCAGTGAGCCCGTTCCATTGGCAGCCATACATGCCCATGCCATAACACTGCCTCCACCATGTTTGACACACGATGTGGTATACTTTGAATCATGAGCTGTTCCTTTCTTTTGCCATAGTTTTCTCTTCCCATCATTCTGGTACAAGTTAATCTTGGTTTCATCAGTCCAAAGAATGTTATTCCAGAACATGGGAGGCTTTTTTTTAGATGTTTTCTGGCAAAGTCTAATCTGGCTTTCCTGTTCTTGAATGTTACCAGTGGTTTGCACCTTGTTGTAAACCCTCTGTATTTACATTCATGAAGGCGTCTCTTGATTGTAGATTTTGACAATGATACGCCTACCTTCTCCAGAGTATTCTTACTTCTTTTGATGTTGTGAAGGGGTTTTTCTTCATCAAGGAAAGGATTCTGCAATCATCCACTTTAGTTGTCTTCCGTGGTCTTCCAGGCCTTTCGATATTGTTGAGCTCATTAGTGCTTTCTTTCTTTTTAAGAATGTACACAACTGTTGATTTGGCCACACCTAAGGTTTTTGCTATCTCTCATAGATTTTTGCTATCTCTCTTAATGATTAATGATGGCCTCCCTCACTTGCATTAAGATCTCCTTGGACTTCATATTGGTAGCTCCAGTCGAACAGCTGCCAAATGCCAACTCAATACCTGATATCAACTCCAGACCTTTTATCTGCTTCATTTATCTTGAAGTAACAAGGGAATGGACCACACCTGGTCAATTAACTTCTTGTCAGTCAATTGTCAAAATACCTTTGAGCCCCTGAAAATGGAAGTATTTTGCTTTAAATGGCTGTAATTCCTAAACGGTAAATGCCATATTTTTGTGGAACCTCTTAAAATAAAGCTGAAAGTCTACACTTCGATCACATCTTGATTGTTTTATTTCAAATCCATTGTGGTGGTGTATAAAGGCAAAATCACAAAAACTCTGTCATTGTCCAAATACTTCCGGACCTGACTGTATATACAGGGGTTTACGATAACTACCTGTAGGGTAGCCACCCGAAAGATCTGCTGTGAATTCTGGATAATGTGAAAATGCTGAGCAGTAGTGGACTATGGGCTGTTTTGGTATTATTTCACATGGGTATTGTGTTTGATACATGTGCCATTACGCTCCCTTCTGATTGGCTTAACTTTTAGAACTATTAACTACGCATACTTTCAGGCAGTTAGCTTCCCACTCGCAAACTTTGTGCTCTGTATGCTCCTACCTCTGGTGTTGCTGCCTAATGTGTAAGAAGAGGTAGAGCTCATAATGAATATTAAACATCAATATCATGAGCAGCAAATTCCTCTCGCCAGTATTTTGTATCACGATTTGTGAGACAGCGATATTCTGTCTCATGCCTCCTGTGGTCAATTAAGATTATTACTTGTCTCTCTGTATGAGATGACTCCAATAAAACCTTGGCCGAATGCTAGAACAGACTGTGTAATAATGTGTCCTCCATGTCAGATTAGCCTATATGATGAAGATCCTCTGACGACAGACCTGCGATTAAAGACTATATCATCTGCTTACGTCATCAATCAGCACAATCCGGGCTCGCGTCAACAGAAACATTCTTCAACGTGAACTTGACGTAACGAGGATATTTTTTCTGTCCTTTAGCAGGTTTTGTCATTGCCACTGTCCTATCTGTATCTGTCCTGTGAGCCTGGTGGATGAGTGTCATACAGTAGCAGCGTTCACACTCTGAGACTTTAATCAAAGATTTCTGACACTGCCAGAACTTTTTCGTTGGCTGTCTTTCATCACAATGGCACTAAATTGGCCTTCGGTGAGCACATCACGTTTTGAGTTTCTAAGACCACCGATCTCAAGTCAAGAATTATGTTTTGATGTCTGTCACAGTACAGTACAAACCCAATTTAAATACTCCAGATAGTCACTTTCGACATAGTGCCAGGGTATTGTTGAGGCATAAATTCATCAGCCCTGAGGCACTCATTAGAGTATAGGAACAGGAGAACAGGAGCATATTAGGTGTGTGTAATACACTGACGCACCAAAGACCGAACTGTTCTTTGTAAATGTTTATCAAGTGTCACATCTTTAATATTATAAAGGATTTGTAATCTTGACAGAGGCTTTTTGAGGTGGCAAACTGAAGTGAAGTGAAGTGACTGTATGGTGCTTCCCCTCAATCCAGCACAGGTAGAATTTAACCCTGCTTTTTGAATACCCAATAGGGTAGTGTCTTTTCTTTAGAAATGAAGGAGTAAAAGGGCAGAGTCTTTACATGAACCTAACAGGAGCAGGCTGAGGGTTAGAGCTTCCACGCAGGCAGGACTCAACTTCCTTCTCTGTACAATTGCTCATTCATAGCACCTTTTCTAGCTGGCTGACTTCTACAAAAACAGGTCCCACTGAACCATTAGCATCCACAGATCAATAACCAAACTGTACTTATTGATAGATTGATTGATTGATTGATTGAATGACTGACTGAACTAGATAAGTGCTATAACTGGTGTACAGTCATCACTGTGTAACTGATGATACAAACACAGGCCAGTGATATTATGTGGCATGTGTTATGAATGAATGAATGAATGAATGTGCACACAGATAGCTAAAAAGCTACCTATCACTCACTCACACACACACACACTCTCACTCTCTCTGTGTGAACAAAAATGCTGACCTCTTCAAAATCATTAGTTAATTAACAAGCTTTAAAAAAAAAAAAAAAAAAAAAAAACCTTGGTGGCATAGGTCTTAGGTTTGATGTAGCTAACTGCTTCCTGGCTATTTTACTGATATTATTAACCAAATAACAGAGAAATATGAAAATGTCTGCTTTGGTACACTTTATCCAGTCAGAAAAACATAAAACAGCTAAGAGCTAGCTGCACAGCCAAGTAAAGTAGTTAGCTAGCTAGCATAAGGTGAGTTAGAAGGTAAATAAATAAACACAACACAGAAGAATACAGGTCTGATATTTTCCCCTCATGCTGTCAGGTTTAGTCAGTTTAACACTTAGCTATTACATGTGTAACGTTTAGCACCGGACAACATAATGGCTTTGTAGAAGAAAGCTAGCTAGCTAAGCCAAATTGCTAACTAGCTAATGTGTTACTAGTGCAATGCAGCTAGTGATGTGATGCACAGAATACAGTAGCTGGAGCTCAGGGTAGATACAGACACACAACTCACCGCTTTTCTACACAAATATAACGCTGTTGGGGTTTAATGCAGCTGATTAATCCGCTGTGCAAACGCGTCCCATCATGTCCGTCTTGTGCTTGTGTGTGTGTGTGTGTATACACCATTCAAGCGAGGTACGCGTCACCTTTCTGCTTAAAGTGAACCTGTACTATAACCGAGATTATGATTAGGAAATATATGAATGCACCCAAAGTTATGCACTCATTTTAAAGATTTATTCGTGGAATGCATTTCTTTCTCATGCATCAGCTTCCTGATTTAGAAAAGAAAAGACATTTAACATGTCAGTAACACTGTTGCAGTGTATTCAGCTGATCACCTCTATAGCGTGAACAGCAGAGGGCGCTATGGTACAACTACAACTACTACTACAACTGCTACTGCTACTATAACTACTATAACTACTACAACTACTACAACTGCTACTATAACTACTACTGCTACTATAACTACTACAACAACTACTACTGCTACTATACCTACTACAACTACAACTCCTACTGCTACTATACCTACTACTACTACAACTCCTACTGCTACTATAACTACTACAACAGCTACTGCTACTGCTACTATAACTACTACAACAGCTACTGCTACTATAACTACTACTACAACTGCTACTGCTACTATAACTACTACAACTACAACTCCTACTGCTACTATAACTACTACAACTACAACTCCTACTGCTACTATAACTACTACAACAGCTACTGCTACTATAACTACTACTACAACTGCTACTGCTACTATAACTACTACAACTACAACTCCTACTGCTACTATAACTACTACAACAGCTACTGCTACTATAACTACTACTACAACTGCTACTGCTACTATAACTACTACAACTACAACTCCTACTGCTACTATAACTACTACAACAGCTACTGCTACTATAACTACTACTACAACTGCTACTGCTACTATAACTACTACAACTACAACTCCTACTGCTACTATAACTACTACAACTACAACTCCTACTGCTACTATAACTACTACAACTACAACTCCTACTGCTACTATAACTACTATAACTACTACAACTGCTACTGCTACTATAACTACTACAACTACTACTACAACTGCTACTGCTACTATAACTACTACAACTACAACTCCTACTGCTACTGCTACTATAACTACTACAACTACTACTACAACTGCTACTGCTACTATAACTACTACAACTCCTACTGCTACTGCTACTATAACTACTACAACTACAACTCCTAATGCTACTGCTACTATAACTACTACAACAACTACTACAACTACTAAAACAACTACAACTACTGCTACTACAACTACTGCTACTGCTACTATAACTACTATAACTACAACTCCTACTACTATTACAACTATAATAACTACTACTGCCACCACAGATACAACTACAACTCCTCCTACTACTGCTACTATAACTACTACAACTACAACTCCTCCTGCTACTATAACTACTATAACAACTACAACTCCTACTGCTACTGCTACTATAACTACTATAACAACTACAAATCCTACTGCTACTATAACTACTACAACTACAACTCCTACTGCTACTATAACTACTATAACTACAACTCCTACTACTATTACAACTATAATAACTACTACTGCCACCACAGATACTACAACTCCTCCTACTACTGCTACTATAACTACTACAACTACAACTCCTCCTGCTACTATAACTACTATAACAACTACAAATCCTACTGCTACTATAACTACTACAACTACAACTCCTACTCCTACTATAACTACTACAACTACAACTCCTACTGCTACTTCTACTATAACTACTACAACTACAACTCCTACTGCTACTTCTACTATAACTACTACAACTACAACAACTACTACAACTCCTACTACTATTACAACTACAACTACTACTGCCACTACTGCTACTACAACAACTACTACTACATCTCCTACTACTACTGCTTCTACAACAACTACTACTACACCTCCTCCTACTACTACTACAACATCAACTGCTAGCACTGCTACACCTCCCACTTACAGGTTGTTCTGCTCGTATGTTATTGTGCTAGATACAGAACTAACATTTCCAAACTCAATATTAAGCACCAGAACTCTAGATAAAGTGCTTCAGTAGGTGGAATGATGCACACATTACATGGTGCATACAGTGCATCCAAAATTACATAACATTAAAGGTGCAATAGTCAGGATTTTTCATTTCACACTAGTAAAAAATAATGTGGAAAAATATTTAGAAATGATTTTTAAAAATAATAGTCTCAGCACAAGTGAAATGTGGCTCTGAGAAAAAAAAACTGCCTTCATATCACTTTTTGACTGCATACAATGTTTACAGTTTATTATTACTATTTTTTTTTTACTTCAAGTAAATTATTACTATTTTTTTTTTACTCCAAGTGCATCAATATTTAGAGTACTGTATGTGCAATATCTCCCACTGTTACTTTCTGACTTCATACAATCTCTACAGTTTATTATATTTACTTGCTTAGAGCACATTAATAATCTTGCACAGTCTTATTTATTTTTGCACTGTGTCTGCGTAGGAGTGTGTAACTGTAGCACAAGAATTTCATTGTATATAGATGCTCAAGCACTCTTTATGCACATGACAATAAACTTGAAACTTGAATGTATGTTTGTGCTCGTCAGTCATTTTATAGACATGCCCCTTGACATCCTCATTAATCATTATGAGGAGAATTTTGCATGTTTATAAAGTTACAACTTGGCTTTCAAGCAGTTGAATGTCCAAGTGCGCTTGAAAATGATGTTGCGATAGTACTTACTCATGCTAACTCTAAACCCCACCATAAGTTCTGGAGACGGAGCTTTGTGTACATGGGTGGGAATGGGAGACTGAATTCTCACAAATCTTACCTAATGCACCTTTAAAGGCATTTTAAAGAGGCACTTTCTACACTATGTCTTCAAAAGTATGTGGACACCTGTCCATCACACCCATATGTGTTTCTTCCCCAAACTGTTGCCACAAAGTTGGAAGTGTACATTTGTATAGAATGTCTCTGTGTGCTGTAGCTTTACAGTTTCCCTTCACTGGAACTAAGAGACCCAAACCTGTTCCAGCATGACGATGCCCCTGTGCACAAAGCGAGCTCCATGAAGACATGGTGTGTGAAGGTTGGAGTGGAAGAACTCGAGTGTCCTGCACAGAGCCCTGACCTCAACCCCACTGAACACCTTTGGGATGAACTGGAACACCGACTGAACCCCAGACCTCCTCACCAACATCAGTGTCTGATCTCACTAATGCTCTTGTAGCTGAATGATCACAAATCCCCACAGCCACACTCCACAATCTAGTGGAAAGCCCTCCCAGAAGAGTGGAGCTTATTATAACAGCAAAGGGGGAATAAATCTGGAATGGGATGTTCAATAAGCACATATGGGTGTGATGGTCAGGTGTCCATAAACCTTTGGTCATATAGTTTACCTACACAGAGATACATAATTTAACTTTTACTAGTAAAATTGTATTTAAATAATTTAATTAAATGAATGGCAATTTATGACTAGGTAAAACTGAATTATAAATATGACAAAACTTAAATGACAGATATCCTGACTTCTAATTCTTACTAGCCAAAGTTGTATTTTTACTAGTAACAAAATTATGACTTTTTACACTTCTACCATTAAAAGATAAAATGGTTTGCCATACGTTCATTTAGACTGCTTACTTTGCAAAGATTTAATAATTCATGTCACTCGAGCTGGATTGACTCTCTGGAGTTTTGTGACAAAATTTCATGTAAGCCATCACATTCATTCATTCATTCATTCATTCATTCATTCATTCATTCATTCACTCACTGTCTTGCACACATTCAAACACATCATTTCAAAAGAAAAAAAAAAACAAGCACCAGGGTTTAGAAAAAGGAACACACGTGTTTATTGGTTTTGTCCTTTCAGGAACCCAAGAGCACATCTCTCTACAGTCAGAGGTCATAGCGCTGCCTTGGGCCATGGGACAGGGAGGCTGGATACAACGGAGGAGGATGCAGAATGGATGCAGGTGGGATGGACAGAAGGACATCTCCGAAAACAGTCCCCGACTGACCGATTCACTCTGACACACGGAGCGAAATCATTTAATGACACTCTCCATATTCCACGCCATCCCATGAAGGTCAGTTGAGCAAAAAGAAAAACTACAGAAAAACCGCAAAATCTCTCAGATGTTTGTGCATTTGTAAAAGATATACTGTATATATATATATATATATATATATAATAATAATAACCGTGTTAGTTAAGTTATAATGCATGTGTGACATTCAGAGGGTGTTTTAAAGAATGTAAATGGCTGAAAAACCCATTAAAAATACAACATACAATACACACAGAGAGAAAGAAATGATCCCATTCTACTCCAGAACTTGAACTCAGAGAGCTGGTTATTTTGCTGTACAGTAACATCCATTAACCAAATGCATTTGGACAGATTTCTGAATCTAATCCTATATAACCACCGTCTCAGTACCATTTCATGTATCTGATCAGAGACAGGCAGCAGAAAGCCACAAGTAAAAAGACAAGACAGTTGGAGTTACAGTGAGTTTTGTCACTCCAGTCACCTTTTTCTGCACAACTGACTATGATTTGCTGCAGTGTGTATTTGATGTTCAGGTCTGCCCATTAGCTTTTCCATTTCAACCGTTTAAAGCATGTTAAGTTCAGGCCTGATGGAAAATCATTTAAAGAATCAATGCAAGAGACGAAGGGAAAGTACAATAACAAAATGTGTGACGGTTTGACCATATGGCATACTTTGTTGAAAAGGTCAGCTCTTCAAATAGCGCTAAATCCCGGCACTTTGGTGAAATGAGGGGCTTTATGCGCACAAACACACTGTGCTTCCCTTTTCTCCCTTTTCCCCACCTTGCAGTAGTCCGTATGAATGTCTGAGGAAATAAAACTCTAACCCAACACGTTCTTCACTGGCCTCTGGCTATGAAAGTGCGTACTGACGTTCAGTGACATACCGCAAGCTCAGAACAGTGATGCCAAATCCACTCAGCCGCATGCCGAAGATAACGCACAAGCTCCCTGCCTAAACAATAATGGCTGCTCTATCACGGCAGACTGACTTCATCCTGCCTCAAAACCTGAGCCAAAACCACACTGTGTTATGCAAACTCTTGATTTGAGCCAATATGGCTTCTTATAAAGGAAATATGTGACAACCTTAGTGCATAAACACTTTTTTCTCTGCTTTGTGTGGCTAAATTCATATCTTTCTCAAACAATCCCAATGTGCTTTCATAAAACTCAAAGAACGTACTCCGCTTCAATACCGTAGAGAGCAGCTCAAATCTGTGGCACGTTATACTGTAAACACTTCTAAGATGTCACTCTCATTATTTTGGACACAGAGCATTATTTTAGGTCCAGCACAATCCCGAAGGATATTTAAAAAGTAAAACAAACAAAAACAACAAAAACGTGCCTTTGATGACTGCACTTTACAGCGCAAGTAAACTGAAGTCGCAATGGTGAGCTTCTAACACTGTTCAATTCACTTCTTCTTTCTCTAATAGTGCTGGACAAGAGATTCGACTAAAATTAGAAAATTAGACCAATTTTGATCACGTGCAGAACCACTCTCCAGAAGCCTGTAAACTATAATATGAACCAGGATCTGAGGCAACATTAAAATATTGTTGGCAGAAGAAACAGTCAGGTGACTGGAGGAGAAAGCCAATGTTTGGGAAAAGAAAACACCTATATAAAGCAAAGTAAACAACATGAAAAGGAAGGATGGTAAACGGCTTCATCTGCCCGTTCTGAACTAATAGTTCATGTCTCCTTTGAACTGCAATGCTCTTCATTTGTTCAAAGCTTATCACACCTCCTCTCTTGTTCCCTATAAAGCTGGATCCACTTGTGTAAAACTAGACTGCATGACAGGGAAGCCTTCCAGTGGGTGGCTTCTATAGATTACATGGTAGTCTGAAGTACATAATGCATTTAAAAATCCTTCCTCTACACAGTCTAGCCTTAACCTGATGTTAAACACAATGTGTAATCATGTGCTGTAGAAGTAAACTCCCAACTGAATACACTTACAATAGGCAAAAACGTCCAAAATAAAATCAAACACAAAGCACATTAAAACACATCAAAAATTAAAAATGGAAAGAATGAACAAAATGTAACAGACAATTAAAACATCCTAAGACCAGTGCAATGGAACCTACATAACCTACTGTAATACTGCAAATAAAAATAAACTAAACAATAAACAAAACTTGTAAACTAAATAAAAAACCAAAAGCAAATGGCTCCTGAACAGCTTCTTTGTAATGAACTTTGAATTTTTTTTGTTATTGTACAGTTACTGATAAACACATTCAAACACATGCAGCCACTCCCACCTCTAACAGTCTCAATTTTTTAATCCTATCTGCTATTACAAACTACTGGTGTAAGGAAATAAAGTTAAACCACCACTGAGATTACAGGCAAAAATCCAACTGACATTCACAGCTTTCAAGTAAATAAGAAAATGTGTGTGTCCTGGTAGGCAACATCCCACATTTTAGCTTTTAACTTTTAACTTGTGGGGAAGAGAGAGACAGAGTGAAAGAAGGAGAGTAGAGATAAAAAAAAGACTGTACACATGACCTCTGTTTAGAGGCTTGTTCAGCTTCAGTCGTACCATAAAGAGCACCTGCTGTAGAAACCCCGAACACCCGAACCACCCACCCAACCACCCACCCCTGTGCACACTGTGCCATACTCCCCCACCCAAACATGGGTAATTAAACTCAATTTTTACATTCGCTTTCTTCCTCTTCATTAACCCTCCTCATCGTTCGCTCTCTCTTCCCCTCGCACAAACCATCTCTCTGAGACAGATGGCTTAAGTGCCTCTGACTACAAAACAATTCATCATCTTTGTCCCTAATGCTCGAGTTGTGTAACTGGATGTGACTATGCGTGTATGTGTGTGAGTGCATGCAGGTGTAATTTATACAAATCTCTAAGATAATAAAAAGGTGATGCAAATATTCAAGAGTTTTACGGGAATACTTTTCATGTGGAATTCATTTAGTATCAGAGCCCTTTTTTTGGTTGCTTTTCAAAGTGTTGAAATGGTTATAACAAATGAGACACTTCCACTCCTTGCAGTTAAACCTGCATTTGGAAAATCTTGTGTCATGCTTGCTTGAGCCCAACTCAAGTGTATGAACAGAATCAACATGTGCGACGATGTGCGTGCATGGGCGAGAGTGAGAGTGAGAGAGAGCGGGGATTTGGCCTAAATGTGGCAGCCCCATTTAAAAACAGTCTCCTTAGTAGAAAGGAGAAGGTCCTGCAGTGTCCTGGTGGTATGTGCGAGGCATGAAGAGGAGAAGAGTTCAGATTTTCACTCCACTAGTGGATGGTGCTTGGGCCCAGCTGTTCAGCCACGTGAACGGAGGAAACAGGACATAAAATAAAAAAAAATAAGAAATAAAAAAAGAAATAAAAAAAGAAAAGAAGTGAAGGTGTGTGTGTGTGGAGTTAAGACCCAGATATCCAGTTGGTGCACTGGATGAGACGCAGGAACAGAAGTTGTTCTGAGGAAGAGGGACACAGATTTCCTCACTTTGGTAGAGAAAGAGATTGTAATGGAGAGAGTGCCAATACAATGAGGAAGAGAGTGGGAAAAAAAAAAAGTGGTGGCAGAGGAGAGAGGGCTCTACACCAACACACACACACACACACACACACACACACACACACACACACACACACACACACACACACACACACTTGACTCTTGCTCCACTCTGTAAGGCAGTGGTGGTGGAGGGCTTTGCAGTGAGACTCAGGCTGGGTGATGGCAGTGGAAAAGCTACTGTAAAATAGTTACTCTCTCCACTCCTCTTCTCTTCCTGCTCCCCCACTCCTCAACCTCTTCTCACCTGTCTTTTAGCACCCGCCTTTTAAATAGTTCTTTTGCCATCTGATTGGACCTTTCATTCAAAGGACATTAGATTTGCTGGAACCTGGAAAAAAAACAAGACTGGATTAAAATACTGTGCAAGTATGAAACAATATGTTGCTAGGATCAAGTAAGAAAAAGTGGTGGTTATTGTTAATAAAGCACTAAAATGTCTTAGAACCTAAACTCGGTCATGGCATGCTAGAAGTATACAACCAGGTTAGGCCTCTTAGAAAAAAGATATTTCTGTTCTGTTGTGACCTTGGTTTAAATTCATAACACAGGGGTTCCCAAACTCCTCTTCTGTTTCATTCATTTATTTTTCGACTTAATAGTAGAAATATCGAAGACGAATTCTTGTGCTACTGTTTTGAAATGTTACTAAGTCACAATCAAACAAGCCACATTCAAATTAATAGAGTGTGTGTGTGTGTGTGTGTTATCTGAGTCTTTCGTACTATCCTGACACAGTGCACTAGCATAAGAAAATAAAAACAGACAAATTTCCCTGTCCACCTACTGCCACTAAACAAACTAGGGTTGTGTCTTAAATCACATACTTGTATACTATTCTAGACCGTTATTGAGCACTAACACTAACCGGTTTTCCCATTACAGTTAGTGCTTGAATCTTAAATCCTCTCATGTAGCCTTTAAACCTAATGAAAGATCTGTTTTGTGTACCAGTTGTATTTTCTAGACTAGTAAATACTTTTGAATATAAGGTCAGAGATTTCAGTTGGAGATGCAGCTCATGACAACAATCACGATAGCGGTGGAAAATTTTTACGAGAGACAGCTCGTCAGTTTAAAATCACTGTGCATAAAATCGCTAAACATTTTACAGTTCGACTTGGAAACCTGACGAACAGGAATGTTTAGGCTCTGACGTGCCGTCTCTTTTAACGCTCCAGATGTACATAAGATATGCAGGCGAGTGTGTGAACAATCACGCTCTCGTTGCCGCTGCTTCCCACGCAAAGTCATGTGTCTAAAGAATAAACCAGACCCCTCTCTGCTTCACATCGGGCCGTATCACAAAACCCTGAGGGGGTTTAACTTCCTGTAACACAACACATCACTTTCCACTACACTGGTAAGTCAGTGCAAGGAATATTCTTTTGGTTTTTAGTCACTTACATCACATATACGTATGTTACTGGCATAATAAAATGGACAAATATTACAGTAGTCCCAAACTAGAACTCAGGAGTCAAGGCTCGGGGTCACAGAAAATTCATATTGGCCATTTGGGGACATTTGCCCCAAAAGTTTAGGAATCCCTTCCATAATCTTTGCTCCACACCCAGTTAGTCTGCCTTGTTCCCTCCCTTTTAATTACTGCTTTATTCCTTTTATCTATATATTGACCTTTTATACATTATATAATTTTAATAGTGTTTATTTTTCTATTTATCTTTTACATGCTTCTTCTGCTGTGTAAAGCGCAATGAAGGAGTTCTACTGTTTTAGCATTCTGGCTTTTGAAAATCTATCTATTTTCTCCAAAGTGGACTCAACAAATAACTGAAGCTTTTAGAAATATAACACGAAAACATAGTGCAAAAAAAATTGGTGCTTTTATCAAACATATTTGAAAGGCAACAGTTCTTTGCAAACAAATCTTTGATAAAACACAGCCAAGATCACACATAAGTGCTGCCCTAATGCTTCTCTTGCAGATGACTCTGACTAAACTGGGTCTTAACACAGGAACAAATTCTTAACACAAATGCTTACCTGTTGTCTGTTGCTTTGACATGCTGCACTGAGGTGTTTAAACCACAGCAAAGCGTTCATTCTGTTCCCTGCCTGGAACTTGTACGAGTTTCCTGCAACCACGCAACAAAATCAGAGACATGAAACACATGAAAAACACTGAAAGACATGCACATTTCTACACTAGGTGGTCTTTGCTAAATAATTTTCCTGATTTCCGCAGCTTGTTTTCTCTTGGTGACCCACTCACTTACACAGATGCACAGACTTTAACACAGATAACAAGTACACATACAGCAGGTTTTAGTTTGCTGCACCATGTGTGTAATGTGTATAGCTTATAGCTGTTCACTGTCTGTTCATTAATGTACATCAAACCACTACACTGCTGTGACAAAATAATAATCTTTTTCACTGAAGCGCTGTACAATGCTTACTTAGACTCATACTTACAACTGCACTACGACTCACTGATAACCGCAACCCCTTTAAGAAAGAATACAAATGTAGTGCCAAGCCGCTCATGATGAAGCCCCAGTGGGCGTCAGAATGAGGAAAATAAACTACCTGAACACAAATAAACTGCTGTGCAACCTTTTGAAGCTTAAAATGAGAAATAGGGCACCAATGCAGATATAGCAGGCTTGTGCAAATGAGGACCCTGAGGCTGCAACTGCTTTTTTGCTAGGTAGGGTATACCATAGTTTTATAACCAACTATTTAAAGGACATGTGTGGAGGTGAAACAGTGCTTTCAGATATTTGTGCAAACAATTTTCCATTCACTTTAATGAGCAAAATTGATTTAGGCCTCATTCTAAAGCCAAACACAACACTACATTTGGCAAAAAAAAGGAGGTACGAATATCATCAATCTAAAACGTGCAGTGAAAAATACAGTACGTGGCTCTTCATTATAAGGTTTGTGGCATAAAATGGACAAAAAGGCTATGAAATCATTCATGATGTTTATTTGCATGACAACTAGACACACTCACCGTGCTCAGAGTCTGTCAGCAGGAAGACGTCGGGATGCTCTGGGTCATCTGCCATCATGGTCATCAACCCCACCACTGAGACACACTTACTCGAGGTCGACTTAAACTGAGAGAGAGAGAGAGACAGAGAGAGAAAATAGTAAGGCTTCCTTCAGACCAAGCCACATATTGTGGCTGTTGTGCATGACATTTGCACGTGTGTAAGTGTGTGTATATGCAGTCCCACATTGACCTGCATGTGTTTGTAACTTTTCCTGTGCTGCATGTGGTTCCTATTAACTCAATGAATGATAACTGGCCTGGTACAGATGATGTCATATACCACTTTCTTCCAATGAGTGTAAGCAGTTGCCCTCACTAATTGCAGGTCTTGATTACCCACTTATTGAGAGCCCCACTTGTTTATATTCTATTGTCCTGAAAGGCTTTCTCTTTCTCTCTATGGCTCCTGTGAAATTAGAGGTCTCTTTCTATACAGCAGGCCAGAGGAAGTTTTTTTTTTTTTATTTTATTTATTTATTTTTTTTTAATCTCTCATACATCATCGCATACATCACAGGCCAAAGTACAAAAGCAGTAAAACACAAAAACCTCAGAGCTTAACCTATGGCAGTAATGAGTGAGTACTTATTATGGTTATCTGAGCAATAACCACGGATTGGGACCATAAGGAATGGCAGGTTTGAGGCAGGCACTCACATGCTTCCTCTCAGTGGCTTTGAGAGACTTGGCAGTGTAATAGTAGAGCTGAGTACCACACAGCGCCACCCAGTACTTAGTCCATGCAGCCACCTAGAGAGAAACGGAGAGAAACATGTTTTCTCATAGATATCACAAAGGGAACATGAGCACACACATACACAGTTCCAGGCCATGGCTGGTTAGAACATAAAACTGTATAAGGAGCCCTATAAAATCCTAATGGAGCATATTAGTGTGTATAGTAGTATGTATGTATATATATATATATACACACACACACACACACACACACAGGTTAGATAATAAAAGCCAGATGAAGCCACGTAAATGCTGATGTTACACTGTGTGCTGTATCACAGTGGCCTTGAGAGTGATTCATCCATGACCGTGATAGCTAGAGACCTCTTACTGCATATCTGGAGTTGACCACAAATGTAAACCACTCCCAACAATCATAACCATAACCCTAATCAATTACACAGACTGATGAGAGTCCATTTTATTAACATATAATATAGGTAGTGGGTGGAATAGGAAGAAAAGTGTTTAAATGTAAAGGGATACGGTTGTAAAAGGTTCCCTCTCCTACCATAACTAAACTTTAAAGGCATGTATTTTACTGCTGTGGCTGATTTATACACCACACAGCCAAGTACTAAAGGCAAAGACAGTGGAGCTGGAGCCCTGATGCATCACTGTACCAGCAGAAGAATCAAGCAGAGGAAAAATGTACAGTATGTAGAAACTTGTTTAAATGAACATAGTGTTAAATCATAAACATCCATCATATTATGACCAGCTGAATATGCCGAGCAGGCTGATCTGAGAACAGAGGCCATGGCCTAATATTATACTAAAAACACTTAAATCACTCATGCACAGGCCCCTCTGTCAAAGAATGCCAGCCTGCTATGCCACTTCAGGAAAAAGAAAAAAAAAAAAAAGGAAAACAGAAAAAGAACCAAATAATAAAAAAAGTCACTCTCACAGTTTTGATTTATTACATTATTTTTTCATAATTTTGTTCCATATGCAACGTGTAATCACAAAAGAATTATTTGTGTATTCACTTGGGTTTTATTAATTTTTTTGAAATCATGAAGCACAATCTTGATTAATGAGGTCAGTATTAAAGTGCAAACTTGGGAGTTAATTTATATCAATGACCTTCTTTGGAGAACAGAGAAGATTTGTTCAAAATGTGTTGAGTTCATACAAGAGCTTAGCATGACTGGTCGCAGTCATACTCCCATATCAGCACTGCAATTCAAATAGCCCTATCATCTGGAGATCGCGAGTTCAAATCCCGATGATGTCTCAGCTATCCATGGCCAAGAGACCAAGAGAGCAAAATTAGACATGCTCACTGGCTGGATTGGGATACTCTCTCTCTCCCCTGTCAGTCACAGCAACACTAGCCATTTGTGGGTGTCTCATGTATGCGGAAGAGGGCAGACAACGCTTTCCTCCGAGTATGTTATACTGCACTGTGATGCTGCATCAGTGACAGTTCAATAACATGTGGTCTGCTGGCATCACGTGTCTCGGAGGAAGCACGAGACAGTCGGCTGATAGCTGTCGTACGATAGGAGAGGCTTGGCTGGTGGGTAGGAATCAGCAGAAAATGAGGGTAAATGCAGACAACCCCATCAACACACAAACTACAATGAAACTATAGACTGAGGACCTGACAATAATCATGTGATAATCCTGTTTTTTTTAATTGGCTAGTCAGTTTGCCCCAACCAGCCAAAAAAATAAATAGACAGGCAGCCAGAATGAAAATTATTGTCAGTGTGGAACATTTTCAGGCTCAGTGTGCAAGCTGTCCAAGAGTATCGCATTTTTGTTTAATTTGCTGTTCATCAATTACACAGCCTGCACATTAACAGCCTTAACATTTGTGATGATAATTTATGTGTTTCCTGGGAACTTGTCTGGCAAAAAACAGCAAACTATAAGGGTGCAACTATTCTAACATCAAAAAAGCTGTAATTTCGCCTGCCTGTTGGTCATACTGAGGTAGACAGTACACACTTTCTTGCTAGATACCCTCCGTTTTCCTTTTTTACCCCCAATATAAACCAACACAATCCTCCACACATGTATTGGTGCTGCTTTACTGTAGTATGATACAGAACTATACACAATGGTGCAAATGGGGAGAAACGAGAATGTTCATCATCACATGCATCAACATAGAATTATTACAGCAGGGTATGCTTGGTAGGTTTGGAAAAGATGGTAAGAAGATGAGTGCGGAGGAAAATGAGAAAGGCAGAGTGTATTGTATAGCTGATGGAATAAGGTCTCAGGGAGATCAAAGATGGCAATTAAGCTATATCGCAAGAGAGTGGTTATACAGAACATCGGCTGAAATATATGATTTGGCCTTAAGTAATCACAGCCGTGCCGATATTTAGTAGAACTGCACAATTGCAAGTGTAATATTCCTTTAATACAACAGTTCTATAAACAAGAAATTAATATAAGTAAGTGACATTTTGGACACAGTATAGCCAAATGTTCTCTTTATTTTTGCTCCGCTAGCGGAAATACATAGATCCCGAAGAGGCCACACTCACTTTAAAGCCCCTCAGCTAGCTCACTGTTGTATAAATACGCAATAATTAATAGAGAAGGTGATGAATAAAAGGATGAGACTGAAGTGTATGAAGTTCTTACAGTAGGTTTCTTCCCCTCCTTTAGGATGGTCTTCCTGCGTAACACTCCCTGGACGGTCACTGCTCCAGGGTACAGGTGCACCGCCAGCTCCTCAGACTCGGCTGAGCTACACAAACACACAAACAAGCACACAATGAATAACTACCTATCAGTTTGTACAGTCTCATCTACCCAGGCACATCAAAGGATAGGATTAGTGTTTCTGAACTCAGCTCGAGTTATATACTATATGGCCAAACGGTTGTGGACATCTGACAATCACGTCCATATGTGGGCCTTCCTCAAACTGTTGCCAGAAAGTTGGAAGCACGCAATTGTATAGACTGTCTTTGTAAACTGTAGCATTACAGTTTCTCCTTCACTGGAACTAGGAGGCCAAAACATGTTCTAGCATGACAATGCACAAAGAGAGGTTCAGACATGAAAACATTTTGCCAAGGTTGGAGTGGAAGAACTCGAGTGTCCTGCACAGAGCCCTGACCTCAACCCCACTGAACACCTTTGGGATGAACTGGAACACCGACTGAACCCCAGACCTCCTCATTCAACATCAGTGTCTGATCTCACTAATGCTCTTGTAGCTGAATGATCACAAATCCCCACAGAGACGCTCCAAAATCTAGTGGAAAGCCTTCCCAGAAGAGTGGAGCTTATTATAACTGCAAAATGAGATTAAATCTGGAATGGGATGTTCAACAAGCACGTGTGGGTGTGATGGTCAGGTGTCCACATACTTTTGGTCATATACCGTAGATTGTATAGGATACATATAATACATTATCCCTTGAATGAGGGAATGTAAACGCCACAATACTGCTCATATCACTAACTGAGTTCATAAACACTGCATTCATCCTTTAAAGCACACGCGCACACACGCGCACACACACACGGGGAAAAATAAGGCAGACCCCATAACACTTTAATCTGGAGAAAGTAAGCTAGAAAACACCACAAGAGAGATTTGAAAAGCATTTGGAAATTCAGATATTCCACTCCTCAGACATTTTTTTTCTTTAAAGAGGAATGATCTGTGTGGTCTTATTGAAGAGAACAATGAACAGACAGGTGACAAATTAAAGGGAAAATGGGTGTGTCGGTTATGCCATAAGAGCATTTTTCTGGCATGGTTTGGGTCCGCTTCTCCTTTTAGTGGGAAGCATCACTGCAAACCACTCCAAACTTATACTGATCTCCTTTATCCTATGATGAAACATTTCTATCCTGATGGGAGATGGGAGTGCTCTCTTCCAGGAGGACGATGCTTCCATCCACAGGGCACGAGGACTTACTGAATGGCTTGATGAATGTGAAAAAGACATAACTTGTACGCTATGCCTTCGCAGTCGCCAGATCTCAACCCAGTTAAACACTTGAGGGAGATTTTGAACTGACATGTGACACCATCTGACAGAATATCTTTTGGAACAATGGTGTTCATTCCTCCATCACAGTTCTAGAGATGTGTAGAATCTGTGCCAAGGTGTGCTGAAGGAGTTCTGGCAGCTCGTGGTGGCTCGACACATTACCAAGACAATGTTTTTAACTTAAATTTATCACCTGTCTGTATATAGTGTCAGAGAGTAAAAAGTAACAAACACCAGTACAAATTACGCACATTCAGAGAGCACAGTATTACTAAATTTCTAAATAATACGACTTTCTTCAGTCAAATTAAAAATGACAAATAAGCAGTAATCAGAGTCGCTTCTCCAGCAGCTGCTAGCAAGCTGAGACTGCAACACACAGAATCATCAGTACTCACATACACACTGCAACAAACCCTGGAATTCAGAGAAGCCCATCACCAAGTGACAGTGTAAAAATCACAAGTTCTAACACCTTTCTACATGTGCAGCTGCTCGGCTCAGTTCAGGGTGGAGCGAAAGGCAAAGCAGGAAAGAGAAAGTCAGTGAGAGAGAGAGAGTGGCCCAGTGATGACTGGGGTTACCTGCTGGGCCTGAGACCTCCTCTGCAGGAGATGCGGCCTACTCGGGTCACTGGGCCCAGAGAGTGGTAGAAACGTGTCCTGTTGGGTGTCGGTCATAGCGGTGCAATGATCAGTTCCAGCCACAACACACACATGCATGTGTATATTCTCTCATGAACTATGGGAATTTTTTTTTTTTTTTTTGAGTGGTTGGTTTTTCACTCCTATCTTGGTCTAAGAACTAACACACCTAACATACAAAAATGTCAGAGACAGTTACAGTGGTATGGTTACACACACACACACGCGCGCGCACTACTAAAAGTGCAGGAGTCACAAAAACAGGCCGATAGGAGAAAAGGCAAAATACTATAACACGATGATTAACACAAACATTTGTACAGGCAGAAAATTATAGTATATATATATATATAGATTTTATCAAATCAGCACTTCAGCACAATCAGGGAGTGTTCAGAGTGAAATAGCTTTAAAATGTTTTTGTCTCTAACTGAAAGCCACAAGCTGAATTGGTTAGTAGTCCAGCTGCTAATGGTGGATGTTTTTGTGCACTTGTACATGCGCATGAACAAAAAGGTTGACAGTGTGTGTGTGCATGTGTGTGTGTGCGTGTGTGCGCGTGTGTGTGTGTGTGTGTGTATGTGTGTTGGAGAGACAGAAACAGACACTCACCTTTCAAATGCAGGCCAAGACATTTCTTCACTGAGTTCAGATCCTTCACTGCTTCCTGCAGCAACAAGAGTGGAAGTGTAAGTACTGCTCGTGTATGTAATGCATATGCAAGACGTGTGTGTGTGTGTGTGTGGGATACTGTTAGAAATTAGGTGCGTGTTTGAGTTTGGACTAGGTCTGTGGACAGGATGTTTGGAAGGGAGATGCCACTGGAGAAAACTATTATCTGCTTTCAACATGTCTGTGATGAAAGTGCAATGTCATCAAAACAGAAAATTCTTACGAACTTTATAGATTACAGTTTCAAAATGTCCAAAAAAATTTAGCCAACAGAACAGAACTCACTGACTCCATCCCATATATATAAAAGAAAATTTGACCATGTGAAGGGTTTTCCCAGGCTGCTACACATTTATATGCCTTGAACATTTTTACAGGTGCCTTATCTGAACCCGACTCCTGAACCCGCCTTTAATTTCTAACTTTAATTATTTTTTTTATCATTAAAAAGAGCCTCTTATTTTGTCTTGTAATTTTTCCCATTTTGCACACTTGTTTTCTGTTCTTTTTACTCTAACACTGGCTTCCCTCAGGATCAATATCCACATATCCGTCCTTCCATCCGCATCTCATCCCTGCAGTTGTATGTGCAGGCATTCCTTACCCAGTGAGATGCCACTGGACAGAGTGGAGCTCTCTGCTTGTCCTCGTGTAGGTGTATTGCTCTCCAGGACACTGTCGTCCAGCAGGTGTCTGGATCCAGCGTTGGGGAATGTAGCACTCTTAAACTCCACTGTGTTCATCTTATGAATGAAACTACATCATGGGGAAAAAGCACAGAGACACACAGAGACACACAGAGACACACACAGACACACACAGACACACACAGACACACACAGACACACACAGACACACACAGACACACACAGACACACACAGACACACAGTTTTTAGAGCTTGTATGCTGCGTTCATGACCATGTGAGAAGTGGGAAGTTTCCGACTTTCCAGTGGAAAAGACCTGTTTGAACAGCTGCCCAACTCATAACTCCTACTCTACTCCGAGCTGCGATTCCGTAACATCACTTCAACATGGCGGTGCTCAGAAGAAAAAGTAAGAACAAGATATAACAATGTGATTTAAAGTTTTTAAGCAGTCTTTTGAGCTTCTGTTTATATGTGAAATCACTAAATACTGATACTTAGTGAGATACTTTGATAATTGAAGTATTAATTCGCTTTCTGCAAGATTTTTTGATCAAACTACTCGTGTAATTTTTGGCACTGTTAAAAGTGAATTATCACCTCCACTTTAAAAACAAATGAAACACCACCCAAACAACTCTTTAATTCCAGTTTTTGTAGACAGTGATGGAAGACTGTTTAGATGAGGATGCACCTCTAAGGATGCACCTCTCTTAATGCACCTCTGTTTACCAATTCAGACGGCTGTTCATGTGAAACGCTTTAATGTGGAAAGGAGGAGGTTCTGAGTTGGAAAATTCTGAGTTCCCAGTTGTTGTGAATGCAGCTTTACACAGTCTTTAACATTTTTTTATTAAGATGCACTCGAATCAGAGCTTTGTTCTGTAATAATAAATCTTTTAGTATTTTTCTTCATTTAATTAGTCTCACGTTTGACCTCTCTGGTGTTACCTGATGCTACATTTATTTGTTTATTGAGATACAAACGTTGTGCTACGAAACACTCACCCATAGTTCAATATGTTCAATATGAGGTGAGCGAGTTTCAGTGAGAGCTTCTTAGCTTTGTGTTCATTCTAAGTAAGAACCAAAGCCAGGGGCAATAAGATTTATTCTTTTCCAGCCAAGAATAAACATTATAGGTGCAGAGGATGAGTGAATATAATGAGTGAGGGGTGAGCAAAGGGTAGTGTAAGGTTTGAGTGAAGGGACTCACTTGTAGCCCAGGCTGTGACACTTCCTGTGTCCATAGGGTAGAAGGTTTCGAGGGGAAGGCGGAGTACCCGGGACTTTAGGCAGGCCACCGTCAGCAGAGTTGCCACGACGACCACACAAGGGCGAACCAGATGCATCCGAACCTGAGCCGAACATAAACAGAATGGATAAGACGCATCTTTATGTTTCTCGGTGTATGGAGGTAGAATGTGTTCACACTTTTCTTTATTTATGGATTGCTCCATCCCGTACCTACGAGGTCTTCTCTAGAGGCAGTTGCACGAGGTGTGCTTGTGGCTGGCTCAATCTTTAAAGACAACCTGATCACAAGAGATAGGTAAAATTTACAGACTACACACGCATGCAAACAAAAACAAAAGAAGTGAGCCCAGATAACACCCACTTGTAGTTGTCATCCTCTACAAACTTCTGTAACTCCTCAATGTAGTGAACTGAGTTGAGATAGTTCTGGACATGAGGCAGTTCAGGTATATCTGAGCCGTGAACAAAACGAGAATTAAAATCCAGCGCACTGATGTCTGGTAATTAATGAATGTCCACCTGAATATCAAAAAACACACACTCACGCACTCACCATATTCACAGGATCTCTGCAGGTCTGAGATGATTCTCAGAATGTTGTTCATCAGGTTGGACCTCTGCTCATTTTCCAGAATACTGCCGGTGGAGGGATACGCCGAGTCTATGTAGGTGAGATCAGACAGATACATACCTGAAGAGAGAAAACACACACAAACACACACACAGCAAAGTCAGTTTACAATGAATACTGTATGTGTAAGCTTTCTTTACCTAGCAGGACACTATGAGAACAGTCCCAGCTATGCGGCCCTGTACAGCAGTCATCCCGTTTCTAAAATCGGACAAAAACACACAAAGTTCCTCTTTCCGCAACGCATACAATAATGGATTTTCAGCATTCAAAGTGTTATACAGTCCACACAGAGTTGTGTTTATAGAATCAAAAGTGTGAGAAGATTACGGGTCCTTCTTCTGTATTACATAAGAGAGACTTTCCAGTAAGTATGAGAAGAGACTGATCACCTCTGGCTGTACTGACTCAACACTGGATAAACATTTAAGCATATTAGGATCAGAAGGACGAGTGGATTTGGGGAAAAAAAAGATTATACTCAGCCTTTAAACCCTGTAGGTCTCTCAAATGCATGTCATATAATAACATCTGCGGTGCCACTTTTTTCAAGCGTATCTCCACTTCCCAGCCTAAATTCTGTCCTATATATACACACAGTGTAGATTAAAGTTACAGGAGAGTAAGAAAAGATGCATGAATTAGTTTCCTGCAGCTTCTTGAAGGTATAACTCTGCTCCATTTACATAAACCAGACATCACAGCGTTCTTTTGCTACTAAAAATGACTCCTTTTGATTGTTAGTTCTCAGCAGTCCAATCACCACTTTCATTTGAGAATGATATCAAAGATGACAAAAAAGTGCGCTTAACGAAACTAGTGAAGAAAAAAGTAGTAGTAGTAGTAGTAGTAGTAGTAGGAGGAGGAGGAGAAGGAGGAGGAGGAGTGGTGGTATTAATAGCAGAAGTAGTGATAGAAGTAGCAATTTAGTGGTAGTAGTGGTAGACGTAGTAGTAGTAGTGCTGGAAGTGGTGGTAGTAGTAGTAGTTGTAGTAGCAGTGGTACTAGTAGTAGTGGCAGCAGTAGGAGAGGAAGTAGTAGTAGTTGTAGTAATGCTGGGAGTGGTGATAGTAGCAGTTGTAGTAGTAGTAGCAGTAGTAGTGGTAGTAGTGGTAGGGGTGTAGTGGTGGTGGTGGCAGTAGTAGTATTAGTAGTATGGAGACTGCGAGTATACTTGCATTTACATCAACTGGGACATGTAGAAAATTATGATGGTTGTAACAAAGCAACCTTTGTAAAAATATCAGTTAAGAATATAATGAGTTACAGATCAGAGCCACAATTAACACTTGCCATTACAAATAAGGCAGACTCACGAACATGCTCATTTCACCCATTTATATCTGGCAAAGATATTTTATCCAAGCCGAATTTGTATTTAAAAAAATGCCATCACAGTATTAAAAAAAAAAATAAAAAGAAAGACCCAACCTCTTTTCACTTCTTTTGAACCCCAGGTAAATTTGTCACTTATTATATCAGACACTGCTTAAAACATCTACTCAAGTAGTTCTCATGACATACTTTAACATTTACTTTCACTGTAAAGTATTTTTACTTCTACTGCAGTAGGTTTACTGGGTACTGAAACTGTCAGTCAGTAAAATGTCAGTCAAATCTCTGTGACGAGAAATACAGTGTGAGCAGACTGGCTGAAAATACTCCTTTAAAAGAGAGAGAGTACTGTTCATGTCTATCACAGCTCATTGGAGAGGTTGTGATTCATTTAAAAATAAACCTCGAGCACAAACTTCTAACCATGCAGAGGCATGCATGCATAGATTACATAATGTCTGAGAAAGACCGCAGAAAATCCCTTGAAAACTTGTCTGCAACATATCAGTACAACCAACTGAAACACAGCCAGCACACAAAAACTTTAACTCTGATTCACACCATATGTCAAATATCTCACCCTTTGGCTCATGTTATAGAAAACATTAGTGTGTTCACTCACACAAGTTTTGTAAGGTCTCTATTTCCTGGTCTTTCTCTGGAAAACAATGATTAAAAGGGAGTCAAACCTCTGAGTGCTTGACTTTTCTGTTTCAATTTCAACCAACAGTTCCAAAGAAAAAGAAGAAGAAAAAAAAAAAAAGAAAACGAAAACCTGACCCCTGTAACCCTCTGTCCCTACCTCCCCTCCCCTCCCCTCTTTCTTGCCATTGCTTCTTCACCTCCCCATCCTTTGTGAAAAATGGAGGCGGCGTCTGAGGGCGGCTCAGTCTCCAGAACGCAGCTGGGAGTTCCAGAGCCATGTCTTGGCTCCAGAGCTGCTGAAGAGCCACAGACGCTTGCCGCCTGCGGTCTCTGGGAAGAGAACTCCAGAGCGGAGGAGGCCTCAAGCGTGGGATATGAGAGACAAGCGCAGAATTGAGGACTTCCACAGATTGCTGGACACTGTGAGTTGACAGCCAAACAGAAGACCTGACAGAGCTCCATGAACATCTACACACACGCATAAATACCACACTACACACAGCTACAGGAGGAAACGTGAGTGCATTGCTTCACTTCTAGCTCTTAATAACTCTAGTTTCCTTTTGTCCACTGTCTCTTTTTTTACTCCCTCTCTGTCTCTCAGCAGCTGTCTTTCTTCTGTCTGCTCTCTGCTGTTCACATGCTGTAATGTTTAGTGCTGTTTTTGTTTTCTACAAACAAAGCTCCCAGGCGCATCTCTCTGCACTCCCACTCAGGATGCCAGAGTACCGGGTCGGGGCTCAGCAGGTCACAGTGCTAAGATTACACCAGTTGCTCTGTCTGAGAAAAAACAGCGACAGAGAACTAGGGCAAGATCAAAGCCAAAAAAAAAAATCCTCAAAGACGAGAAAAAGGAGAGGAGAAATTATTCAGAGAACTTCCCCGCTCTTGTCTGGGGAGCCTTGAGGGGAAAAAGCTGATGTGGATGAATGCGTGAGATTGTTTGCTTTGTTAAGCATCAAACTAGAAGAACCTCCTAAGTCAGGGGTGCAGAAAGACTCGTCTCCCACAGGCTGTGCTTGTTTTTGGTTTGGGATTGGATGGTATGTGTTTTACTGCGTTATGTTTTATTGTTGCTCTGCAGGCATTTGGTGACCTTAAGTATCTAAGTCTTGTCCAGTGCATAGACTGAGAAACACTGGTGTGTTTTTAGTGGATTGCATGCCCCATATCTGCAGTTCTATAAGATGACGTGCTGAGATGTAGGCTATGTTTAACAAGTCTCACTTGGTGGCTCTGTGTACAAAGAGTTTCTCTACTGTTATAGATGGGATAAAGGGCTCCATTCATAAAAGCCCTGTTTAAAGAAAAATAAACCCACCAATGACACAAGGTCATTTTCCACTAACCGCTTCCTCATGCAGACATGCCGGACCCAACAAACCCAGTTACTCGATATTCTCGGTGTACATGCGTACACATGCGCTTACACACGGAGCGTACTCTCCTGGACGGAGTAATCCTGTCTGTCACAATATCAGAGGTATTTTGGCAAACTTTGCCCTGTGAGTAGCCTGGTGTGTGTGATGTGCTCTAACACGTACAGAAGCCTAAACACAGACAAGCAGTACTCAGACAAGACAATGAATCTTGTCATGCTGCGCTGAGGGTCGAGAGGTTAAAATGCAATATAGTTAACCCCCTATTTAAACAGCGATCGCATTTTTCTTAACGATCTACAATGCTTACAACTCTAACCAAACAAAATGAGCAGAATGTGAAAGGTTAAGAACACATGTGCCCTCTGAGAGCAGTAAAAAGCATGCCTGCACATAAACACAGACCAGGCAGGCCACGTCATTTTTTTTTTTTTTTAAACAACATTTCTTGCTTGAGTGTTTGCCATGTAAGTCACCTGCTGTATGCGTGTAAAAAACTCCTCAGCCTCAGTTGAGATTTGCTTCATCACCAGCACACACTTTCATTCTGTACTGCATCCTAAAGAAGTATTGGAGATATTGGGGGAAAAAAAATCCTTGGGAGTTTTCCTGCAGTTTTTTCTCATTCTACCACAGAAAAGCCTACTTTCTGGCCCACAACACAAGATGTGTTTTTACCACAAAACATTTTTAACAAACAGGGGATAACACACATACACTTCATGGGTTCAATACACAGATATACGAACAGTTCTCTTAAATCAAACGTAACATGGTATTGCATGACTACACTACACACAGGCCACAACCTCTGGCATGGCTAGTTTTCATCTATACTCATCTGTAAACATTTGGAAGGCTTGCTTACACACTCACACACGCGTGCACAACACGCGCACACACACAGGGCTTAATCTGTAACCTTAGAATATCTGGGGGCTGGTAAACGTCACTGACTTCAACAGCTCACTGAAAGTGATTAGAGAAGTGAATCACTTGAAAGCATGTCTAAAGCTGTCCTTTGGCAGGAGACCTGGCCAAAATTCACAGCTTTCCAAACTCAAGTAATTGCCCTGTAAGGCCATGCTCTGCTGAATGAAGACTTTTCAATTCGTACTCCTCTTCAGCTCTGAGTGCTGCCTCCAAACACAGCTAAAGCTCCTGAGTGCCCCATTTGCTCAGTCCATAAATTCATCACATCACACTCTCATTCTCTTTATTCTGCCAAACTCCATTTCCTCCTACACTTATTCAAATGAAAGTATATGATTACAATATGCAACAAAGAGAATGCTGACCAGCTCTCTTTTGAGCCTCTTTCCTTTGCTCCACCCAAAACCCTCCACCCCCACATTCCCTCTCTCCTGCCATCCTTCATTTTGTCAATGTTTCCTCCAAAGTGAATAAGGGACCTTCACACTGAAGCTTCCTGTTCTTTGGCCGAGCATGAAATGTTGTACTATGTCACTATCTGCTGCCATACTGAGAGTTTGTGTGTGTGTGTGTGTGTGTGTGTGTGTGTGTGTGTGTGCGCGTACGTGCTCAGCATGATGTCAATGAACCAAAAAAAAAAAAAATCATCCACTAAAAGTTAAAGTAGGCATTCATGTACAAAACAGCATAATTTTTCACCATGTGTTCCCTTACACCTTTATTCTCACTGTTGTTCCATCTTTCTGTACTCTAGGCTTCTCTTTCAGCTTTCAGTGCTCTTTCCTCTTCTCCAAGAGAGACTGTGTGTGTGCGTGTGTGCGTGTGTGCGCGTGTGCGCGTGTGTGTCCGTCCATCCCATCCCGACAGACTCATCTTGCGGAAAATCTGATGGCCAGATGTTGGAAATGTCTGATATTGTTTTAAAGGCTGGGAAATACATTTACTATATAAATAAACAAACCTCATCCAAATGGCTCTCAGTCCTGACCTGTCAGCAATAATTCAGGTGTGTTTGTGATCACACAAAATCAGCAGGTAGACTAACATGTGTGTGTGTGTTTGTGTGTGTATTGAGTTGAGTTGAAGTCAGAAGCGATTAACAACACCATTTACATTGGTAAAGACACACAGCAGGGGAAGCAAGGCCAACATGTACAAAGCTTGTGAGAACCACTACTCAAGTCTACATAAGACTGAGAAAATCTCTCATTTAAAATCTGTGAATAAAAATCTCTTATACACGTTCTTTGAGCAAGTCCTTATCAAGAAGTAAGCACTAATCACAGCAGTTTACTGCATTACCGTAAATCCATCAACAATGTACCACATTTAATAATGAGCCCAATAAGAACACAAGAAGACAACTATACACAAAGCACAATCATACCAGTGATAGATAACATCTTTATAAGATAATAATTAAATACGATTTATTAAAGCAAATATATTTGTGTAAAGCCCAATATGTAATGAGCTCCAGTCTCAATAAGTGAATAATAAAAGATTTAATGGCACTTCAGCAAATTGAATGATTCTGTTCAATGCCTCGTATCCAGCTGTTTGGCGCAGCGCAAGAGAGCGTGAGGAGGCTTTCACATCTATTAGTCTGCATCACAGCGTAATTTATACCTTTGATTTGTTTGCTATTTTTTTTGGATTGATATCTCACTGCACATAATTAAACAAACCAAAAAGCAAAAAGACGTTGGCTGAGAGGTGTGTAGAGCTGAAAATGCAGACGTAAATCTCCTTCACTCACTGGTCAGAAATACGACTTGAGAAATAAGCAAACAAACCTTTGCAAATTGTGCATACAAATGATTAAAATCACCTGGAGCACAGAGAACATGGAGCTGTGCTCAATATTACTAGATAATTACATAAATGACTAGATAAAACATTTCCCTTTGTCCTTTGACTCATTTTGCGTCTCGCAGCTCAGTTTAGCAGCTCGCATCTACAGAAGAATGTCGACCACATCCCAAATCACATGGTATGTTTGATTCACTTTCTGTACTTGAGTGAATTCAGGACTGAATCACTTTCTCACTGCAATCAAACCGTGCTAGAGTTTGCTGGAACCGGACCTGGTTATTTTGTTCTGCATCTGAGTTCGATTGCTGTGCTCTCACCCACACAAACAAAACGCACTAAAGACGAAAACCAGGGTTCAATTCAAATGGAAACACTGCATATGTGAAAACATGGCACACACAAACATGACAAATCACCCCAAGAAGCCACAGACAAATGAAATGTCTATTATTTCCTCATAAAGCAACTGATTTATATTGATAGTGGTTTTGAGACGTGCAGAGTATGACTGTTAATTGTATTATCCGTTACTCCAGAAGAGCAAGAAATCTTATTACTAATTTAACTAAAAGATATTACTAATTTAATTATAAGAAAGATAACTTCATGATCAACCCAGCACATCTTTATGAGCTCTCTACCATCAGTCAACTGTAATACATCTTTTCGAGCATGGATGTGTGTGTGAACATCTTTTCTGTCTAAAGAGACGCCCATTTAAGAGTATTCTTAAGACTAAAGAATATTTGTACTTCTTACTTTTGTACATCCTTTTTTCACATCAGTCTTCAGATTTTTGGATAAATTGCATACAAATAAAATATAAAATATCCAAACTTTCACTGCATTTTTTTTCCTCATAGGCATCATTATCTGCAACTCTGAAGATGGATTAAGCTCCTCCCACTTGACAAAATCACATCATGCCATATTATCATAAATCTTGTTTCCAGATATGTCAATTTATGAGTAATTATAATGTACATCACATGTACATTTCTGAAACCTTTCTCCCCTCTCCCCCCAAAATTTTTTTTTTCTATATTTGGAACCAAAAATCGTTGATGCGTTCATGCTTACATAGGACACTGCAGAGCAATTTCCCCAAATTCTGATTAGTAGATTTTATACTGAAAATATGCATCTGTAAAAGTCTTTCTCTCCAGAGTCTTCACAGGGAAATCAATATTTTAACACTAAAAACATTAAAAGACTAGATTTTTGTTTTAGTAATTACGCAAATGAATGCATATATAATTAGATGGAGCCTCATTTGCATAAATTAATGTCCATGTTACAAAAAAAAACAAAAAAAACTTTTTTGTATTCAGCAACCAACTGGGAGAGATTGACCATGAATATTATCTATTACCTTATTCACCTGTAGTGACCAGCCTGTATTTTTATACTTATCAGTCCAAAATGCATATTTGGAGGTCTGGGGTAATGTTCTGAAGCAGTCTGAAATCACTGATATACAGAAAGAGAACAGTGACAGATTCTGCCTTCCTTCTGATAATATTATGTTAATTTGTATTGAGCTACTAACACATCATATCTTACCCTAAATAACCTAATAAGTGGTGCGACAAATGTGACAAAATTGTCTGGTTTACAAACTGCACTTAAGGACACTTAATGTCTTAATGTTCCTACCACCTCTCTCTGCAATGTTCTTATATTTTTGTTGCCTCTGTCTGCTGCATGTTAATCTCTTTAAAGGGCTTATTTTCAGCTAATACATCATTTTAAGACTGTGGACTTTATAAGATACTTTTTCTTTTTTCTTTCCGAGAAAAGCTGTTCTCCTCCAAAGACAATTGACTTAATCTACAATGAGTCTGTACAGCAAAGTTTTTAGCATCCGAGTAAAAAAAGGCAAGTAATAAAGCACTAGGAGGATAAACACCAGGCTAAACAGGTGTACAATAAACCCACAGACTCACTTCAGAAATTCATTTTATCAAGGCATTACACATACCACAGGCTAAAGCACTCAGTACCACCATGTCATTTTAGGATCTCAAAGACATAATGCCAAAAAGGAAATGGCAGTAGTGACACAGCAATTTCTGCACTAGCACACTGGTAGGAGACCAAAAAGTTTACGACAACAGTTTATAAAAAGACAAACCACTTACATAAAGTTTTACCAACTTAGATTGCTATAGAGCTTTGCTGGGAAACAGACTGCTTTTTCATCCCAGATGGAAAATTATATATTATTATATGCACCTCATTGTCAAAAATGTGTGACAAAAATATCAAACCAGTAAAAGTAAATAAAATGAATTGAGCCCTTCAAGCAATTCAAAAAATTCTACTTCCTGAAATGAGGCACATATTTGTCATCTGGGTATTTTCACAACGGATGACAAGAAGACAAAACCATGATTCAGTAAGATAGCTGTTGGCCTGTGTGGTGAACCTTTAAAACTACCACAGGATTGTTTCACTATTTGCGTAGTGGTTTCCTCAACTATTTTGTCTTACAGACCTTGAATCTGCCCCCTAAACCAAAAAACAAAAAAAAAACAACTCATGGGAATATGTCTTTAATAGCTTCCATAACTAATGTTTCTGCAACTGCGCCCAACAGAAACAACTAAAAGGATTCAGTTATAGAAACCTGAAAATCAGCCAGGTGACATCATCGACAAGTACTTTTCACATCAGGAACTTGATAGAACACTCTGGGGAGGGCCATGACCTATGGCTTGCGCCCAACTTAATCACGCCCAACTGGCAAAGGTCTCAGAGGACTACAGCTGTTAATAGAGGAGCTACTAGGGAACGGGAAAGTCATCGCCTTGGGAATGGAGTATTACGTGACTCAAAAGGGTGGAAGTAAGACTCTCCTGAGACTTCCAGACAGGAAGCAGAATATCAGCAGAATTTAGGAGGAACACCTGCAAACATAGGCACCAAAATACTAGTACACTATTAGTACTCATCACAAAATATTAACAGTCCTGAAGCTACCATTAAGTAATGAAATCAAACACTCCCCCTAGCAGATATCCCTGAATTTCTAACCTCAGACACCGCCAGATGATCCACATTTTAGCTCTTCGCATACATGAACTAAGCAATCATAAAAAGCTCACCAAATAACAGAAATAAAAAATACATGACAAACTGAAACGAGCCTCCAGCCTTTTTTATTTTGGCAATAAAATGAACATATTAGCCAATTATTACCAAAGCAGTGGAAATATAGCTAACGTTTCTCCAGAATAACTGTGAAATAACGTAAGCATGGATCCAGTTATCTCAGGATCCAGTGTCTGTGTGAATCTCCCAGAATGACAGAGAGAGAAGAATGTGTGCAAAAGAAGAAGCAGCCAGCAGCTAGCTGTGATGTCTGAGCTCTATTGGTTCCAAAAAGCTGTGCTCGAGCCAGGCATGCTGTTTAGCACGCTGGCCAACAGCAACATCCACATGCTGCTTTCAGGCTTCTCTTTCTCACCTAATTTTCACCAGCTTCAGTAACTCCAGAAATTGCTTTACTTCCTTTATCCTTTCTGCATCCCATTTCTTTTCGATTACCTGCTGTCTGTTTATTCCTCTGCCTATTGTCCTTATTAATCTTTTTCAATCAGTGCTTCTCGGGATCGGTTTAGTCCATTGTGTGTGCATTGGTGCAGTCTGAACTGTAGGTGGAAGAGAAGATACCAATGATATTTAAAAAAACCTAAATATCTTTCCAGCTCTCAGCAACTCATGATTGATAGACCAAAAAAAAAAAAAAAAAAGGTTGAAAAGCCATAAAAGAGCATTAGGTTTGTGTGTACTGGTAATTGAATCACCCGTAAATTTTAGGCACAGTGTGTATAAGAAAAGCAGATGGAGAAAGACAGAGATCAAGGTGCATAAGAGGAAATGCATGAGTGGGAGAAAGATCAGAGAGAGACGGAAGGTAGGGAAGAGCAATAAGTCTTTTTTGCATTTTATTTAAGAGAACATTTTTAAAACATGAGGTTGTTGTGTAGCTGCAGGTGAGAATTCCTTAATGTAGCTCTAAAGCACTTGGACATCAGAATCAGAAACACTGAATCACTGAATCAATTCACTGAATCACTGAATCAGAACTGCACTATTACTAGCTGTATATATGAAAACTGTGCAGTGAGGTACATAAACATGACCTTAGCCCTATGGAGACACACAAAAATGCGGTTTGAAAAGTGTGTGTATACAGACTGAGGCACCTGAACAAGTGTGTGTCCGGCGCTGATGAGAAGCAGAACCTGGCAGGAGGGAAAAGAAGATTGTGGGATACGAGATGGCGAATGCAGGTGGAGATACCTGCATTAGACCTGTGACGAATGTTCACTTCAGGGCCATGATATAAATAAAGTTTCTGGTTGAAAGAGGCCAAAGATTAAAGATAAAAGGGTTACATTTTCACCCAGGGTGAAAACCAGAGGTATGAGGGGCCCTACTAATCTCCTGAGGTTTGAGCCAGAGCAGCCGGCTAGATGACGTCATATAAACACCAGGGAACTTCTAACACATCACTTCAGAACCAGATCTGCACTCCTGATCTCAATTAACCAATCAGAGCCTGCGGTGACAATTTACATATCAGCACAGCCAGGGGAAACTTCTGTTGGCAATTTGTTATTCAAGTCAGAGAGCTGGCACTATTAAAAATGCATATGAGGCAGTTACTGAAGAAGGAGCATAGTGACTTCTCATTAGAGTGGGTGTGTGTGTGCCAGGGAGAGCATAATGTGAAATGCACCAAAAAGTTTTCTTGTTCTACTGCTCAAGTGTGAACTGCTGCTTACTGATAGTTGTGTTTCTTGTTTTAGGTGAATTACTACATTCTTCTGGTCTGTGCAGAGGCAGACTGAAGTAGGGGAAAAAAAAAAGAAAAGCCAGAACAAAAAAAGGAGGAGGTGGCAGACAGGGAGGAGAGAATCACAGCAGCCATGAGAGTAGAAACATGGAACCTGGGCATGATGCTCTTCTTCTGTCTTGCTGCCCTGGGCAGCTGTCACTCAGGCAATGAGCCAGTATTGTCTAGGCGTCGCCGGGCACCAGTTGATGATGCCAAAAGGTGCTCGTACACATTCTTGGTGCCTCAGCAGAAGATTACAGGACCTATCTGCGCGTCAGCCACAGGGCCTGAGCCAGAAAAGGATCGAGTGACGCGCATGGACATCTCTGACCTGAAGGAAGTGCTGTCCAAGCAGCATCGCGAGATTGAGACGCTGCAGCTCGTGACCGATGTGGACAGCAACTTGGTTAATGAGATGAAGCTCTTGCGCAAGGAGTCGCGCAACATGAACTCACGTGTCACACAGCTCTACATGCAGCTACTTCATGAAATAATACGCAAGCGTGACAACTCGCTGGAGTTAGTGCAGCTCGAGAACCGGGTGCTTAACGTGACATCCGAGATGCTACGGCTGGCCTCGCGCTACAAGGAACTGGAGCTGCGCTTCGCTAACCTGGCTGCCACCGTCAACAATCAGTCAGTGCTGATCTCCATGCTGGAAGAGCACTGCATGCGCGGGTATGGACGCCACGAGCTGCCTGCCGTGCCACCGCTGGTGCAGGTGGTGCCTGAGAACATCCCGGCGAACAACAACCGCTTCACCAACGAGATCCATAGGGAACACAACAACCGAGCCTTCCCACGTGGCTCGCGCATGGACGTCCCACCAACCGCTGACCCTCTGGGCATCCCACCAGCACCACAGGGAACCCTGAACTCTGACGGTAATAAACATGTTTGGGATTTTTGAGTTTTGAGCATGTGGAGAGGTGGTGGGGGTTTCTGGCACAGCCAATTTCAGACACTAGAGAAATTACCAGGAGTGTGCTTCGACTCCGTGATTAGTCTTATAGATACAGGTAATATAACACTGCCAGTGTATGGTTCCTGTATTTGAAAGAGAAAAAAAAAAGGGGGGGGGGTGTTATCACCCACCTTTAGAGACTAATCATGTGCAGAGACTCGTTTTTTTTTTTTTTTTTTTTTTTTGCATTTTTTGACTTTATGACATGGGTTAGTCCAGAAATTCTTATAAACTAGCAGTAAACTATTCCAGATCTAGCTTTGATAAAGGGGGAAATATGAACGTGTGAGAGAGAAAGAGAAGGAGATAGGAACATATACACTCATAAAGAGCTGAAGAGCAATTTAAATAAAAATGAGGCAGTAAATTTGCAAATGAAAAGGTATAAAATGGCAGGACAAAATACGCAGTATTGAAATAGAGTTAGCAAAATATATATATATATATATAAGAAATGAAAAGAAACAGTAACTGGCAGGAGGAAATGTGCAGTTTAATACTACAGAGTATGTTTCCATGTTTCTATAGAACAGACAGCAGTCATGCATGAATGTATATAGAAAGTATGTAAAAGCTTCTCCTGTGGTACTACATCACACAAAACCCCCTAAACTCACATATACCTCATACATGCACTCTCTCAATCAGACAGACAGCAAGACATTAAAGCTCAAATGCACATCATGTAAAGAAACTTTGCGCATATGAACATAATCTCACACTCTCTCGGGTTTCATGCACTCTGAAGGGCACAGCACAGCGAGATAGACAGGAATGAGAACCAGCTGCTACAGAGGCATGATATATCTACCTCTGAGAGCTGACACACTCTTTCTCTTCACCTTTACTAATGAAACCAGAATGACAGCGCTCCACCCCTCCCTGCTGCAGCACACACACACACACACACACACTCCTTTATCTCTGCTGCAGTTTAGACCCTATGTCCACTCTGTTAGCGGAGAACACTTTGGAAATGCTTTTACAGCTACATACTTTGCAGCTAATGCACAAGAGCATGATAACACACTAACACAGACAACACAGAAACCATATCTACTCCAATTTTATCCATTTAATCAGAGGACACACATTTCAATTCCTTTATAGTAAATGTTTGTGTGTCAGACTGTCCATCACACCCCTCCATCTCCATCTGCCTCTTCAACAAAGCTCTCACTTTCAGATCTCTACACTTGGTGATCCAGTGTGATTCATCTTTCAGAACATTAAGCCTTGCTGGCTTTGCTTCCATACTACTGACCACTAACAGCAGACCACCAAAAGCCTGCTTTGCCTAAAAGTATATGGTTAGGACCACAGTTTATGCTACACATGCTAGTTTCTAACCACTGCACCAACACTTCCAGAAAGAAAAAGACGTAGTACAGATAAAGATGTATCACTCTTAAGGGAATAAAAGCCAGTCTCGAGTGACCCCAATGTATTTTGGGGGTCTACACGTCTGACCAGACCACGGCTGTGAAAACGAGACGAGCACCTTCTGGCACAAAGCCTGACTGTGTGAGCTCAATGTCGATCATTCACAAGGCCTCTGCCTGCGCTGGGTAACCCTGCTGCTTCAGCATGACCACGGCTACTTAAGAAGTTTCTCTCAACACAGGAAACAGCCCCTCACACAGGCAACCATACACACTGCCAAAGAGGGCCCCCACCATCTTTTCCTTTTCCCGGCTCACCCGTACAGGACTGATTATTTTAGCTTAAGAGTAAAGGCAGAGGGGAAGAGAACCAGAGAGAGAGAGAGAGAGAGAGAGAGAGAGAGAGAGAGAGAGAGAGAGAGAGAGAATAAGAGGGATAGAGAGATAGAAGCTAAGCCTTGCGCATGATAATTCCACCAGGACTACAGAGCTTATTTAGCAGTCAGCTAAGCGTGCCGTGCTCAGACATAGAGCTCTTGTAGATCGAGGTGAGCAGAGTGCCACTAGCGAAAACAGCAAAACATCTCTCAGGAGAACAACAGGGTATTCACCTTAGACCTTTAGGTATCTTCAGGAAATAAATTCACTATGAACAGAATAAGACAGTAATGCAGATATTGATCTATCTATATATCTATCTAGTTGTCTTAGCTTTGACCTAGTGTTCTGTCCATAGGAATCGGGTAACAGCCATGGATGATGATAGTTGATAAAAGATGATGACTGATGATGGATCATTTTGCTTTCACCTCTCAATTATATTCCATTTTGCTTAATAAATCTCTATCTGTTTTTTTCCCCTCTTAAATTTAATGAACTGGATGCATTTAATTGCATTGGCTTCATTAAAATATGAACATCAGGTGGAATGGCAGTACACCTTTTAATTCAGAGCCTTTAATTTGTTTGAAAAACCACCCGCACCAGATCAGTTGACTATGCTCTGCCCACTCTGAGATGCTAAACCATTTTTAAGATTACCAGACGCTGCTATTGCAATATTAACAGCTATTAATCATATATAGATGCAGTGCTCTATGCAAAATCAGTCAATATTTCATATTGATAATGCCTAATTGTTGCAGGTCCACATTTTCTTAGTGTCTTTTTTTCTCACTATCTCACCTTCAGTTCAATTCAAAAAGCTTTACTGGAATGAACACATACAGTTATACAGTTACAGTGTTGGCACAGCAGAGCAGAAAAGAAAAGAACTGCTATTGACAAATTTAATTATATCAAAGAATGTCCAAGTAAAGGAATGGACGAGAAAATAACGACAACAATACCAACAATATTAGTTACAAGGAACTACAATAAAACGGGGAAACGACAAACATGACTTTCTCTGTGTGTGTGTGTGTGTGTGTGTGTGTGTGTGTGTGTGTGTGTGTGTGTGTGTGTGTGTGTGTGTGTGTGTGTGTGAGAGAGAGAGAGAGAGAGAGAGAGAGAGAGAGAGAGAGAGAGAGAGAGAGAGAGAGCGAGAGAGAGAGACAGAGAGAGAGATAGAGACTCACTACTCCTGATATGGTAGGCAGATACATATTGTTCTGCTAAAGCACTCCTCTCCATTTCTCCTATCAGGATGAGTAGCTTGTCGGTATCGGTCAGTGTACACAATTAGGGGAGGCTCATATAAAATTTCTCAAAGCATATTTTGTGTAAATGTTTGAATTTGTTGTATTCAGTTAGAAAGCGCAGCTCTGTCACTGCAGCAATGCTGCTGCACAGATGACATACTGTCTCTCATTGTCTCTCCCTCTCTCTCCCACCTCGTTTTCTGTCTCCGTCTCCCCCTCCTCCCTCACTCATCATCTCTCCTTCTCTCACCATCTCCTTTTTTTCTCCCTGTCCCCTTCTCCCATTCTCTCATTGTCTCCTTTTCTCTCACTATATCTCCCACTCATTGTCTCCTTTTCCTCTCAGTCTCCAACTTTCCCTTTCTCTCGTCGTCTCCTTTTTTTTCCCCTCACCTTCTCTCCTCACCTTCTCTCCCTCTGCCCTTTTATCATTATTAGGGATGGACATTTTGGTCATTTTGTCTACTTGAGTACTCAAAGTAATTACTCGAGTATTTGTCGAGTACTTGGGAGAACTACATTGTTGTCTATGCTTAGATACTGTATGCAACACAGATGTCTTTTGCTTCTGCAATGCATCTTGTTTCAGTGTCTCACTTGTTCAATATTACAGGCTGTTATAATGTTGTTTGTTATAAAAAAAAAAGTTTTGTAGAGAAAGCGCCTCTCCACTTTTTCGCCGGTTACCGTAATTATAGTAGTATGCGTGCACTGCTGTTTGCATGGCTGACAGGAATGTGCAAAAGCAAAAGCAAATGGCTTGACCAGAGTTGCCATAACAGTCACTTTTTTTTCCAGTTGAAAATAGTTACTTTAAATAACTAGCCATAAACACTTTTAAAAGGTGAGAGGCACACCAAAAGAACCTACGTTCTGTTCCATACAGTAGCTCTCCATCCAGGGTGAGCTTCTCCATCATGTTGAACATCTAGGTCGTAACCTTATATCATTAAAATGATGATTGTGCAGTTTTTTCTCCCTTAAAATGGAGAAAAAACTGCACGATCATTGTTTTAATGATAGATCATTGACATCCCGGCCAAGTACTCATATACTCGCGCCCATCCCTCATCACTATCTCTCCCTCTCTCATCGCCCCCCCCCCCCCCCCCCCCATCTGCCATTTTCTCACTATCTCTACCCCTCTCACCATCTCTCCTTCTTTCCGTCTCTAAGCCCCTCCCCTTCTCTCATCGTTTCTCTACTCACTGTCTTGCCTTCTTTCAGTCACTCATTTTCTCTCTCGGTCCCTCACTTAGGCCCATTCCGCGACTGTTATCAAGTTTGGCAGGCGGGGCACAGCACCAGTGGGATGTACCTTTTAAAGGCAGAGGGCAGCGAAAGGCTGATCCAGGCTTGGTGTGAGCAGGGGTTGGACAACGGCGGCTGGACTGTCTTTCAGAGGAGAAAAGACGGCTCAGTCAACTTCTTCAGGAACTGGGAGAACTATAAGGTAAGAACCTAAAGCTACAATACACATTCTTGCTAAAGAATGTGCATGTCCTTTGTCACTCCAAACAGGATCATACTGACCCAAGGCTAGCCTCCGTGGTGTAGATCAGTGGTTCTTAAACCAGGCCTCAGTTTCCCCCAGACAGTCCACATTTTGTGTGTACACGTATATAATGCATTTAAATGCAAAAATTCACTGTCCTTCACTAAGAGGCCTAAAAGCGCAGTAACTGTGTGAGTGAATGAACGAATGAATGAATAAAAAAATGAGACAAGAGAAGGAATGTATAACGGGGAATAAAAAGAACCCACCAAAAGCTTTGGAGATATAAACAGGAGTAAACACATCTTACAATATATCAACATCCATCAGAACACAGCTTTATCAGGAATGTGGTGAAGTCAATGGAAATATAAGAACACATGTAAGAAGCCAATCGCTAAGCTGTGTGCAGCGAAAACCATGCAGCGAAAAACCAAACATGATTACCAATCTTACCACAACATTGCTTTCGTCAACCCTGATGTTCACACACACAGCGCCAGACCAGGCAATTCCCAAGCAAATTCACTTTAACTAAAGAGACACAAAACTACTTCCAAAAGTTCTTTCAAGTGTGCCATGGCCAGCGAACACAATTCAATCCAGCTGGATGGCTGAGTGGAAGAGCGCCATTTTTTTCTGTGCACTGCTGCAATCCATGGAAAAACTCAATTATGCCTGAAAAAGTCTGGTCTGCCTGTGAGCATCTCTGAGCATCTCTGAGCACGTCTTTATTTAGATTTGCAAAAACATGTCAGCTAGTCTCATGAGTACTGAGGAACCTCAAAGATACAACAGGGCTGTCTGTGTGTATTACTTTGTGCATACTTGCAAGTAAAGATCACACAATCAAATTATTTAACTGGTTACTAAAAAAACAGAAATCACACATTACAACATGTGCACATTCCACTCAATTGTGTAATAATCCATTAAAGCAAACGAAATAAAAAGCACAATAAAAAGCTCTATCTGTGCTCCGCTCTCTCTCGAACAGAAAGGCTTTGGAAACATAGATGGTGAGTACTGGCTGGGGCTAGAGAACATCTACAACCTGGCCAAGCAAGGGGACTACAGGTTGATGGTGGAACTGGAAGACTGGTCAGGGAAGAAAGTCTACGCTGAGTACAGCAGCTTCCGGCTAGAGCCTGAGCTTGAGGGCTATCGCCTGCGCCTGGGCACCTACCAGGGTAACGCCGGCGACTCGCTGACCAGCCACAATGGCAAGCCCTTCACTACGCTGGACCGGGACAAGGACTCTTTCACAGGTACCGCTCCTGCACCGCAATAATTTACAGTTGTTCAGCTGTCTCCTAGGTATCAACTTCACACCGCATGTCGGTTAGATCTACATCTCCTGGATAGAGAACTGCTAAATAATTCTCTACTGTCTTTCAACTTCTCATATGCTGTTTTACTCCCCACCCCAGCAGGCAACTGTGCCCACTTTCACAAAGGCGGCTGGTGGTACAACGCGTGCGGGCAGACTAATCTGAACGGTGTGTGGTACCCCGGAGGCGTGTACCGCAGCAAGTTCCAGGACGGGATCTTCTGGGCTGATTACGGAGGAGGCTTCTACTCACTCAAGTCTGTCCGCATGATGATTCGGCTGATCGACTGAGAGCTGCTCCTTGTCCCTTCATCTCGTTCAATATAACGTGTTTATTCAGTAAAATAATAATTTATAATCATTCTTTTACCTTACCAAGGACAGCACATCTATAAGAACTTGTAGTGCTCAACATTATGGGACGATTCATAGGCACCAAAAAAGCGTATAGAGAGAGACCATATAAGGATCATATGAGGATTCTCTGCAGTCAGTGTGAGAATGAGAAGAGTTCATGCTCCTCCACTTTCTGGATCCTGCAATCTCAGTCTGGTTTCTGTCTCTCTTACAGACAGAGTTTTCACATTTTCACCCCTTTGACAAAATTAGCTAGGAAAACCACACTGTACACATTTCATTTTGTGGTTGAGATATTTTTTCCTTATTTTTTCCACTCTATACACAACAAGGACTGGGAACAGTCTGGGCTGAGAGCTCAGTCAGCTTTGACGTGTATTGGTCTGTAAATATCCTTTAGGTTTGTATGTTTGCCTTGTTTTTGTTTTTGAAAGAGTTCATTTAAGAACTCAGATACAGAATTGCCCTTATCCACATCTGTTATTTATCAGTAGTTATTTATAATAGTTACGCTATTTGTTATTTATGCCCGTTTATGATGTATGTTGTGCTTTTGCCATCCACACATTCATCTGCATGTGTGTGTCGATGTGTCACAGTACAGTCTGTATGTACATAAAAACACACCACAATCAAATAAACTTGTACAGCACTGACAGACAAATATTGCATAAGCACACTTACGCAGAACACTAGCTCAGGTCCCGGGGACAAGCAAAGTTTGTGTACAGGCTTCTTTTTTTAGTGTTTGCCAGACTGTTTAGAAGAGGCATTTTCACTGACTCACTGACTCCCATTATTGAAACGAACACGTTAGAGACGTCTAGCTAGCTGAATTTCGATCTTACTACCCTTAGCTAGCAAGCAAGTGAGCGATACCGAGGACTTTCTGTGATATACATGCATCTGTGGCATTTGTTCACAAACTAGCTCACCTCTGCGTCATTTGGAATAGCTGCAGAGAGAGAGGTAGGTTAACTAACGCTGCGTCGTTTCATAAGGGTGTGCGTCCATGCGTGAAATAATATTCTAACGAATAACTTATATTCAGTGAAGGAGTGTGAGGATGTACTGTGGAATGAATGCAATTATAGCTACATACTGGCTGTATTTATATCAACCGTTATGTTGTATATTTACATGAATACGTGTTCTGCGCTTAGCTAGCTAGCTATCTAACTTTAACACAGTAGCCGAAATCCGTGTCATTTACCGATGAGAGGAGAGGGAGGTTAGATAAAGTTTCATGTAGGTGTCTCCTTGCGTGAAATATTATTTTAGCTAATACGTTTTTTCACTTCTACTCTTATTTGATCTGCTTTTTCTGTGCCACAGTTTCACGTAATAGTAGCCACACTTTTAAAAAATGACTTAAAAAAATACAAAACCAAAAAAATAAAAAATACACACATACATATTTGCATGATACTCTAATTTTAAATCTACATGATAAATGATAATATACTCATCTGTTTTCCTTAGATACGTTACTCCATTTCATTAGCTACCACTTTTTAGCCTAGGTAACTTCACGGCACATTGGAGCTTGGCTAACTAATGAATCCATGATTTGTCCAGTGGGCTTCCCATACACAGAACATCCTGAAACCTGAGGTCTTGTGCTCACTGCAGGTGAAAGCAGTTATCAGCTCGTTGTGATCATTTCCAAAAAAAGAAACACTTTTTAAGCGAATGATTTCTGACACACGTCTCTGCTACACAATCAACAGGGGAAAAAAAATGCTGCTGACGGTTTATTCAAGCAAGATGTCAAAGCTGTCCTTACAAATACATGCGATTACTCTTCAACATAATCTGATAAAGAAAAGAGAAAAGGGCGAACAGAGAAAACGGGGAGGGAGCGATTTCACATTAAAACTATGCAGACATGTGAGTGAAGAGATGTATATTGAGACATTGAGACATTGAAAAACACATTTCTACCATCGGGACACGGATAACAGGAGCGCACAGGCAAAAGAGTGCAAGCGTAGCGCAGAGGGAACATTCCTTCCATATAAAGTACTTCAGTTTCATTTTCACAAAAGTGCATTCTACTGAAATTACGACTCCCTGTTTACCAGTGCCTCCGCAGGGCCATCCTTCAGAACATCCTCAATCTTCTCTCACAGCAAGGACACACACACACACACACACACACACACACACACACACACACACACATATAGGGAGGGAGAAAAATGATGAAACATGCAGGGACCCTGTCATAACTGGCTTTCATTCAAAGGTTAGATTATCTTCTGCTATCCTTGGTGCAGGAGTCTCTCATCTGAACTGACGGATCTGAAGTGACGGAAACGGTGCTGAAAAAGCCTCAGCACACGGAAACACCTGAGAGAAGAAGAGAGACATGAAAGAGTGCGAGTCACAGAGTTTCCATTACTCTCCACTTCCTGGCTACCAGAGCACATCTCTCCACCCAGCATCAGACACAAAGTCTTCACACACGCAGCATAGATGTGCCCTAAACACACACACACACACACACACACACACACACACACACACACACACACACACACACATGCATTCAAAACAAAACAGTAGCTATTCTGCTGGACAGCACTGAAATCCAGTCGCAGTGTCCGAGAACATTTCAGTTGAAGACAGCTTTATGTTTCGTTTTTATCATCTTCTCAAACACTTGACATTTGTCTCTTCACATAAATCCAAATGCAAGTAAAACATACCTTGAAGCCCCTCCCATTGGTGCCATGTTAGTGTTACATGGGAAATGTTGACATCATCCCACAACCTGTAGAAACCTCCTCCTAATGTCCCAGGTATCGTTATGTGACCGGAAATGAACATAGTCACTCAGCCAGGGTATGGACAAGCTTTTTTCCACTTTGTGTTATGCACAAAAGCACTGTTAGTTCCTACATTAGCATGCACTCAACAAGAAAATAGTTCTGTATGATATTTAAAACGAGATATCTCCACTTCCACTTGGTATACAGACTTAACCAAGATATATGAAAGCTCAACTTCCCCTCTTTCACACTCTTTGTTTCTATCTGCCACTATCTCAGAGTTATTCGTGAGAATATAACGTGACCGATTTGGATGCGAGGATGCGTCTGTTGGTTACACAGCGTTAAGGATTCCTACTGGCTTCAAATCCAGAGTGAAATCTACTACACCAAGGTCAAGCAAACAGAGTCTAATCACACAAAGTCTTTAACCTGACACATAGTGGAATGTGCTGTCTCACGGTGGCATGCTGAGGAGCTTCCCAGACTGTCTGTGGCTCTGCTAGCTGTGTGTGCATGTGTGTGTGTGCGCTGCAGTCGTCTGGTGGGAGAGCTGAGCACCTGTCAGCATCTTGTCCACTCATGTGATGGAGAGAACTGTTCTTGCCACGCAGGTCGGGTTCCACACTCTTACACTCACACAATCTCACTAACAGACACACACTCTCACCTCACACACACTCACCCATAAAGCCTGAATCTCAGCTCATTCTATTCCAAATCTTTCAGCAGACAAGATCTGTTAATACAAGTGTAGTCAACTAAATTCTTTTCCAATTCTCACTCTCTCACCTTTCCTCTGACTTCTGTTCAGCCTTTTCTCCTGATTTCTCCCTGAATTTGCTTCTTACGCTATCTCTCTGCATTTAAAGGAACCGAATCTCTGTCCATCACCTCTGCAGTGTGCAAAAGAATGGGAAACCCTTTTATTCTACATCTCAATCACCATGGACGTTTAAAGAGCAAAAAAATACATTCAAAATATATGATTATAATATACTGATAAATTCAAAGCTACAACCATTACACATTTACAATAAGTCCTAGAATTACATATAGATAGAAGAGGATGCCTTACCAAAGCTGTTCAGTGGAGCAGTACAGTAAAAAGCAATTCGACTTACTTATCATTTCCAGATGATGTGTCAGTTGGGCTTCTGTGTTTACTTTCTACAGTTACTACTTTGGAAATATCACCGCAAAAAGTCTAAAAAGTCGATTGACCTCTGATTTCGAGATTGGAGCACAATTCACAAATACCTCTAAACCGAACAATTCACAAAAGCATTCTTCATAAATGTGTGTTTTGAACACACTGCCCATTTGAAGGTCTGTTAAAGGTTTCGTGAACTATTTATCTGCTCTTTTCGGAGTTTGCGGAAATGTGTTGAAATGATTTTCCATTGTAACAACAAATGGAGTACAGACCTGGCAGACAGAGATTTAAAAAAAAAAGCCTAAGAATTTCATTCTACATTGATGCGACTCGGGGACCAGTCACTCTGAGTGAATCTAGCGGATGATGAACACACTTAAGTTGTGTTAGGCATACTGTTTTTGCAAAAGTTCTGTCGATTTCTGTGGCTATATGGTTATGTGTAGAAGTTATAGTGTTCTCTAGTTTTTGCAGCTTTATTAAATTTTGCTATCAGCAGTCCAGTTGTACATAAACACACATACTGTATACACACACTCGAATGCACGAGAGATGCATAATACAGATTTTACTCCTCTTTCTATCAAATGTGTCCATTTGTCTTTCCTTGCTATCTCAAGTGAATGAGTCCATACACATTATGCAAGGGACACACGTACACACACGGAAAACGAGTGACAGCAGAGAGATAAAATAGCACACCACACACTGGAGGACAGACAGAGTCATAGACAGTCAGCATGAGATAGTAGTTATATAGAGTTATAACACGTCTGTAGGAGACGAGCCCAGTCACAGCGAATCGGTTTGGATTGGGTCACCATGTTCCCCTTTTCCACTGAAGAAATGCACTTTGCCAGCGGTGCTCAGAATAAATTAGTGCTTGTCAACACATCCCATTAAACGTTCTGTGTGTGTGTGTATGTGTGTGCACAGGGAAAACGGTTTTCCAAAAAGAAATCAGGGAGCAGATTCGTTCTTTCTTAAAAGAGTACATAAAAAAATAACTCAAAGGAAAAAAACAACAACAAAAAAAGTGCATATATGCATACACATATACACAGAGACACACACACACACAAAACATGATGGATGGTATATTTTCCTCTCATCCAAGTGACTCTTGATTTCCTTCAGCTCACTTTAGAAACAGATTGTTCTGCCAGTAAAACAAAACAAATAACAAAACTAAACAAAAGGAAATGAAATTCACCTCCTTTAGAATGAGTCTTTTTTTTTTTTTTTGCAATGGCTCGGTATGATCTTTTTTGACGTAACTCCTTTGACAAGCAGGAGTTCTGCCCAGTGGGGCAAGTGTGAGAACTGACACACACCCACACACACAAGGACAAACAGGGACATGCATGTGGACACACACACACACACACACACACACACACACACACACACACACACACACACACACACACACACACACACAATACCAGGCAGGGGAATAACTAAGGGTTTATAAGTGAAAAGACAAAGCTCATTCTCAAAAGCATGGAATCACACTGAACCAAACTTCACATGCCATAAATATGACTATATTTCAGGCTGCGCTGGAAAAAGCAGGTTTTCGAATGCATTTAGTTTGTGGTTTGGGCAAAAAGGTTTGAGCCCAATTCCAACAAGCCTGACAAAATTTAAAAGAAGCCACATCAAGCCTAGAAAACCCAAGACTGTTTAAAAGACCTGTACTGCCTACAACGATGGGCATTCTACTAAATCCTTGCAATAAAGTAACTCAAAACCAATTGCTGCCAATATAAACACAGTCTCTTAGGAACTGACCAATTTAAACAAACGACTTTACCCTTGTTTGCACAACGCCGTTATTAAACTTGTCATAAAACTAGAAATAACAGAAGCTGCGCAGTCCAGAGAGACGTCGAGGCTTCTTATTAAGTTTGCATGAAAGGTTTACTGAATAAAAAGCTTTTTTTTTTTTTTCTTCATTGTTTGATCAGTTCGGCTAAATTAGTCTTTTCTATAAACATTCAGATATGAGATTACTAACGATTGCATTAGGCCTTACTGGAGTTTAGGTTAGTGCTTAGTTACATATTTCACACATCATCAGAGTCTCTCTACCCACCATCAACACCTCATACAACAACCACTGCACCCGCAAAGCCACCGCACCGGGCTTTTCACCCTCCTGCCATCTGGCAGAAGGGTACAGGAGCAATCATGCCACCACCAGGAAAGTGATGGGAAAAGAGAGAGGACGTGATTGAGAAAGTGAGAGACGTACCTAGATACGGTATGCAAGAGGTCATACTCTGGCTGCTGATGTAGTCTCTCAGTCTCTTGTAATTGTCTTCTTTCGCCATCAGATACTCCAGTTTCTCGAATGTAGCCTTGTCTTTACGACTCAACAGCTGCAGAGAGATGGACAGAGGGATTTAGACTTACAGAAAACACTCGATTCCAAATGTTACATCAGTATTTATGCTGTGAAAGTTACTCATTCAGAGTTGGGTTACGCAGCAGCTACCCATCCAGATCATGCAAATTATCTGTGTGTAGTTCATGCCTCTAAGATTTTTTCTTGAGTCTGAGAAAGGTTTTTCAATGCAAAAACTTGCCTTTAAGCCCAAAAAATCAGGGATAGAAAATGTGGACTGAAGGATAGAATAGAGAAAATGTGGACTGAGTATGAATGAGTAGATTGCAAATATTCAAATAAACACTGAATAGGAGTTTAATACACTGCCAAAATATTGCTGCATGAATAGTCCTAGTTTCAATCATAACAATCAGATTATTTCATCAAATTAAATAAAGACGATGTTTTTGTTAATTCAATGCTCTCTCCTGTAAAGAAGATGCGTCTGATGTTGAAGGATAAGCTGACCACACTCCTAAGCTTGTGCCTCACTTTAAATAAGAGCAGTTCATCATTTTATCCATAAAATATTTTCAGCCCTCTGTAATCTATCCAGTTAGGATGGGCGTCTCCTCAGATGTCTTTCGTGCAAGGGAGGAAAAAATTTCAGGGACTTTATTATTAATTAATAGTGTTATGTATTTAATAATGTCCTCAAATGGCATTTCATAGTTTTTTCTGTGTATTTACAGCCCAACACATACATTTCAGCATGACATACTGTGGTTACAACAAACTGTCAGTCAGTGGTGCTGAACTTACTACTACTCCTCAGTCGAGTTAGTATCAAGCAAAAGAAAAACAAAAAATACTCAGGTCCAGGGTCTGAATACCAACGAGCACAACTTTGTTAAATCCTCACAAATCCAGACTCTGAATACGGCCCACAATGACTAGCACAATTTTACAAAAACAGCAAAAGCAGCTCTCACTGGATTTCTCAGGAAAGGCAAGAGGAATGAGCAATATGACGATATAATATAAATATCTTGACTAACTATATCACAATATGTTTTTCTGAAATAGCATGATATTGCGTTATTAAATTAAAAAAAATTATTAATCACAAACTGACTGGAAGCTGTTGGTTTGATGTTTTGTATTTAATATTTAAAACTGCACACTTAAATTCTCCTTTTCAGCATTAATTTTTTTATTTATTTATTTTTTTTATATATATAATCTTTATATTATATATATATATATATATATATATATATAATCATATAATCACGTTTAATCATATAAATATACAATCACAGTCTGTGAGCAAACCTACAGTACACATATGACACATATCATGCATGTTTGCAAATCATGATATATTTTTGTCATATTTCCCAGCACTAAAAGGCAACACACAACAGACCGTGCAGTCACACGAAAATAATTCACACCGGGGTGATGAGATGCTGCACGATGCGAAGCAGATTTACCACCCCGAAGTTAATTAATTCTGGTCTGGAGTGTGTTATTATTTTCAACGATTACCATGTTTCATTTATTAATGCATGATGTCACACATTTTAAAGGTTTATAGTTAGCTATATCCACGATAAACAGGCGTTCCCTCGCCAGCATCTCCTTCTCTTCTCAAAAACACAGCTTGTCATTTAACTGAGAAAATGGAAAGCACAAGCTCTTCTGTCCTGATGACTTTCCCATGCTGGGAAACTTTACACAGCACCGTGACTATAACTAAGCACCAACACTCGAGACACCTTCCGAAAATGTTTAAATAAATGTCTCCTAACAAAAACGTCACATCAACGATTATCTGTTTTACTTCGTTAAACAACATGTTTTTAAAGTAGTTAATTATTAGTGTTAGATTATGTGAAGCTTCTGCTGCGCAAGTCCCTGTGTATGAGCTGTTGCTATAGAAACAATAACGTATTAGAACAAACCTATTAATATAAACCCATTGCTCATGTTAAAGCCATAACTACTGTCCGAGCCGTGCTGTTATACAAAAATAATGCACACGTTCTGACCAATCAGATTCAAGAACTCACTGCACTGGAGCATGCAGAAGCTCTTTAATATATACTTACTGACATACTGACTATACAGAACATTATATATACTTACTGACAGTACGTTACTATGATACAATGGATTGCAGAAGTACATCTCACATCTGATAATCATCAAATTCAAATATAAGCCATTTCAGTTACGTGTCTCATTGGAAACAGAAATACTCAAATGTTTCACAATTGAGTTTAATGAGTGGATGTAAGCAGGCATTTATACTCAGTCTGTCAGTCTCGGATAGGTCATAACTAGAAATGAGCTGGAACACAGGAGGATATATCTGAAGAGGAGAGAGGAGCCATAACACAATCTCCCTCTGACTCACATGAGCCTGCCTCTCTCTCTCTCTCTCTCTCTCTCTCAATCTCTGTCTCAATCTCTCTCTCTCTCTCTCTCTCTCACACACACACACACACACACACACACACACACACACACACACACACAGTAACACTAGTGTGGCAGCTTCTGAACACAAATTAGTACTCAAGTACCTTAAGTGAAACAGAAGCTCTCTTTTTGTCAGGGCTGCTCTGCCACCGCTAACTCATCTGATCTATAATATAACACACATTTCATTCTGTCAGTATGTGTGTGTGTGTGTTTATGTGCATGTGCATGTGCATGTAGCAGCGTAACACAGCTACATCTCACTACATCCAGGAGAATGATCATACAGCTTGTCTTGTGATACAGTGGACATTTGGTGAATGCACTCTGGAGAAGCAGTGACAGTTGGGTGGATTAAGATCCTGCACAACACAGATGGTGTTTGTGCTGCGCACACTGAATGCACAGTGGGGAAAATGTCAGCCACATTACTATGCCACCTCAGACACAGACATTACAGAGAGTACTGACATGAGAGTTAAGGTTAGCTCCTTACAGGCAAAGAGTTGTGTGATTCAGAACATCAGTCTGCTGTTTTGAAGAAAAGAAATTCTTATTTTCCATTTCATTGTTTAAACTGTGCTGTAGCCAAGTTGGCTCTGCTAGCATAATGAACGTTTTAGGCTACAGTCAACTTCAGAATTATTGGCACACTTCAAGAGAATGGGCAAAATGATTGGATAAAAGCAACATCATGTACACTGACTCAAATTTTCCATTCATGGAATTGGAGAAACCGCTTACCTTTCCTCATACAAAAATCATTCTTATGACAAATTAGCTGTACATGTTTTAATGACATCAGTCTCAAGGAACACGGTTGTTGCCGTTGACCAAATATGAGGTTAAACACATATAAAATCCTTTTGTCACCCATCACCATGAGTAAGACCACCACAAATGAAAGAAATAACTGGCAGTAGATATAAAAACATGTACAAGCACTTAACAATAGCATTGAGTATAGCCAGGGTAAAAATAAAAGCTTTTAAATGCAGCCAGGAGGAGTATGCGGCTAGCAGTCTAAGTGCTTTTGTGTATGGTAATTTGTCATAAGAATGATTTCATTATTATTTCTTAGCATCATGAATTCTTCTAAGTACCAGGATACTTTAAGCTAAAACTTACTTCTTGTGATTTGGTGATTTTAAGCTAATGACTGAAGATAATGACATCAAACATACAACAAATCAATACAGAAAAAGAATGCAGTGATTTCAAATGGTGAGATCTTGTATACATATATGAAAATAATTCGTTTTATTTTGCAAATAGGTGTCACAAAATGGTATCATTTTTCTAATCTCCATTTCCTTCAATCTAAATGTTCCAGAAAGTGTATGGATTCTTCAAGACAAAACTAATTTGTGTCACACTTTTAAGGTTTTCATTTTAAAATGCACAGCACATTATTACAGTTTTCAGTCCATCAGCCATGCAGTACTTATTTAAGCACATTCAATATTAGAAATAAATATTTACAGCTTTCATACTGTTTTTACTGTTGAAGACCTTTGTGTGATTTATCAATAATAACAATAATGATGGCAATATGTATTTAACAGAAAATCTGCACATTTTCCCACCATTATTGTTTGTCACCAAGTAATTAACAATAAGCTCTGAATAAGTAAAGGGTGATCTCTATCTTTTGCTCAGGGTAATAATAAATGATTGATGTTTAAGCTCAAACTATCCCTCAATGCATGTACTGATTTTTGCTCATTTCTACGAAGGGAGCCGAAAATTTTAATTATTATAAATCACATTATAAATCTGTCAAATCTGTCAAATATGTTAACTTCACATAGTTTGTAAGTTGAAGACAGAAGGCATTTTAGCCTACATGAGCATTTGAAAAAATGCTTTTAAATCATCGAGGATTACTGGTGGACAGGCTTATCAGAGTAACCGAAAAATACACAGCACAGCTGCAGAGGAGACGGAGAGAGAGGTAAAAATGTGAAGAAAACACAGATCTTCTCTTGCCAGAGGATTGGAGTGAGGTAAGGCTACAGGAATGCTGTTCAGGGTTTTAGAAGGGGTTGGGTGTCTGAGAGGAGATCTCAGAGAGAGGATTGTGGGGGTAAATGTGAGGGGGTAGATGTCTAGATAGTACACAGGACAGGACAAGACAGGGAAAGGAAGGGGTCCATTTTACAGCACACTTTTTTACAGCACACTTTTACAGTGAATCAGCCAAACGATTCTGGAAACCTGATCAACAACACAGATCCTAGTTATGCAATGAATAACACTGGACAGACCAAAAATAATGAAAGCTAAATATAAAAAAATAAACATGTGAAAATAATCCACGCCAGGGTGGTGTGATGCGGCACAAAGTTACCGTTTCCAACCTGAAGTGGAATTTTTTTTATTTGGAGTGTGTTATTCTGTTTATACCACAGTCATTTGCCAATGATTACAATGTTTTTTATTCATTAACAAAAGACACAGTGCATTTTAAGGGTTATAGTTAGATTTAATGTTGGGGAACGTCCAAGAGACAAGACAGTTCCTGTTCTCACTTACGTTATCGCTGTGATAAACAGTTGTTCCCTCACCAGCCCCCTCCCTCACTCCCTCCCTCATATAACACAGCTTGTTGATCAGACAGCGAAAACTCCTCTGTCCTGAAGACATTCCCATTGCTGGGAAACTTTACAAAACATTGTGGCTGATACAAAGCGCTGACGCTTGAGACTCCTTCATTAAATGCTAAATAAACGTCTCCTACCAAAAAATGCCACCACACCAACAATTACACATTTTACTTTGTTACAAAACACATTTATTATTATGTGGCATTATGTGGCGTGTCTGTCATACAAGTCTCTGTATATGAGCTTTTGCTATAGTATATATAATAATGCATTAGAATGAGCACTTTAACATTCACCGTGCATGTTACATGTACCGGAACTACTGTCTGAACCGTGCTGTTAAACAGAAATAACGCACACTATCTGACCAATCAGATTCGAGAATTCAACTCGCTGTGGTAAAAACGTCTTTATAGCAAACTTTTTAGCAGGCAGAATCTCTGCTATTTGGAAGGACAAAAAGAAATACCTTGACTCCACTACTACCTGTCCATTAAAGGTGCATTAGGTAAGACTAGTCTTTATTTTTTCAAAACAGTTAGGTGGGTTCAACATTTGACTTTTTGACTGATTTGATTTTTTTTTTTCACACCTCCATTTCTGCCTATGCTCACGAAGCTCCACTCACAGGACCTTAGATGACCCGTACAGTGTCTATAAAACGACTGACAGAAGGCACATCCAAACATAAACAAGCCTTCTGGACCAGAAGTCAGTTTTCCAGACGGGTTTTCTCAGCCGCTTTATAAACTTTTGCTAAGGCCACTTCTGAATCCAACGTTTTTTTTAATGATGTAACTTCCAGATTATTTATACAAGTAAGGAACCAAAAAAAAAAAAAAAAAAATCAACTATTGCACCTTTAATCATTGTTACAGTACAGTAAATCTTACGTTAAATGTCTTCAGAGGAAGTGTGACTAATGACTGGTGACACAAGTCTAATGAGGGTTAATTAAAAATGAAACAAAGAAGCTGTGACACATCCTTCTGTCAGACATTATACACAACATTACAAGCAGTGAGACTCCTACTGACACTGATGTTTCACTGATTTCGTAAATGGTGTTATTTGTTGAGCTAATGAATTTTGGTTCTTCCCAGTGACTACTTCGTGAACCATGAATCACACCTTAATGAGAGTGCATGTGTAGTGAAGCAGAAACAAAGGCAGGTACTTACAGCCCACGTTTTGGTGAGTCTGAAAATAGGAGCGCTCTGTAAACCTGACACCACTGCCATTACTGCATGGAGGTTATTCATGTCACACAGTTTCTGTATAATCAGATAAAACACACACAGAAATGGAAGGAAAATATTATTGTTGTACTAGCATAAAAGTGTATCTGAGTCTGAAATGGTCTTCTGTCAATGTGTATTGTGTCAACAATAAAATATATAAATTCTATTATATGTATTAATAAAAAAGTGTGAATATCCAGTTACGTTAAAGACAAAAGGTCTGGATATGCGACTAACACGACTAAATACCTGTTAATACTTTAGTGACTTACGCTTTATACAGCTGTTTTCCATTTAAAAATAGCACTTTTTTATATAAAAATCCTAGAAGCATTACAAATATAAGAAGTTAACATTAATAACTGCTGTAGCTGATTGTGAGATTTGTTGCACTTTGTCCTGGACTTCATCTTTATGTTTCACATCCAGTGATGTACCTTCTCCCATACAGTGGAGCTAAAAAATCTACACACCCCATTTAAAATTACAGGTTTTTGTCATGTAAAAAAATAATTAAATTTTTTTTATTTTAACAGGGGTGTGTAGACTTTTTATATCCTCTGTAACTTGTCATCTCTGCGTCAGTGAACAGTTTCGTGTGTTTTGTTAAACCCAGGCTCCTGGGCTGTAAGAGAACGGACTAGCACTCTGCTTCATACTGAACTCTGAGTTGGTTTATTTTATTTGTCCTCTGAAGTGAATATTGTGGACATTTTAATTCGAACCTGATATGTTTTGTTTCGCAGAGGCTCTTCACATTAGCACTTTTGGCTGGTGATTTATGATTAATACCAGAACAGATGAGAAACGTCAGTTCTGAACCTGAAGCTGGGAGAATAAACACATACTTCTTTGTCTATTCATCTTTAAATGTTCCCATTTTCATCAACTCTTATTTCTGTCGTCACTGCACTAATCAGACCAGAAAGGATTAACGAAATAAAAGGATCTACAAAGTCTGTAAAATTCAGCCCTTTCTGCTCGAGCTTCTCTAGCGCTCAAGTGAATCTCTGGTCCTTGTAAATAATTTACATAAATGCGTGCGACTGAATAAAGTGCAACAGAGGATGTGCTACAGAAGCCGCGCTGATCTGTGGCTGGAAAACTGGAGTTGCTGAACTACGGCCAGTTTTTTTTCCCATTCGTTTATCGTGCTCGGTTCTTTGCTGGGTCTGCAACTGGGCCGTTCTCCTCCGATTGATGAACCGTGATATAAACCAAATAGAGCACATTATGTTGAAACCTACACGTCAAACAAAAAATTGCTGAAGTTATTGGATTTAGGGGTTTTTTTCTTCCTCTTGCACTTGAATAAGAAAAAAACACAGTTTACTTGTCAACTGGGCAAGCACGAATGAAAAAGTGATGAGTTAGAGAAGTAAACTGGTCAGCCCGGCCCGGGAATTGCCCAGCCGTGTTGGCACATCGAAATAATGCTGGCGTATGTGTAATTTTCTTAAAGTCGGCCAACTTCGGCAAGAATGAACACAACACGAATGTCACGACAATGTGTCAGAAGCGGTGGAAAGGTGGATGTATCGGCACTTCACTGATGACTGACGACAGCGTGACTGATCTGGCTAAATGCGTCACCATCTGACTGGAGGTGAATCATAAATGCATCTTGGGAGTGTTTAAATAAGGTTCAGGTGAAGGGAATGTTACCTTTGCTGTCCTGATGTAGAGACTTAAAACCTCAGCTCTGATCTTCAAAGTTTGGGCATGAAGAATCTCCCGCACCACCCAGAAACTCACCTGCACACACACACACACACACACACACACACACACACACACACACACACACACAGAAATAAATATCTGACAGCTGCCAATATTGCTAACAAGAAAATTTTAACAGGAAGAGAAAAAAAATAACTATTTTTACCACAAAACCCCAAGCGCACATCAGTGGATGGGACGGTTCCGTACTAACAGCATGTAATTATAAAACCTGTAATGACTGAATTGCTATTTAACTGCAATTTGTAGAAACATTTGGATTTAGAAGCAACCAGCTGAGTGTCCAGTCTGTCTGGTCCATGTCCATATTATGTTACACCTAATAATAATAAAAAACCATCTACAGTTGTAGCCAAACACATTTACTGTTTGTCATTTATGTCATTTTTCGACCTGTGTGTTCAAGCTACAAAGCAGGGAGAGAAAACATGGACATCTCCATGTTTGTCTATAGATAGCAACAATCTAGCCAGCTAACTGTGATGAGTGACGTATATTTTCCTCCTCAAAGCAGCAAACTGTAGAATCAGTGTCATAGATTTAAAAAGTGAATATGTCTGTATGTTGATTGATATAAAGTAAATATTTGTATATATAGTATAACTCATTTAAAGGTAAGAAGTGCTACTTTGTTTACGGTTTATGCTCTGAGTGGCCATGTTGATTTGATGTCACTTGCTGAACTCAGAGTTGAGGAAACTGTCACGAGTTCTGAGTTTTCTTTGTTTTTTTTCTAGTCAAAGTTTGGAAATTACGAACTACAACTTTTAGTCGAATGCAGCTTAACATTATCTAGCTATGTGTATGCCAAGCAACAGTAAGAAAACTGTTAAAGGAGTGACTGCTGCTTAATTTTTTTTAACCAATTTGAACATAGTCCCAACCTCTTATGATAAAGTTACCAACTTGTTAACATCACTGTGCGTGAAATCGCTAAAGATTACAGTTTGAATTGGAATCCAGGTTGACGGATGTTTTGGCGCTGGCGTGCCATCTAGTGGATGTTGCTTTTAATCCTCTAGAAGGTACTTAAGATATACAAGCTAGCATGTGAACAATGCCGCTTGCGCTGCTGCTGCTTCTACACGCGCGTGTAAAGTCATGCATCGGGTATAAACCAGCCTTAAGAAAGTGTTCGTGCATTCACCACCAACATATGCGTTATTTATAATGGCTTAAGAAACAAAATGAATGGATTCTCTCTCTTTCTCTCTCTACAGTGGTGACTCAGTGGTTAAGACTCTGGGCTATTCATGAGAAGGTTGTGAGCTCAAGCCTCGGTGCTGCCAAGCTGCCACGGCCTTGTATCGTAACTGACCCTGCGCTCTGACCCAAACTTCCTAACAAGCTGAGAAATGTGAAGAAAAGAATTTCACTGTAATGTCCTTGTACATGTCACAAGAAAGACTTTTTCTTCTCCCTCTCTCCCCCTCTCAGACTTGTATAAATGCTCACTCTTATGCTCAGTCCTGTTCAAGGAATGCAAACGTACACGTACAGTTTCTGTATTCTGGCTGTTACAACACACTGCTGATGGTAGATGCAACTCCATTTCATATTAGTCACGAAAAAAACACAAAGACGAGAGAAAAGGTGGGGGAATAAGAGAGATCGAGGGAAGAACTGGAGGGGAAAAGTCTCAGAATTCTGCCAGCAGACCTTATGCAAATATCCCCAGGGGGAAAAAAAAAAAAGTCTAATTTCTAACATCTGTCACTGGATAATCCAATGAAGTTGTGAGTGATGTTCAGAGCACGAGCATGTGTGTGTGTGTATGTGTGTGTGTGTGTGTGTGTGTCAGCATGGCTATGTTTGTGTTTGAGTGCGTTTGTACAGAGCCAAGGGGCTACTGAGGGAAAACTGCAGGCAATATTAAACAAGGTGTAATAAACTCACTTTATAGGCGTATTTATGGACACGTAGACCTTTCTTATTAAACAGTCTAAACACAAGAACACTGAAGCCTAGGGAGCCCTGCGTGCTGAGCCAGTAACTAATAAAAACTACTAACACACTTGCTAATGTAGCTTTTTTATTTTTTTATTTTTTTTACAATTTTCCTGGCAATCCAAGTTATAAAACTTAAAAATCGCACCATGAATTTAAACCACGGTCCCAGATGCAAGGTGTAATTTTATTCTGTTCCTTTTCCGGGGCAACGGGGCAGTTTCAAAAAGCTCTTAGCTTAGCCAAACTCCCAGGGAAGAGGCAGTGAATAGGTTCCCACTATCCACCTTTAGGAGAAGCCAAACATTCAGTCAAACTACATAAGGAGTCAATCTCCTTAGCCCTGGTCCCTCCCGTTCACCATAAGTGACCATGACATATCAGCCTGTTCGTACACCAGATGCAGTGCGTTAGCTTGGAAGAAAGGGCCAGGTTCCCTGAACATGGTACACAAAAGAGAAAAAAAAAAAGCAATGATGTCATTTTCCAATCACATGCTGGCCAAAGAGATAAATCAGGCTCCTTCCAACTCCCTGTCTGTCTGGCTTTGAGTTACACAAGAGAAAGGTCGGAGAAAACAGACTGTGTGTGGGTGTGTGTGTGTGTGTGTGTGTGTTTGTGTTACCTGATTGAATCTTCGTGTGAAAGCCACGGCATTAGGAGCTGAACTGTGCTTCTCTTTTTTGTTCCAGCCACAACTTGAGAGCTCCTATGATAGACAAGAAACAAACAAACAAATAACCAATGAAATGAGTTGCACACTCCGCAGTTAAGCAATCTTAATGTCACCCAGGGCTGTTAGTGTGCTCCGAGTGTTTAGCAAAACATTTGCCTTCAAAAAGATTCAAATTAAAAGCGCAGGGGGCGGGGGAAAGACCCACTGCCAAATAAGCAAGAGATGGCTTTCATCTAAAACAAGCCTGTTTTAATGTGCACAGTTAGCCAAAGATCTAAAGAAATAAATAGGAGACACGTGAATGAGACATGAGCTCACGCTAAGAGATAGAGAAATAGAAAGCACTGCGTTTACACAGAACTGGAACCAAATGCGCTAAAAGAGCGCAAAGACTATAAAATCTGTGCAAACTAGGCTCGGCACAAGCAGGATAGCTCATGTTGTGTCCAAAGTTTCAAAAGAAAAAAAAAAACAATAGACATTTCCATTCTGCAGTCATTGTTATTAGCACGCTAGGTTTCATAGTAGATTTAACGAGCGAGATAAGGCGCATGATAAAAGATGTGCACAGAAAGCTTTCAAAAACCGAAAAGACAGCAACTACAGAAACTGATAGTACCCCAAAATTATGCTCATCATAAACGCCCATTCAGTTTAACACTAACACTCACGCAGCTACTCAGTGGGTAGCACAGGCAGAGCTACAGCTACACACGGTTTGAAGTCAGGCACCTCTTTTTACAGACACGCCATTCAGATACTACTTTTCCACTGAGATGGTGACTGTGCTGAAGCTAGTGCAGGTTCTGCGAACTAGATAATTTCCACCGGTGCTGACCCATTACATAATGAGATAAAAGAGATTACTATTAAACGCAGTAAAATAACTTTTAGCATCAAGGGTCTATACAGTGGTATAAATGGAACAAGGGTATAAGGGTCTATACCTTGCATAAGTATTCATCCAACTTGAAATTTTACACATTTTATAGTGTTACAACCTGGACCTGACTAGGAGAAATTATCATAAATCTACATAAAACAGCCCCTAAGATTGAAGAAGCAACCAAGAGGCCAAGGTTTACTCTGAAGGTGCTGGAGAGATCCACACAACACTGCACAGAGCTGGGCTTGATGGAAGAGTGGAGCACCATATGAAATCCCATTTGGAGTTTGTCAGAAGGCACGTTGGAGACTCAGCTAATGTGTGGAAACAGGTTCTCTGGTCTCATCAGAGGAAACATTTTGGCCTAGGCACAAAGTGCTATGTTTGGGGGAATCATGGGGGTGAAGCATGGGGATGGTAGCATCATGTAGAGAGCTCCTCATGGCTTCTTGGCTGTTTCTCTGACTAATGCTCTCCTTACCCGATCACTGACTTTTGGTGGATGGCCTCGTGTAGGCAAAGTCTCGGTTGTTACATATTCTTAGTATTTTAGCATTTTAATAAAGAACTACAATAAAACTTCTTTCTAAATATTACGTCAACTATAACTTAAATGATAGTAACAACAATAACAACATGCACAACAAAGTCAGACTAGTGAGAGCCTTTTTAAATTCGAAAATACAATCATAATGTTATCATAGTTACAGTAAGTAACATACACACACATACAAATTTGCTGAAGTCATTACTTTTGAAGCAGCTTGAGGAGTTTTCCTGCAGAGACTTCAACTATACACACAGCTGCATACTCATAATGACACCGACCACCAAATACTCACAGTGCTACACACACACACACACACACACACACACACATATACACACACATATACACACACATATACACACACATACACACACACATACACACACACATACACACACACATACATACACACACACACACAGTCAACCCACACTACACTAAGACACACTCAAAAACAAAATAATGAATCATAAACTTGCCAAGAGAGACTGCAGCATAGCAACATCCACACAAACACAGATGTTAACCAACCGGGCCACACGCACCCCCTCACATGTTTCGGATGGAGTTTGTGGGTTGCCGTGTGTCCCCTGCGCCGTGGAGCGGGCCAAGGAAATCATTCTTGACAAAGAGCTAAGATTTTCCTAATAGGTGAATTAGGTTGCAACTAAAGGAACTTCCAGGACACTCACATCCACACACAGAGCTGCAGGGGGGCCACTCCGCCAAAACTAATTACAAACCATCAATCAGACAGAATGTGTGTGTCAGAACAATGAGGACAAAAAACTCATTACACACACACACACACACACACACACACACGCAGTTATGATCAACTCTAAATCACCTAGCTTAAAAACTCACGTATACATCTTCCTGCACCAAATCTATGGGATAATAAAAGACTTCTACTCTGAGGTTATGTATCAGTGCTACTTTGCACTTTGCAGTGTTATGATTTCGTGGGTAAGCCAAACATTTTCCGCCAAACCACGTGTAGGTGCAGAAATGTTAGCATAACACGTTTTAGTTGTCGCTTTCCTGAGAAGTGAATTGGTTGTCACTAGGGTTGTTACAGCGTCAGTTTCATGGTTAGTCACAGCATATGATCAGACTATTAAATCACCGGTGACTCTTTTTTTTTTTTTTTTTTTTTTTTTTAACCCTCAAAATACTAATAAATTTTGGTGTTTTTTTTTTCTTTGAGTCAAAGCAGCACTTTTCCTCACAGCCACTCTCTCTCTATCTTATAATTACAACATGAATATCATCTTAAAATATCTTTACTAAACTCTTTCTAAAAACTTTTCAGCTTAAACTAGTTTTACATGTAAAACTATTTCAGGCAATGTAATTATATATTATAAAAGGATCTTTGGGATTTTAGAGTTTAAGAGACAGTCCTGAGTTCCCTGGTAGAAATGACTTAAAAAAATTTTTTAAATTACGGGTTCTAAGATTTAGAGGATTTGATCTTTTTCGTTTCCTTCTGTTTTTTGTTATATGTACAAGGACATGCAAAGAGACTTCCTTATAAAGATTTCATAATAAATACTTCTTTAAAATGGTCATTTAATACCTTGATATTATGAAACTATATTGTGATATTTTTAGACTAGGCTATCATATTAAAAAAATTTCAAACTGCAGCTGCCACTTTTCACTAAACTGACTGAAGTCAGGTTTAAATGAATGACTACATTCCCAACTGAGATCAACGTGTAATGACGACTTTTTACACGGTACATTAAAGAGCAACATCTGGCAAAAATTAAGGAGGGAGTGTTGAGCTCCCTCCATTAGACTAACACATGTGATTCAGTCGTTAAAGATGTCAGAGCAGGCAAAAATGCTAGGCTGAACAGGTCTACAAGATTTCAGTAAGACAAATCACGTCTGATGTGCAGCCTGATAGCAGTTTAAGTGTTTTTCTCCTACATTTCTGACGTTCTCGCGGGTGGCATACATTTCAGTACAGGATTTCTACAAAATTCACTTAACACGTATTTATATGTGAAAGTATAAAAACTGCTGAAGATTTCAGTTTCCTCTTTTCCGATCAGAGTCGCTCCATCACACCAAAAAAAAAAAAAAAAAAAAAACAAGGAAAAGAACATGAATGTCTGTGATTCTGTTGAAGTGAACATTTAGTCTCATTTAAAACACATGAAACCAGCAGGAATCCTGCAGTGAGAGAAATCAAGAGCTGCTCTCCCTGAAAACACATGCGCTCATTTCCATGCTACAGCTTTATTCCTACTAAAGCTCTCTTCTAAAGCTTTTTAGAGCTCCTCTTCCTCACACACTCTTAAGGGATCTAGCTATTAGGAAGTTAGTTTAAGAAAGACATGAATATGGAACAATAGATGCAGCCACATTGACACACACTATAAAATTTTAAAGAAATTGTACAGATTTGCAACATGGTCCTAAACATGTTATATCATCAAACCTGGTTCATCCAGTGGTCATCTTTTTAATGAATAACGTGCTGGCGTGTGTTTAACGGTCACGATCGCTGTTTAGTTCTGAGCAGCAAAAGCCTTTGTCTTTTAACATGCACTGTTTCGGGATGAACAAAGAAGTATTCTTCACCTTGTGACAGATACTGGTACACCCACAGACTCACTGTCAGCATTAATATAACTGGATTGTCAATTATTCTCAGCCAGTATCTTAGCCCAAATCTGTGAGCTCTCATTTGCACACAATAAGAAGCAGCAGGATCTACACCTCAGGAGCCCTTTTCCTCTGACAAGATACACCGGTATCTTGGGGCCAGTGCCATTATAACTCCACCATTATAAATACAGTGTGAGGAATAACAATATCTATAATAACTAGGCTCAATGCTTGCACAAAGTTATAATCCTCTGTTAAAGAAAATGAATAAAAATACCTATACCTGTCAGGGTTATAGACAAACAGGACACGAGCACAATAATGCTGGGCAAAGGTGGAAGGTAAACACATTTTAATTCCTTCTTCTGGAAGATAATAATGTGAAATTGTTGTTTCTCTTTCATAACAAACCTTGTAGCACAAAGACACATAACGATTTGTTGATTTCTGCCCATTCCTACACAATGATCATCACTTTTTCAGAGAGATAAAATGTGAAGTGCTGACCAAACTGAAACAAGGCTTAATGGGAGAACAGTGGAGATTCATATAAAGCAGGGTTTGTCAGACTGGGGGATCGTGATGGCATGGCAGGGCGTTCACAAAGGTGCGTTCACACCAGCGAGCGACAAAGCAACACGCTCTACGTACACTTGTGACAAGGGAACAGCCGTGAGTGACAAAGCAGTGTGACGAGCGAGCTGAGATTTTCTCAACTTGATGCGAATGATGCGGTAAAAGTCGAAAAGTCCAAATGACTGGCTCAAATAATCAATCGTGTGGTGTGCATGATACAACATTTTTTCGATTCTCTTCTCAGGACTTTAGTTTCTACCCGAAATAAGGTCCTGCTTGACTCAAAAAAAAAATTTTTTTAATTTTTTTTTTTTAAAAAAAAGGGCAGGAAAAACTTACCGTAGTTTAATCTTATTCTGTCACATACAACCTCTCATTAAATACAAATAGAAATGTTAGGAACAAAAATAAAGCTTGGAAAGAAGTAGCAGAGATCGTTGCTGTCTCTGGAAAGTGTTTGTAGCTAGTACAGTTAGCTTCCGCTGCCAAACTGTTAATACACCGTCTGGCTCATAACCTATAAATCAAACGACCAAGTTTCACACTGATCAGTGTGTCATTTAATTTGCATTAACCAGTTAGAAAATACCTAGGTATACATATATATATATAGATATATGTGGTGGTGCCTCTGGTGAGTGTATGTAGCTTGTACTAGAAGTTAGCTAACTCTGCTAATCAGCTAACAAAAATAATATGATGTCTGGCATGTAATGTATCTCAAACAAGCAATTCTCACATTTTTTCCACTTTATTAAAAAAATAACAGAATTTAAATACATTTAAAGACATCAAATGATATAGTGTAGTAAATCGTGGTCTGTAGAATATATATTTTGGCTACTACTCTGTCAACAGAAATAAAAACGTCGGACAGACGGTACACACCCACAAGAGATAAGTTACACAAGCAAATTCCTAATAGGTGAATTAGGTTGCAACTAAAGGAACTTCCAGGACACTCACATCCACACACAGAGCTGCAGGGGGGCCACTCCGCCAAAACTAATTACAAACCATCAATCAGACAGAATGTGTGTGTCAGAACAATGAGGAAATAAAACTCATTGCAAGCACACACACACACACACACACACACACACGCAGTTATGATCAACTCTAAATCACCTAGCTTAAAAACTCACGTATACATCTTCCTGCACCAAATCTACGGGATAATAAAAGACTTCTACTCTGAGGTTATGTATCAGTGCTACTTTGCACTTTGCAGTGTTATGATTTCGTGGGTAAGCCAAACATTTTCCACCAAACCACGTGTAGGTGCAGAAATGTTAGCATAACACGTTTTAGTTGTCGCTTTCCTGAGAAGTGAATTGGTTGTCACTAGGGTTGTTACAGCGTCAGTTTCATGGTTAGTCACAGCATATGATCAGACTATTAAATCATCGGTGACTTTTTTTTTTTTTTTTTAACCCTCAAAATACTGTTTAAAACACATTTGGTGTTTTGATTTTTTATTTTTTTTTCTTTGAGTCAAAGCAGCACTTTTCCTCACAGCCACTCTCTCTCTATCTTATAATTACAACATGAATATCATCTTAAAATATCTTTACTAAACTCTTTCTAAAAACTTTTTTTAGAAGAAAAATGTAAAACATGTAAAACTATTTCAGGCAATGTAATTATATATTATAAAAGGATCTTTGGGATTTTAGAGTTTAAGAGACCGTCCTGAGTTCCCTGTATTATATAATATATATAATATACGTAATATATAACGTAATGTATATTATATATACACATATATATATATATATATATATATATATATATATATATATATATATATATATATATATATATATATATATATATTACGAGTTCTAAGATTTAGAGGATTTGATCTTTTCATTTCCTTTTGTTTTTTTGTTATATGTACAAGGACATGCAAAGAGACTTCCTTATAAAGATTTCATAATAAATACTTCTTTAAAATGGTCAATTAATACCATGATATTATGAAACTGTATTGTGATATTTTTAGACTAGGCTATCATATTAAAAAAATTTCAAACTGTAGCTGCCACTTTTCACTAAACTGACTGAAGTCAGGTTTAAATGAATGACTACATTCCCAACTGAGATCAACGTGTAATGACGACTTTTTACACGGTACATTAAAGAGCAACATCTAATTGCAACATCTTGCTAATGTGTCATAGAAATGACAACATCATATTACACCAACGTTAATACATTTCACAAACTGAAAAGTATCAAGGTTTAAGTAACAATTTTGTCATTTATTACAGATGTTTCACTTAATGTTTGCCCACCTGAAGTCTCAAGTGGTGCTTAAAGCAAATAATTCAGGTTGAAGTGGTTCAAAAAAAAAAAAAGTAGACCGGGAACCTCTGATATAAAGACCGGAAAACACTGTCTAGCTGGTTTGCAGTAAGACAGATTATGATTTAACGTGGAGTTTCAGACACTGTCTCTCCCTGAGCTCCTCATCCAAAAGCACACAAAGCCCTGACAGATCCCTGTGTCCCAGCAGGCCATTTACAGCCATGCCTGGAAAACTGGAGACCTACCACTAACCCAAAAAAAAAAAAAAAAAGCAACCGATCATGGGAGAGACAGGTAGGAAAAAAAAAACCGGTGAAGCATTAGATATGGGGAAAGAAGGGAAAAAAAAAAGAAGCTTGCCAGGTGTATTTTTGTTTGATAGAAAATGGATAAGAGGTGATAATGGATTGTTCCAAGTCATAGCAAGAACAGGAAGTCTTGTATTTTGTTTGCTGAAAATGTTTCACACACTTAGACATAAGGAAAATATAAGAATGTGCTGTTAAAAATTATGTCTGTTGCATGTCTTGCCTCTAAATGACCTTCACCTCAAGCTTATGAATCTCTGAAGTAAATGTCATTTCCAGAAGCGGAGTACAGTGAATGAATGTTCCAGGGCTGTGCTTTATTTCTCTGGAGAGCCACTACGAACTCTGCAGTTATCCTGTTACTGCATGTTTTAGAAAGAGACAAAGACAAACCCCAAAACACACATCCAGGCTCAGAGCACTCCCTCCATCTTCATATTCTTGCCATAATTTTATACTGCAGCTACCGTATATGCGAGCATATATGCGTGTGTGTGTGTGTGTGTGTCCATCCATCAAGCAGCATAAAGCTGTAAGAGCAGCAAAAGCAGGAGATTGTCATGCGTATGGCAGCAGTGAGCATGTTTTCGTGTGGCGGTCGGTGTGATCACGTGCTGGGTTGAGCCACAGCTGAGCCGAAGCCTAATGTGACCGTATATTGTAACCATGCAGCAAAACAATGCTTGCAATCGCTCCCCTGTTACAGCAACATGAACATGCAGCTGCAAAGCATTAGACTGTGTGCAGAGAGAGTGAGAGGGAAAGAGAGAGAGAGAGAGAGAGAGAGAGATCTTGGCTGCTCATGAATATGATTTTTTTTTTTTTTCCCTGAGAAGTTATGAGAAATAGGTGTAATGGTATTTGTCTGTATTCCTTATCTAGCTGTCTCTTCTACATTACTTACTAAACTGTTATAAAAGTTAAATGTTTTAAGAAATTGACTTATTGATATGTATTTATCCTTTGTGTGTGATGCAGAAATGCCAATGTTTCTCTTCATAAGACTGAATTTCAGAGCCTCTCTCATAGGCCCTGTTCACACGTCAGTCTCAAGTGATCCGTCTCGAAGCGGAAAGCCGTTTACACCTTGCATTTTGAATGCTTCTCCAGTGAGCACTTGCAATTAGATTTCATGCATCATTTCCACTGAAGGAAGGGTGTCGCGCATTTATTACCTCAGTCTTCCACTGTATTTGCTTTCGGGCAGAAATATTGCAAATCTTGTCTCGTGTACCTGTACAGGCTGTTTCAGACGTTTCGACGCTAACGAAACTTAGAAGTGAATGGGAGATGAGACGATGAAAGAAGCTACAAAAAGCAGCTGCTGTTACGTCACCACTTTTATCTATTAGCGATAAGGTTCGGCGCAATTTCCAGAGTGTCTCACAATGGTTACGTATTTTCCAACTAAGGCAATGACGCAGTCGATTCAGTGACCTTTTGTTGCTGTCTGGCATGAACTGAGACGCCTTTGCGTTCACACTTCAAATGTTATGTGGTCATATTCATCCCAGAGCACCACCGAAGATGGTTTGAGTGATCGTATCCGAGATACACTTGGCGCTGTCCACTTATGAGTGGGTCACCCAGGACGCATGTTAATGTCAGGTGTGAACAGGGTCCCTGTGTCTTTTCTGGTCTGAGCACACGTACACTCTCGCTACTTAACTCTAACTGCTCTTACTGAACACAAGGTTTTAAAGTCAAGTCTGTATAACTCTCTTACTTCAGAAGAGACATGTGACTAGAGGAAAAATATGTCTTCATGCATTTTTATTTAAGAAAAAGCCATTCAAGGCATGCAAATGGAAAGATGTGTCAGTGTGCCTTTCACCTGAGCACTCGCTTTCTCTGCGTATAGAAAAATACTAAAATTTATTCCCTGATATTAACTATTTTGCTCACACATTTTCAAGGATTATGGATACGAAATTAGTCATCAAGATTACTCGTGCCTGATCTTCAGCTATACAAGTTAGCGATCAGAAAGAAATGTGCACAATACCTGTTAATTTATTTATAATCATCACAATATTCTTAAAAGACTAGTGAAGCTAGGACAGAGCCAACAGATGAAACTAAGCCATAAAAAGCAGGGGGTCATAGGCCAAGTCTGCCGTTACTGCCAAAAACAGATTTAGTATCTCACAGTTCTAGTATGCTGACAGGTCGGGCAGTTCCACGACTGCCAAAACAACCAAAACCTCATACGGCTGCTGAATCGGTGATAAAATCACATCAGTGACAGATTAAATCAGGCCAGATAATTGTGTAAATGAAACCAATACGTGAAAACATTTCGGACAGCTGTAATGAACCAAGACAAATGAATCTCAGACACACAATATTTTCTCAGTATGCCTTCTTTTGCCTTTTTTCCCTCTTTCCCCAAATTTTTGCCAGTGATCATTAATGAGCACGCATCATAATATTACACTGGTATTCACTAAACTAAAACACAGAAATCAGCTTTACAGAGAAGTCTCTTGGACACAACCATGTCTTTCTAAGTATTCAGTACACCCAGACTTCACTAAGGGTGCGTTAACATTTAGCATTTTCCCCAGAAAAACTGCTCTCTCCAGTTCTAGCTAGTATGGACTTTATAATGAGCCAAGTTTCCTATTTACATTACATTTATTACCAGTAATAAAGATTAAACAAAGATTAGTTTGAAAAGACTGCTTGCTTCGACATGAGGCAGAAAAGCAAAAGAAAATCTAGTTCTACTACAACACTGAACACTGGCAGTGAAATATTTTCTATTCAACAGGTCATAAATCTTCCTATATTTTCTCGCTAACAAGACCGTTTTTTTTCACCTTTGTCCTTTGTTTGTTTTTCTTGCTTGCCTCCCTACGTTGAAACCTGTTAGGTTAGGAGGTAAAAAAACATCTCTAGATGTCACTCTGTGCGCAAATGTGTGTGTGGGTGGGGGCTACTCTTTTCATTTTAAAATGTTTTATAATACATCAAACATCATAAAAAGAATGATGTTAATGAATTATGAGCTACTAAAGTTGCACAAAGAGAGGAACAGTAAATTAAAAAAGGGACTCACTGCCCCCTACTGGTGAGAGTCAGCACTGCCAAAGATGATGGTAGTAAAGTTTGAGAAATCTGTGTGTGTGTGTGTGTGTGTGTGTGTGTGTGTGTGTGTGTGTGTGCGCTTGTAAATGGCACTTGGATCCACACTCACCTCAGGCTGGATGGCTTTGAACACTGGAGCATCCATAAGTGTGATCTGACCCTACGAAAAAAAAAAAAAAATGCAGAAAATCTATTAAATGTTGCAGTCTTTTTTATTAATTTTAATATGCTTCAACCTCTGGCCAAAAATCTATAACTGGGTGATGATGAGTGGATTGTGTTTAAGTATGCGCTGCATGGAAGTAAATTAATTAAGGGCTACATCCCCCTCTCGCTGCCGCTCTTCCATTCTAAGAGGATGCACGACTGATGAAGTGACAGCTGTATAAATAACCACATCTGCAGTCTCCTAAGGAACTAATGTAATTGTATTCACATTACCATTTTTATTTGCATGCAATTCAACAAAATCTCTTCTGTACAGTTTAGTGAAGAGGATCTAGCGCTAAAATGAATGTCTTCATATTTTTTTTGCTCAATATTGAATTTACACTTATTACTGAGCCAATTAGGGAACTAAACGGTTTTCTCGCACAGTAGCATTTCATCATTTTAAAATCAACAGACATTTTTTTTTCCCTTCGCAACATAAACACATATTTGTACAATATAAACATTAACTCACCATCCACCTTATCATCTGCACATTCATGCAATAATACAGTTACCCAATCAAGTGTCAGCATCACAATGCATAAAATGTCCAGAGCTTCAGTTCAAATCAGAGATCAGACTGGGGAAAGGCTACGGTAATACAAATAACCACTCTTTACAACCGTGGTGAGCAGAAAAGCATCTCAGAAGGCACAAATAGTCAAACCTTGAGGTAGATGGGATACAACAGGAGAAGACCACATCAGATTCCTCCCTCTTCACCCGAGAACAGGAATCTGAGGCTCCAGTGTTTTTTTTTTTTTTTTTATATATATAAACACAATTCTGTGTAAACTCTAGAGACAACAAGTTTTCTGCCATCCACCTCTAGGTTTCCACGTGCTGTGCATTCTGAGATGGGTTTGCGCTCACCACAGTTGTAAAGAGCGATTATTTGAGGTACTATAGACTTCCCGCCAGCCCAAACCAGTCTGGACATGCTCCTCTGACTTCTCTCATCAACGAGGTGTTTTCTTCTGCCTGCGGACCTGCCACATGCTGGATGTTTTTCGCACCTTTCTGTGTAAACTCTACAGACTGGTGTGTGTGAAAATCCCAGGAGATCAGCAGTTTCTGAGATACACAAATCAGCCCAACTGGCACAAACAACCATGCCACAGCCAAAGTCACTGAGATTCTGATGTCTGACTGAAGATACAGACACTCTTGATCTGTATCTGTATGATTTCATGCATTGCTTTGTTGCCACGTGATTGGCTGACTGGATAATTGCATGAATGAACCCATGCCCAATTGTGCAGTAAAGTTGGATCTGTACTCATTGATTGATCTTAACCAAGCACTTTATCCTGGTCAGGGTCACAGCATCTCCGGGGTCAATCCCAGGATCACTGTGTGTGAGGTGCGAATATGCCATGAATGGGAATGCCGGTCCATCACAGGACATCATGTACACACGCTATTCATATTCATGCACTCATTCACACCTAGGGCCAATTTAGAGTAGAGTAGCCAGACCTCCTACCTTTTGAAACCAGCAAACCTGGAGGAAACCTGGAGGTGTGAGGTGGCAACGCTTTGTGCGTTTGTGCAGCTGCTGAGAATAAATTCCTATCTTGGTTTTGCATTTTAATGAAGGCACTTTAAATAGCTAGAGAACTGCAAAGTTTGTATGAAGCACTCCAGCTCTTTGCTATATTTAACCTGGACAGCAAGAAGATATTGCAGTGTAAGTGAATTAATGCCAGCATGCTTTAATTATTACTAAGGCTAGTATGACCATGCTAGTCTCCAGTACAGCAGTGCGCATTTCCTCATGTGCTCTTGTGGATCATGTGGTACCAAAGGACCTGGGGGTGGGATTGGTCGGGAGAGGGTGGGATTGGTCAGGAGAGGGTGGGATTGGTCAGGAGAGGGTGGGACTGTTCTGATTTCTTGCAGGAGCAGGTGAGAGTGGGATTAAAAGACACGTCTAGTGCATAACGAGTATTTGTTTGCAGTGTGTCACTACGTCTCTCACTCTTACACTCTTACACTCTCACACACTCTTGCACAAAGAGATAGCAAGCATGTCTTACTGCATATTCCTCTGGTGTGACCTTCAGCACATCAAAGACAACAGCATCGAAACTTTTCTTCAGCTCAGCCGAGCCCTTCTCACTCAGAGACTCTGAACTGCTGCTCTTCTGAAAGACATAATGAGAGTCCATACAGACAGTTACACAGGGGTGTAGAAACCCAGTCTGCTCTTAACTGACTAACTTAAAGAAATTGTTCATCCAAAAAGGACATTTACACAATTTTCCTCTTACACCAAATACAGACGATCAGCCAAGATATGCTTGATGTCTGAAAGTTGGCTAACAACTAAGGGAAGCTTCTAATCAGTTTAGAACAAAGAGAGGTTTGAGAATACTAAACATCTTAAAACAGGTTAAAGCATGTGTATTATTATTCAGACATGGATTACATTTCATGTAAAGCTACACTGGTAGCTATATACGTCCTTTACTTGTCAGCAACGTTAGTCTCATGACTCCAGTACAAATCTAAAGAACAGACAATCTTTACAATGATAAATAATAGTACACTGTATTCTAAACCTACTAAACCTACTACCATGCTAAAAACCAAACACACATTAATTATATTCTACTAACAGAATTTGTCATTGTTGAGTAACACAACACACACACACACACACACACACACACATTTGAAAGGGCGTGTTAACTGACCTCTGAGGTGACAGCAGTGGAGACACTGGGTTGGCCATTAGGGACGTCCATCATTCCCAAACCATCTGGCACTAGCGCAATAGTTTCATCATCATCATCCTCATCTGCTGGTGTTTGCCTGCCTGGCAGTCTACACACACACACACACACACACACACACACACACACACACACACACACACACAATCAGAAAACTGGAGCTGTTCCGTTTTTTTCTACTGCACACTAGTCTATTTTTATAGACTATTTATTTAGACTAGTTATATCCACTTTTAGTACTTCGTGAACATTAGTATCCACAGGACCTAGTGGCACTGATTAATTAATTACTCAATAAACCTGCACAAATGTTTAGAAAATGTGCCAACACAGCATGAACAAAAAGACTCTTGCTTTCTCATCACACATATCACACCTTCAGAGAGGTTCTGGGTCGCTTGGAAAATATTTTGGTCCAAAATTATTTTAATTATTATTAATGATCAAGATTCAGTTAACATTTTGGTACTTGTACCGATTTTACAGAGCTCTAATTAAACAGTACAATCATTAGGTCAGCTCAGAAGGATAAAATTTTCATTTCAAATCAAAAGACGGCAGGTCCAATCAACTGATCAATTGATCTATAGATAGAGGAATAGTTAGGGCTTGGAGCAAGGTGCAAGAAGCGCCTAAACTACCTAAAATGGCCGCCAATTTATAGCACGTGTGGGACGTAGACTCATACAAGGTATCGAAAGTTCAATATGTTTTGATTCAAGTCTATAATGTTTAGGGCTACAACAACTAGCCAACAAAACAGAACAAAATTTGATAATATAAACAGTTTGCAATGGGTTTCATTATCGATTAGTTGGACTGTGTTTTGAAACACACGGTGGCATTTGATTAAATGGTAGCGCACGCTGCAAAACAATATGGCTTCTAAACTATGGAAACTCTTTACGTTGCAGTACGCTGTTGCTCTGATGATTTAACTTGTGTTTTCATGTGACAAATATTTTGATTTGTAATCATTTGTCTGTGGGATTGTGAGAAACAGCAGAAGCATTTAATGGTACATGGTCACTGCAGTGAGTGCCTTTACTCACTGCTAAAGTTAGTTTTAACTTAACAACAGTACAGTTCGAAATCGTACACTACTGTACTGCTAGCATTTTATGCATGTTTTTAGGGAGAACTAACTGACTGTCAACGTTCACACAACAGCAAACTGCAACAAGACTGGTCTAACACATTATACCTGCACATATTAAATAAAAAGATGACTGAATTATTTAGTCACTTCCTGTTCACTCACTTCTGGCTATGTTTCTGTTTGCCTGTACTGACTGATTAATTGAAATGTGGTTTTGGTATCAAGACCCACAATATACTACATCTGGTATTTCTATCAAGGACAACATTTTGGTATCCTGATAACCCTAGTGGTCTTCCTTGCACTGCACTCTGATTGTTTTTGGAGCGCACTGTTATAATTTCATCACCAGAAGGACACGTTCAGTGTCAAATGATGCAATATCAGTGACTTTAAAGTTGACAGGAGGGTCTTTATACATATGTTCTGCCCTAGTTGTGTCTAGCAGTCTTCAATATGCAACTCTGCTGTCCAAATATAGCTGAAATAAGCCAGTATCAGACACAATGACACAATGACACAATGGCACAATGGCACAATGTAAACGTAAGCCCTTCTGCAATTATTAGTGGCACCATTGTGTAGCGAAATGACTATGCAATTGTGTTTACTGTTGTCTTTATGACTGAAAAAAATCCAAAGGGTTCTTCAAACCTCCTGGAAATCATGTAAAAGACAGTCTGAGGAATGTCTGCAAAGAAGTTGTCCATATGGAAAAAGTGTGTGTGCAGCTATTATTAGAGAAAAGAATGAGTTTTCTGATGAGTTCACAATTTTTTTTTGTTCACACATTTGAACAGTGCCTTGTTTTCCTGAAAATATACCTGGTCAAGATAACGAAAGTAAAATGAATAAACAGAAATAAGGGTGTTTAAGAGAGAGGAAGAGCAGGTGTTAATGTGGCTTTATAGGCTTTAGTGTGTGTGTGTGTGTGTTGGGTCAAGCTGAAATAACAGGTGGTGAAATTTGTATTGCCTTAAAGCTTTCCCAGTTCTAATCCTAATCAGAGTTTCTGTGTTTCTCTCCAACACACTCACACACACAACTCACCAAGTCAATGTCAGATAAGCATACTGACTGCTGTTCTGCCCACGCCACTCAGTACGATGTTTGCCTTGTGAATATTTCCACTGCAGGTCTTCAGTACAAACCTAACAGAAAAGGACAAAAATAACAGATCTTAATATAAGTATGCAAAAAATGCTGAAAGTATAAGACACCATAATTATAGCTTCCTCAGGACGTAATATTAATCAGCACCAGCAAACAAAAACGTGTTATACAGGGTGTCTCAAAAGTCTCCATACACAGGGGACTGTGTGTTCCAGCACCACATCGGTGTTGCCTTCGTCAGTGGATGTTCGTGGACGTCCACTTCTCGGTCGGTCCGCAACACTTCTAGTCTTTTTGAATTTGTTAATAGGTTTGGCAACACTGTCGCGTGTGATGTGCTTGCCATGTTTCCTGTTAAACTCCATCTCGACCTTGCGACAGCTTCCCGATCCTGCCATGAGAATGATTTCAATACCTTCTTCTTTTGTCAAAGGCGTTCTTAAATGCTATCTGAAATATATATATAATATAAACTAAGCATGAACAATTTTAGAAGACATTTTGCTAAAAAGTGTATGGAGACTTCTGAGACACCTTGTAAAATGTTAAATAGTAATACTCAACTATTACCACTAGGTGGTGTAGTGACCTCAGTAAAAGCAGAAGGGGATTTAATAGCAGCTGCAGAGCTTGCCTTGCAGTGTGAGAGGTCACAGGGTTTACAAAACAGAGAACCGCAAAAGCAGACAACCACATGACAATGTGGGATAAATCAATACAAATAACAGTGACTATAGGATTTTCTAAACCAGTCCACAGACGTCTAGCGCACAAAAGTGCTCCACACGCCACACAAACAACACATCTGACAGGACGAAAGTTGAATAAACACACATCAGCACGGAGCACTAAGTACAACAGGGCTTGCCATGCCAGCTGCTCTGAACTGTGGGCCAAATGCAACACCTACCCTGTACAGCTCTCATAAACTGTACGTCTCATAGGTTTGCGTTTCCGTTCATTTACACAAAGGTGATAAAAAACAGCAACCTGCAACGGTGACGCAAGCACGCCTTTCACAATTACACACCGCTGCTGTATTTTTTAGCACCCAGAACCTGTGAAATGCTCGGTCACCCCAGCTGAGCGAAACATCATGAAAAATATTTTTATCAAGACAAGATGAAACACCTGTAAAGAGATAGAAAGCCAGTAAGAAGGTATTTATTTAATAAGGAGAAGCTCTAAAAATGCTAAACGAATAGCTATATTTGTTGTGATTAATGAAATGTTGTGATTAATGCAACAGATTAACTATCTTAAGTGCTTTCAACTTGTGAATTATCTATAATTCATTTTAAGCGTACAAGTACAGTATGTCAGATGAACAGGTATGTTCCCTGTCCTGCACTGCGGGATGTATACTCCTACTGAAAATGCTGAACATTTGAAAATCAGTGCAGCTATGAATACAATGAAACTGTTCAGATTGGATTGTACAGGGGGGGGGAAAAGATCTTTTAAGAACAGCCTGAAATTAGGAGATTTTTTGCAGGGTTTGGGAGAGAGGAATCAGCAATGTATTGCTAATCAAAAATGTTTCACATTGTCAAAAAAGCAGAGGGATAATGAGAACATTTTCTCAGCTGAGCACGCTGGCTCCGCACGCATCAACACTGGGCTAATATGAGTTTCCGACACAAGAATGTAAAATTTCCATGGAGTTGCCATGACAATAAGAGAGCTGTAGACTTCTGTGGAAGAAAAAAAAGCCTGTCATCAGACATTCAGCAGGAAACAAATCAGACTGAAACCTGGCCAAGGCAACACCGCCTGCGCACTGCCTCTGAGGACAGCCTTCCAGTAAAAACGGCACGTTCTCAGATCACTCATACTCCCATCCGAACACGTTTCTGAAGATTTTGGAGCTCCAGGAAGGAACTCGGGATAGGACGCAGTGCAGCAGCTCAGAAAAGTCATTCTCCAAAGTGCCTATCTGCTGATGGAGATGCGTCAGTGAACACTGCATGTATTATGCTGCATTTGACGTAGCTTGGAAATGGAAAGTCGGAGCTTGGAATCACGTCATTTTTCAACTTCTCAGCATTTAATCTACAAAGTAGGAAGAAACCACGGATGCCTTCATATTCGTCTTTTGTTAGCAGCAATCTGTCCAGCTACTTGTGATGAGTGATGTATATTTTCCTTCTCAAAACAGCAAACTGTTTATTCAGTGTAAAAGATTTAAGTGAATATGTCTGTATGTTGATTGATCTAAAGTAAATACTCGTATAGACAGTACAGTGTAACTCATTTAAAGGTAAGAAGTGCTACTTTGTTTACTGCTCATTCTGTGAGCAGCCATGTTGCTTTGCTCTCACTTGCTGAACTCAGAATTACTCAGAGTTGAGAAGACCACCTTGAGCTTCAGAGTAGGAATTCCACATTAAGGGGGTGTACTGTTTGTGTTTTTCCTGGTCGGAGGTTGGGAATTCTGAGCTATGACCTCTAGTCGAATGCAGCATTACACTCTCTCCTCAAACACACTTATTGCACAAAGTGCTGGTCTTTGCAAATAAATTAGTTTACCTGCATTTCCTTCAGCAAGGTAGACATGTCATACCTTTCAAAGCAACTTCTAAAGAATGAAATTATTTTACTGACAGAAAAAACGCTACATCTGCTCATTTCCTTAACATATTCTATTCATGTATGAATACAAAATAAAATAATGTTGTTGTTTTTTTAACAGCATTTATCACCTTAATTCATTAATTAAAAGTGCAGCATTTTTGTCTAAACAGATACAACATGTGCATTCACATATCCTTATGGTTTCACTCCTTATGGTTTACTACACTGTAAGTATAACGAGCACTTAAGTGTCTCAAATAAAAACTGTAGTGCAACAGCCACTCTTAGTGCAGGGAGCGTGCTGATGCTGGAAAATTCAACGAGAACAAGATCCACTGAAACATTAAGGGTGTTTTCGCAACTATTAGTCTGTTTGCAGAGTCAAAATCAGACAAAATTTAATGTAATTTAAGAAAAAAAAATTAGCTGAGGGGTGTGTAGGTGGAAATGGAGCTGATAAAGTACTTATAAAACTCTTTCCTTCATTTGTCAGAAGTACAGCAAAGGGAGAATTCAGGGAAATCAAGCCCGGAGATTATGGAGGTGGTGATTAATAAATGATTAAATAATATTCTAAATAAAATAATCTGCAGCCGATAATACACCGAGTATTATCAGGTGCTAGATAGTCACGTATATAGTGCAAGAATATAGTGTGTGATTTGAAACACGCTGTTTCTAAAAATCCCTCACACTCACTATACTGTAGAGCAGCAGTGAAGGAGACATGGCACTGAATTTACTCAGTAATTATTAGTGAGTGCACCAAAAGCACGTCACGTTGTCACCACACAGACTAATCCACATCTTACAAATGACCAGGCAAAGTAAACGTAGAAGGCATGGTTTAAATACACCACTAAGTAGCTGCTGGCTTTACTGGTCCTTGAGGTCGTTTTCTCTCTTGCGTTTTTTAGTTTGATACGATTGCTGAAGTGGGAACGTTGTTTCTGATCCCTGGTCCTCTTGAAAACTGTGTTTGGGGGCTCGCATCGACCGACCCACTCACACACATTAACGTGTGACACATTACTTCCTGTTTCTACTTTCGTGATGCCAGGTAAACAGTTATTGTGGTTACTGATACTTATCATACTTTCATCATTGGAGCTTTCAGCATTGGAGCTGTGTAATTATCTCACGTTTTAGCACTGAGAGCACAGCCAAAAATGTGTGTCATGTCAGCCTGCATGCGAGATCAGCTCCGTGTTTGCAGATACTCCTGCATGACGACATGCCTTGCATCCTTAAAGTGTTTGTCTACACATCCTGAGTGTTGGTTTCGCAGGAAAATAATAGAAAACAACAAATGGATTAACCTAGCATTTTGCAAACCTGCGTGCAGAGAAGTGACGTACGGAATTGTGCAACTGAGCCACGTGTCGGAAGGAATTTTTCACACACTCACACACACACAACCTGTGCATTCATCTTTAATCGTTCAGTAAATTTCTTCTTTTCAGATTTTTCCTTCTGCTTAGAGAAAGTACTGATATTTAGAGTTTTTATGTTAGGTATGTGTCGTTAGTCTAAAATCCATTCAGAACAAAGCTCATACACATTAAGAAAGGAGAGTTTCTGGAGAAAGTTTCTCACAAGCCCTATTCAGCTCGCTTCTGCATAGTCATGAATCTTGAACTGGATTTATAACAACAGTTTCACTGTGGACTAAAAGCACATCAGTATAGTGCAGTTGGCCGGCATGCAGTTATTCCATTAATATTACCTTAAAGGTTTAGGGAGAACGTGATTGTGAAACTGAACCATGCACTACGTGTGATGGAAAGAAACCCGAGCCTCAGGAGTTTATCTTGTCTCATTCTGTAACGGTCATTTTTAAAGATGCAGTGAACACTTTTTCCATTTTACAGTACAGATATCAAAGCTCGGGGTATCAACCGATACGAAACACTGATCCAGTACCGACTAACTCATCGAAGAATATGATTTTTTTTGTTGTATTTGAATCTGCTAGGTCTAAGATTTGCCTTTAAAAATATATAATCCAAAATTACAGGTTATAGCTATAAATCCCAAAAATACAAATTTTAAAAAAAAATTTGTATTTACAAAAATACAAAAAAATTCAAATCTACAAATCTACAATACACATTTCAATATAAATAAGGCCAAAGGTGCAGCATCAAGACCTCCCATGACCACATGAGCACAAAATGCAGTGAGGAGATGTTTAGTAGAGTTAATTGGAGTCAGAACGGATGATATGAAATATAACGTAGTAAGTGCACCTGAAGTTTTTATGTTCTACTGAAACAGACTAGCTAAATTTCTCTAATGCAGCCAACTTTGGCTGTTAGCTAGATAACGACTGCTAGCAAGCTTTTATTTTCTTCTCATACAGCTATAAGAATGACATAAAACATAAAAGAATTGTGCGTCCAATCTGAAAGTGTCTGTTTTCCCTGGATGCTTCACCGGTTGCTTTATGTTTGAGATTTGAATTTTTGAGATTTCTATTTAGGGTTATGATTTTTTTTTTCCCCCAAATCTGAAAAACACAACCTGTAAATAAACGGTTTAAAGGCAACATTACCCCTAGCAAGTTCAAAACAAAGAAAAAACATGGCCAAATTACACACAGAAAAAGAAAATTATGCGTGACGTACATTCAGACACATGAGATTAATATTTAAACACTTTTGTCAGTGACACGGCAAGCTTGTAATTCTTTGGTCACAAAAAGTGTAAAGAATATTTGATGACCTGGTCATTTATCTCCATAAAGTGCATGCGTCAATGTTGACCTTTATACTGTGTCTGGAGTAACCAGATGCTACACACACGCATATACAAGACCGGTGTTGTCGAGTAACACACTTCCAGTCTGACTCACAGCATCACGGCTTCTACAGATTTCAGCAATTTCACTTAGGGGTGAGCGATGTGACAAACATATCATATCAAAGTCTTAAGATGCATAATGTGTAATGATATTAAGATTTCCTCACAAAACAGTAGTGTTGCATTTTGGGGAAAAAAAAAAAGTTAAATAAATAATAATAAATTTGTTTATTATGAATAAACAAATTTCTAATACATGTATTTGATTTTTTAATATATATTAAAAATCCAACATTTATTACATTTACTGTATGTATTACTTATGCATATAATACATAAATAAAACACTGAAAAAGATGTAAGAAAATGTGAAAATCTGTAATAACATTTTACGATTTTAAAGATTAAGTACAAAATTTAAACATCACATCAGCAGCTTCCAATCAGAATGTATTTATTATTTTTATTTATTAGTTTTACAAATTTATATTTTTGCTTTATCTTTTTCAATGTTAATAAACAGAAAAGATTTAACAATGGAAAAGAAAAATATTTTACTATTTTACATTTTTAATGATTAAGTACAAAATTTCAGCATTACATCAGCTGCTTAGAATCAGACTATTTTTTAATTTACAAATTTTCACTTATTTTTTCAAAGCAAAAATGGTTTTAAAATTTTAATGAATAAAAAATTAAAATATTTAACACGAAGAAAAAAAACTTCTGTTTATGATTAATGAACAAATTTATAATACATTTGTATTTTTAATTTTAAAAAATAATATTTTTATTTATAGAAAATACTGAACACTAAAAAAGAGAAAAAAAAAATGTAAAAACATTTTACATGGTTAAAGATTAAGTACAAAATTTAATCACACCAGTCGGTCCGTAATTTTTTTTTTTTTAAATTTGCATTTAGCAAAAAGATATCACAGCACCCACGATATCTCAGGAAAGTGTCATGTGACATATTTTAATCACATTATTGATATTATAGCATCATCTCGCCCAGCCCTAATTCCATATAGCTTCGGGTGCCTTTGTACATCCTGCACTTGTGCTCAGAAATTTGTTTTTTTTTTATTACTTTTAAAGTCAGAGATTTCAGTCTGAGACGCTGACAGTGTCAAGCATTAAAGAGAAAACTACTCGAGTTCGATAGCTGCACATTGCTACAAATACATCTCTAAACATCGTACCGGTTGACGTGGAAACTTGGCCTACAGGATGTTTTGTCTTTGACGCGTCGCATAGCGGATGTGTCTTTAAAATCCTACAGTGGTACGCAAGCTACGCAGGCGAGTATGTAAACAATGCTGCTCGAGCACAAGCACACAGTCACATGTTGAGTATAAACCAGGCCCGTACACACGGATAAACACACACACGCCCACACATACACACACACGCAGTGTTTTTAGCTTGCATCATATGAAGGGAATGACAATGAGCATATGATGAGTGTCACCAGGTCTGATGGTTCTGCTTTATGAAAGACATGAAACAGAACTCTAAAGGAATTTAGGCTTGTTGCTCTCCTTTCCAAGTAAGCAGCTACATGTAATCAAAAAAAAAAAAAAAAAAAAAAAAAAAAAAAAAAAAAAACCACATCGTTGAAACAGAAAAGAGAAGAGCGCTTCAGTGGAATTACGCCACAGGAATGAGTGTGCGGGTTAAATGAAGTTAGAATTTTAATTTTGAGGTGGAGTTTCTTCGCTTTTATTGAAATTAGAAGTTTATTACTATAATGTATAAAACAGACGGTTTTCAAAAACATGACCGCAGATTATAAATAAAGCGAACTGATTATTAATTCAATTTAAAGTGTATTGTTTTGACCCAAGGGAACCTAGAACTTCAGACACCAATAAATATTTTAGAGATGCATTTAGTTAGTTAAGAAGGCAATGCGAAGTGTATTATTTATAGAGATGGCACCGGTCCGATACCCAGTATCAGTATCGGGTCAGTACCAGCAAAGAACGATGGCTTCGGAGAAAACGTATCGGATACTGGGTCCTGTAAGAAATGGCAATGATTGGATTTGGATTTGGATGAGAAATTTATTTTTGGCACCGGAAGTGTTTACATGTACAGAGACTTGACTGGTTTTCGTTTGTTAGGACTGATTGTATTTTATTTATGCTTTATTATATTTATTATATTCACAATCTAAGTGATTTTCTTGTGAAATAATTTCAACTGTGAAATTTCAACTTTTTGGCTTTTTCCATTCCAAGCTTTTGTTCCTACTGAGATCACTAAAACAAAACAAAAAAAGCCCACTGTCTCTCAGTGTGTGTGTGTGTGTGTGTGTGTGTGTGTGTGTGTGTGTGTGTGTGTGTGTGTGTGTGTCCGCTACTCAACCAGCTGTAACTAGCCCAGCATGTGGCAGTCATTGAGAGTAAATCAATAAGAGTCCTGTGGCCTGGCAAAGTTGTGTGTGTGTGTTTCATTAGACACAAACTGACATGTCAGAGCTTGCTGTAAACACACCCATGAGACACATTAACCATCTCTACAGAGTCATTAGCAATAGCATTCATATTAAGGCTAAGAGCTAAGATTTTTTAAAAATGTGACCAGGAGTATATGAAGTGTTTTTAATGCCAGTTGAGACTGAGGGATTAGTATTCTTAAAAAATATATCAGCGTGTGTGTGTGTGTGTGTGTGTGTGTGTGTGTGCGCGCGTGTGCGTGTGAGAGAGAGAGAGAGAGAGAGAGAGAGAGAGAGCGCGAGACAGAGAGAGAGAGAGAGATGGGTAATTATGTTTCATTCTCCAATTTAAAAAAAAGAATTAATTAATACATATGAAACTTACACTCACTGTTTCCTTGTGGTTTAATCTCTAATAGCATTGTTTTGGGTTACAATGCATTGCATAAATTTACAACACTAGTATGTTATACTCTATGTAGTGAGCATATATAGCTAATAAAAAAGCTACTTTGGATTGGGCCCATCTGTGATTTATTCTTGCGTGAATGAGTGGATTTTTATTAGCAACATTTCATTTCGATACGGCGATGTCTCGATACAACACGTTTTCAACACAGCAACAATAAGCATGTGGAGATGAATCGAAGCGAGAGTCTCAGATTAAGCAGAACACCCTAATTTTATGTCTAAAAATCATCATCAACAATAAAAAATAAATAAATAAATAAAAGCACACAACATTAAATGAAGTTTCTAAATATGATGCTGCCCCTTCGTAATTTTCGCCAAATGTTCTGCTAATGTTCCATCCATTTCAGGCTTATTAATATTTTTCTAATATTAAAAATGCTAAACTTAACACATCATGTATTAAACATATGTTTAAACCCTAATCTGAGAATAATTAAAATTTGATTGCAATGTTAAAAGGCATTTGACAGCCCTGACGCGCTTTTTTCCCCTTTAATCATCATCATGTTACTCATTTTCAGTAAGCGCTTTATCCTGGTCAGGATCACGCTGGATGCTGAGCCTGTCCCAAGAACACTGCGTGTGACTCACTCACTCACTCACTCGCACTTATCTTGGCCAGTCCACCCACTGGGAGGTGGGAGGAAACTGAAGAACCCAGAGGAAACCCACATGGACACTCAAACCCACAGAACACACAAACTATCTTTTTTTTCAGCCCAAAAAGTCAGAGCAGGAGTCATTAACTGTAGTTATCTGCGTGTGTTACTCTCTTGCCCTTCTGAGGGCTGCGTTAGTGCCACATTGATGCTTGTGGGGGTTTAACACACAGAGAGAGAGAGAGAGAGAGAGAGAGAGAGAGAGAGAGAGAGAGAGAGAGAGAACAGAACGAGGTGACATGGAGTGAACGAGCAGCATACAGAGAGCTCCACTATAAAAAGCCAAGGTCATAGATAGCACAATGCTACGCCACACTGCTAATCAGTAGCAGAGAAACCTGGCAAACAGAGCTCTTACTGGCTGCACTGATGGACTGAATACCATTTGTATACAGGATCACATACAGAAAACTGTCTGTCACACACACATGATGTCCAAGTGCATGTGTGCCCTATGTGAGACCATCAGGGGTGTGTGTGTGTGTGTGTGCATACAAGCCACTCTTCATGGGAAACGCATCACTTCTGGCTGTGAGACACCTTTCTAGACTCCTCGTGTCATCTCTCCAATTCCACTGTTTTTCAATAACGCTGTACTTTATGGTCACTTGATGGCACAGTGGAACAGACTGAGCTCAAAATAAATTCTCAATACTCTGACACGTATGATGGAAAACGGTCCATCTTGGCTCCCGAGTGGCGCAACAGAAAAGCGTTCGCCATATCGTCTGGAGAATAAGCGCTCAAATCCTGACAATCCCACAGCCATCCGTGGCCAGGAGTCCAAGACAGCAAAGCTGGTCACGCTCTCTGGGTGGGAGGGATGCATACACTCCCTCTGCTGTCAATCACAGTGACACTAGCCAATCACGGGCATCTGCGTGTGGAAGAGGGCGGGCAGTGTTTTCCTCAGTGTGTTACGCCACGCCGTGACACAGCATGAGCAAAAAGATGTCATATGATAAGGAAGAGCTGGCTGCTGGGTGGAAACTGACCAAATTAGAGGGGAATAAACATCATGATGTCATCTTTACATCATCATTATTCACAAAGTAACGGTAGGATTACCACAGATTCTGAATAAAGCTGGGTGATCTGAGGCTGCTAAATCGTAAAGTAGCACATACAGTGCTTATCATCAAATATCACTGAAATCGTAATCATATCGTGTTTGAGGTCTACAGAGTCACCTAGCAGTCCCGTCTGAATTAAAGAGAGTGTAAGGGGAAGAAACAATATTTGGATGTTTTTGTGCTGTTGAGAAGTACGTCAGCTCCTCAACTAAAAAAAAATAACTATTACTGCACCTTCCAACCTGCCTGAAAATATGCAGCTTTAAAATACTGAATGTTTGTGTCAACATTTATGTAAAAGAAGCACAGAAAATGTTAAATTGTGCTATAGCCCTTTGTGAGGAGGGTGTGTGTATGTGTGTGTGTGTGTGTGTGTATTCTACAGCCTCCTGATTCAAAGCTCCCTGAGGAGTTAAGTCCGAGGCCAGCAGGCTGCACTGAAGGCGAGTCGCCTGCTCACTTGCTGCCCTTCGCTTAAACCTTCCTCCCTCTTTGACCTCTGTAATGTCACTCACTCACGCAGGAGCTACACCCTGCTCTCTGAACACTCCACTAGGGACAAATCTTCACAGCCTGCATATGTCCAGCTCAGAATCCGGACATTTCATTTCAAGTTTTTTTCCACGGAGACTTCGCTAGTTCTTTCGATTTCTAAATACGGCTATACTTTGGTTGTGTGAAGATGGTGGAGTTGGTCATTACTGAATACTTGCAGTGAAAAGGTGAAAGTCCTGGTTGTGCTCTCAGTTAATTCAGCTATATAAGTACACAGTAAGAAGAAACGTCTCTTCCAGGCAGGGTGATGAAAGCTGAAGCAGTCCACTGGCAGCAATAGGAAAAGAGTTCGAGCAATAGTTCCCATTTGCTCCACAGGAAACGAGCGAGATTCTTATCTGTTCCTGCCTGTTGGATGTGCATTTAAGTACATGTGTCAGGGTTGTTAAGCAGATTGCTCCACAGGGAAAGATCTGCTGGCGGTTACAATACCAGTGCCACTTAAACAATATGACTACATCAGCCAGAGATCCCTTAGAGACCAAATAAGGACTCAGGAACAAGAGGTGGACAAAACACTAGCCTGGGAGCCTGGGACCTGACCTATTTGTGGACAAGTAGGTTTAATAAACAGACTCCTGAAAGAGTTTTAATCTGGTATACATGTTTAAACATGGTGCAACATACCTTAACAGCATGTGCTGCTCATTCTGACTGCTGCACCATACAAACAACCGAAGCACTATCCTTTTGACAGTAGAAGGACTTTTAAAGAGAGTATCACTTAGCTTGAAAGAATCAGACAAGATATGTTAAAATACTGCCAAAGATGAGCAGAGCGTAGTGCAAAGCAGTCATGTAACTTTTCCACCATTACCTTTTGCATCCGACGTGAGGAGAGAACACCGCAGCTCAAACCCCAAAAACTGACGAGGAATGGCTCATCAAGGGTGCGTAAACAAAGGGGACAAGGAGGACTCCGGCTCCATAAAGTTGTCCTCTCTCCAGGAAATATTATACTCATTCATTCCTCTTCATTCTGTATTAATGCCCCGGACAAGATAACTAGCTTGTCGCATGTTATTACATTTCCATATTTCAGCCGTAGTCAGTTAGGGTAACTGAAACATGTGTCTAGGCAGCTCACTGGAGGTTTAGTCGCCCAGCTAGCTAATAATTTTATCATTGTTCACTCTTGTTAAAGAGCGTCTGTCTGCATGTCAGGCAAATTGAGAAGTAAAAAGGATACTGATCCCACGTTTCCATGTTAGAGAGGATACCGATATCAAAGCTCAGTCTGGGGTAATACCTGACATCCTACAAAGTAACTAACTCAAATGAATTAAAACATTTACTTCATCACTTCAGGGGTGTGTCACTAACAAGCATGTTTAGCTATCCAGAATAAAAAGCATGCAGGGTTGGAGGTTAGATTTTCATAGAGCTTTCAGACGAATATTGAGGGCCAACTATCATATGACCCTTTTTTTTTTTTTTTTTTTTTTTCGGTACGAGTACAATGCCGTTACTCGTACGGTGCATTTTCCGGAGAAACCTGTTCGGTAGTGTGAATGGTGACTCTCATCTGAAGCTGAGGCAGCGTATGAGTGAGGTTTCAGATGTAGTCAAGTGTAACGGAGGAAGTGATCAATTATCAGGATAAATAGCAAGGAATCTTCTTCAGGTGCTTTAATTAAAATAAATAAATATATTTTTTTAAAAAGTGCACAGGGTATTTGTCCAAACCCCTAGTCTTCCTTGAAATTCCCATCACTAGCACAGAAAATCAACACCAGACAGGACAAAAGACTTCACAGTGTGAATGCACCGTGAGTCAATGGCATAAAACAGGCCACTGGATTGGTTCACTCAGAAGTGCATAAAATTGTTTGTTGTTATATTTACACATGCAGCTATAATTAAATGAAAAGGATTTATTTTCAAAATGAAATTTAAATACATTTGAAGCCCAACCCTCCTGAGGACAATGACTACATAACAGCATATTGATCCACCTAACAGCTTTACAATTGGAATTCTATTGATCTCACATGATGCATTACAACAGGTCAGAGCTTAGAGGTCATTTCAGCTGAGTGCCAGTGAGGAACAGATATGAAGAAGGACCTTAAGATGTTTTTAATTTCGGGAAACTCAACAACTACGAGTGGGAAAAGACCAGGTGATTTTTTTTTTTCTTCTAATCTATCCAGTTTCAGGGAGCCTGTGCGCATGACAGCCTCAGATTCTTGTTCTTGACTGACAGAAGTGGAACCCAATGAGGTCTTCTGCTGTTGCAGCTCATCCACCTCAAAGTTCAATGAATTGTGCATGCTGAGATGCTTTTCTGCTCTCCACGGTTGTAAAGACTGATTATTTGAGTTAATCAGCTGGAACCAGTCTGGACCTTTTCCTCTGGCTTCTTGCTTTTCGTCCCACTCGGTGTAAACTCTAGAGATTGCTGTATGTGAATTTTCCAGGAGATCAGCAGTTTCTGAAATGTTCAGACCAGCCCATCTGTTACCAACATCCATGCCATGATCAAAGTCACAGAGATCAAACTTTATCTTCATTCTGATGTTGGATGTGAACATTAACTGAAGCTCTTAACCTGCATCTGCATGACTTTTTGCTTTGTGCTGCTGCCACATGATTGGCTGATTAGGTACACTATATGGCCAAAAGTTTTCCGGATACATGACCATCACATCAATATGTGATTTTTGGTCATCTTCCAAATTTGTGGCAACAGTTTGGGGAAGACAGTCAGGTGTCCAAAAACCTTTGGCCATATAGTGTAACTGCATGAATCTGCAGGTGTACAGGTATTCCTAATAAAGCGGATAGTGAGTGTATTATTTTTATATTAGCAGTTGCAGTTAAAGGAATGCTGAAAGTCGGGGTGCCGCGCCCTCAGCATCTCTACTTCCTGCATCCTTGGTAAAGGCTGTAGACAAATTACAACACCTTTTCTCAGAATGTTATATGATACAGGTTTTAAGTAAGTCTTAGCATAACAAACTGAAACCATTCTGCTCAAAGTCTGCATGTTAAAACAAAGTTATCACATGTGTAGACCTGTTCTGCTGAAACTTCAGGCCTGTTCTCCAAATTACACGTTCACACACTATTATTTAAAAGATGCAAATGAATGAAGCACAGCCACGTTATCCAGTTTCTCACTCACTAATCTTCTTTGTTTCTGCATTTTCCACACCTAGTTTTGGACTAGTTTTTTTTTTTCCCACTGAAGAATTCCCATTACGTCTGCAGTGTTGTTCAGGATCAGTGTTCAATGCTTGGTTTAAATGTACTGCAAAAAAAGCTCACACCACATGCACCTCCAGAATTACTGGCACCCATTCTGAAAGTGAGCAAAAAGACAGGAACGTTAACTAGAAATATGCAAATCATTTCTTAAACATAAGTTTTGTTTTTTTTTTTTTTTTCCCCCAGTCAGAGGAATTTACTTAGATCTTGTTCCACTCCATCCAGAACATTTTAAGCTCCTTTATAGTCTTAGGTTTATGCATGTGCCCTCTTCAATTCAAACCACAGGTAGATCTGGAAGTATGTCTGACCAATCATCTTGTTGAAAGCTCTATCTACAGCCACATTTAACCCCCCTGGCAGAGGCAGCCTGGTTCTGAACAGAATTTATGACACCATCAATCTACACAAGCTCCCTTGAACCACCAGCAACAGAAAAGTCCCAAAGCCTCAGCCTTTCCTTGTATGTTTTCCTTTTTTGTCACCAAACATGATGCTGTGTATGACCAAAAATTCTCCTCTGACCATAACACACAGTGCTAACTGCAGTTCTAATGACACTTGGTGATGTTTAGGCATTCCATTTTCTCAGATGCTCTCAGGAAGAGAGATTTTTTTTTCCTTGCAATGCTTCCAAACAGCTTGATGTTCATAAAACAGCATTTAAACATTAAATACAACAGGTTATACAGCTGTCACCAGTTTTTTATTATATACTGACCCAACAACCAGAGAAAATAAATGGCTTCCCATTGACTCTCAGAAAAACTAAAAGGTTTCATCTGGTGTGTATGTTCAAGCGTGTCATGCTTCTCTCCGATGTTGTAACTATAACACAAGTTATTCACTGCACCGCACACACCGGCCGAGGCAGAATCAGGCTGGGTGGTGGGACGAGGGGGAGGATAGTGGGGATGGGGAAAAAGCTTATTTCTGACTCACCAGTTGGGAATTTTAGCCATGCTGTGAAAACAGATCCAGCAATGCGGTTGGCTTGATACAGGTTGACAGAAGTCAGATCAAACACGGGCATGCCCAAAAAGTCATTTTGTCACTTTATCCTTGACATCACTACCAATCAAAACTTCGATAAACATACCAAGTTTCATCTACATAGCATGTACACTTTGTACACTGAACTGCAGGTGTTTATAGTCGAGCCATGAGTCAGTGGACGTACAAATTGAATCAGAGTCCCCATCTCTGCTTCTACAGGAGTTGTTTTTTTATCCTCGGTGGATGATGAGCCAATGTATTGGTAGTCCAGTAAATAATAAGAATGCAGGAACATCGAGTCACCATTGTACTATCATAACTACACATACGACCACGCCTCAGGCTTCTCAGCCACATCCTTGCTAACACTTTCACCAATCAAATGTACAAGACTGCAAATCTGACTTTAAAATTTCCTCTTCTTGTAACGCCTCCATCTAGATGAACTAGGTTAGTGTTAGTTTCTATCTTCACACGTTTTATTTGGAAATGTAAGAAAACTGTCACACTTTTACAATCCCGTGCACAGGCAGGAGAGCAGCCTAGAATAATTGTGTTCAGTTGGCCCAGTTAAGATTTACCTTGCAGTCATTACTGGGTCACTCCCATTGAGCCTGTTATACAGTAGGCCTGCACACGAGTTTGGCAGTTCTCCCAAAATATATATAGCCCTATTTTTATTTCACAATAAAGGAATTACAAACATGCATTAAGGCAAAAAAGCACAATTTCAAAATGAATTGTGTGACGTTCTTTTTTTAAATTATAATACACAAACACTGATGAAAGGGTGATTTATTTATTCTTTGAGTCACGCATATTCGTCTTTTCCCCTTTATTCTTCACGTATATCGTTATTGCTTCCATTCATGAAAAGCTTCTTTGTTTCTCTGCTCGCTTGTTTTAAATAAAAGCAGCAGTCAGTTCAAGTTTCAACACATTTCACTTTTCACATTTATCTTTGTTAAATAAATGAAAGACCGTGTGGGGAGAAACAAAGAGAGACAGAAACAGAGAAGACGTAGAGAGAAGGGAAAGAGCCGATGGATGAATGGGAACATCCGTTAGCCCTGAGGGGGTTTAGAGTCAGGAAGCGAGACGTGAAAGACAGCAAGAACACGTGCACTATTATCCCAAATGGTGCAGAGTCAGGCTACATTATCTGATCTCACTCTGTCCCTGGAGATCGAAGCCTCTCCCACAGAGCTGATGCTGCAATCTCCCACAGTAAAAACATGCCAGCTTTACTGGCCCATAAAGCATTTTAAAATCCTGAAGCAGAGCAGGAAAGCTGCCAACACCACCGATCTTAGCGAGGTATAGTTGGTGCAGTTGGTGTTCCACTCAAACAGAAGAACACATGCAGCTATTACACAAATGTTGATATGTCTCCAGGTATGGGCGTGCTGCTCAACACTAAACCAGTCTGCTGAGTCAGGACAGTTCTCTTTCACCGGCTTAAGACTAGTCTTATAGCAGGCACTGTTCTCACCATGCTTTATCTTTTGTCCCGTCATCATTTTAAGCCAAGTGCACACTACAAGACTTTCAAAATCTCAGAATCACTGACCAGCTCACTGACCGGCTCAGGACTGTTTGGAGAGCCACGAGCCACGAGGACTGACTGTTCTGCAAAGAGAACCAGAGGTATAGTGCTAAAAAAAAGTAGCTGTTTTTACACTGTGCAAGAATCATGTCTTATGTTGAACTATTTAAACATGACATAGCAAATCATTTCTTATAGAAGGATTATAATTGTGTTAACATTTTGCCTCACCCGTTGCTGAACGCTCAGCATTGTTTTGCTACACAAGTCACAGATGGGTTCACACTATGAGATTCATCAAACAGAAAATCAAGCATGCTCGAAAAAATTAGAGCTTCAGCAAACACTTGCAGACTGAAAAGAAAAAAAAAAAAAAAAAAATCACATCACTGAACCATTCACACTACGTAAACAATGGTGGTCACCGAGCCACAAAAGTATTCAGTACTTGGGAAATCAGGGCTAAAATTGTGTAATGTGCACTAGGCATTACCCTCCTTCTTCTCCGCCACTAATGCTCAACTCGAATCCACTGTTTAGAAACTTGGATGTGGGTTATCAGGGATGACAGCTGGTTCTGGACTCTGTTGCTTGTTTTTTCCCCTGCACTTGTGTGCTGACCCTCCCCCTCCTCCATATTCTTCCTCTCCAAAATACACAAACTCCCAGGGTGTTGCCCCTAGTCCTCCATCTGAGAGTGTGTGTGTGTGTGTGTGTGTGTGTGTGTGTGTGTCGGTCTCTCCCTAGGATCTGCAGTCACCAGGAGGGCCAATAAAATACCCAATTACACCCATACACAAGAGCAGATGCCAAAACAAGACCCAAAAGGGGTTGCGAAGCACTACAGGGAACAAGCCAGAGACCTACACTCACTAAATGTAGGACTGGTAATGCTGGTTTCACACTCTGCAATCACAGCAGCTTTTTAAGATCATCATCTTTCACTAGACATTTGCCTGCGATTATCTATTATAACACATTGCGATAGATGATGCAATCGTCCAGAACCGTTAGCCTAAAAAAGATAGAAGAGCGTTTCCATTATTTCAGGTTTAGTGAAAGCAGGGGAGGGTGGAATAGTAGCAGCTGGGCAGTCAGGAACTTTGGCAATCGTGGAAACTCAGGTGAATCATGGATTTTTTAGGTGATTCTGTAGTAATAAAAAGTAAACAATATTAACAAATATATAACCGTACATTTTTGATATAACCCTTTTACAAGCCAGCCGTCTGAGCAGAGAGAGCAGGAGAGCACAGGACAGAGACGGGGGGAGAAAAGAGCTTTTTAAACACTTTTTAATTACAATCACCATTAAAATTATGTAAGTGTTAGATTTGACCCTGTAGGCATTTTTAATCTTTTTTGGGTCAAAATCTTCCTCCTTTTTTCCTCAATAACTGAAAGTGCCATTTTTGACCAGTGACGCATTAGGGATGAAAAACACAATTACAGATAAAAAGGTATAGTTAGAACAAGAAAATGAGAAAGAAAAGAAAAAAAGAAATGTGCCAGCTCAGTGGGGTGGGCGATGATGATGATGATGATGATATAATGTCAGCATCATAATGAATTCTGCCACGGTATACAAACTCTGACAGCCACAGATTAAAATGTTTAAATGTTGTACTAAATCTTAACATTATAAAATGTTAACATTTTGTAGAGAATGTTTCTCCTCCCATGTTACAAGCGGAATAACACACTCCAGACTGTACAGTTAAACAAAAATAAACCGGGGAGTGGAAACAGCACCTTGAGCCGCGCCGCATCACCCCACGCCCCATCCCAGTGCAGATTATTTTCATGTAACTGCACGGTCTGTTGTGTGTTATTTCTTACGTATTGTATAGGTCGAGGATTCATTTCAGCCTGTGTGACATCATTCATTCATTGGAGTGTGGAGTGTCATGTAACCAAAACTGCATAAACTCAATAAGCTTAATAAATTTGTGATCAGCCCATTTCATGCATGAATGACAGAATAGCTACTGTATCTACGGTTGAGCAGTGATTACGCCGAGGCATGCAGCACCCAGTGACACACAGTGTTTGAACACGGGGTGTGATGATCGGTTATGACCCCGCTGGAGTTGCCCTTTAAGGCAAGTCAGCAAAAGAAGGATTTCCAAACATCCCGAAGAAGAGAGCTGGGACATAACTGTGTTACTGGAAGAACAGTATAAAGAAGGAAAGTTACCACGTGTTGTGTGTTGCTTAAGACCAATTGGAAAAAAAAAAGGGAATTAAAATGTTCAGTAGGTGATGATGCACATGTTGGTAATGTTATTAAAAGGAATAAATATTAGACTAACGGCACAATGATAGGTTATGGATGTAGTGTCAGTTGATACTGGTTATAAAAAAGAGAAAAACACAGTAAACCAAACATTTCTTGTTACTTGGCAGGACTTTCAGACTCGCTTATTTAAGACTGTAGAGCTGTAAAGTGTTGCAGAACAGTGAATAATGGACGTGCACCATGTGACCCAAATTTGTTTTTCTGTTTGCTCTCCCAGAGGTCATCAGGACAATATGAGTGAGTGAATGAAGCATAACTGAAAGACCCAAAGGATGCAATTCCTTACACCTATTAAACAGGGCAGCAAAAACTTCAATTATAAGCATAGCACAGAAATATAAAAAGGGACAAGACTACTAATTTTCAATGACAAATCATTTACATGCAATACAAGATAATATCAGTAAATAAAAAAATAATAATACACATACAACCAAGCGTTCATGCATAAATCTAGTGGTTAGTCCATGGTGTCACCAGGAGGTTGTTCTACTAGTAATCAAACCAGAAAATCTCACTCTGACAACTAGTGAAGAAATAATCACTGGATTAGTCAATTAATCAAAAACTGTTTTAAAAAAAATAAATTACAGATTAATAACTCTTTGCAGCCATTCATAATAAATATCAGAACCCAACAAAACAGACTCCTCCATCTCTCTCTGCTTTACCCTTTTCCTCAAACATATCAGAACAATGTTCCATTATGAGAGGACTCTGTGTGTGTGTGTGTGTGTGTGTGTGAGTGAGTGTGTGTGAGTGAGTGTGTGGAGGAGGAGCAACAGCTGTGACTGAACAAACAGCTGCATCACTTCACTGACCCTTGCCCCTTCCTCCCTCGTTCACTCACTCCCTCTGTCGCGCTCATCTCCTCAGTAGGGTTGGAAAGGAACTTCATATAAGAGTTTAGAGAAGAAAAAAAAAAAAAAAGAGTTAAAAAGTTCTTTACATGATTGTGGTTATGATATTTTGTATCTCAGTTGTTACTCCAGAATTATGCTGCATTCGAGGTGAAGCTGCAACTTGCAGTTCCCTGCATACAACCGGTAAAAGCCAGGGGAAACACCCCTCAACTTGAAATTTCCACTCGTCAGCGTGGGGTAGTCTTCTCAACTTCCAGTACCTTCCTCGTTTACAGAGTGACGTGAAATCAACATGGCCGCTCGCACCGTGAATAGTATAAAGTCTCTCTTCTGTACTTTTAAATTATAGCAGTATTGGCCTCATTTTTTTTTCCCAACAGATGATGCCATCACACACCTACTACACACAGCTCTGAGCCATCTGGACACCAGGAAGGGAAATTGTTAAAATCCTGTTTGTTGACTACAGCTCAACATTTAAAACTATAATCCCCTCCAAACTCACCACCAAGGTGGAGGACCTGGGACTTAGCCCGTCCCTGTGTCAGTGGATCTCCAACTTCCTGACAGACAGACCACAAGCAGTCCAGGTGGGCAGACATGTCTCATTTCCCCTCACCCTCAGCACTGGTCCTGAGCCCACTGCTGTACTCATTGTACACTTATGACAGTGTGGCCACTCCCAGCTCTAGCACCATTCTCACGCTTGCTGACGACACTGTTGTGGTGTGCCTGTTCTCTTATAATGACGAGAATGCCTACCTGGAGGAGATTAAAAGCCTGGAGAACTGGTGCCAGAACAACCTCCACCTGAACATCAGCAAGACATCAGTGGGGCGCCAGTGGACAGAGTGGACAGTTTCCGGTACCTTGGTGTTCACATCACGCAGGACCAGTCATGGTCCTGTCACATTAACGCACCGGTGAAAAAGGACCGTCGAGAGCGTCCTGACAGGAAGCATCACAGCCTGGTTTGGGAACAGCACCAAGCAGGATAGGCGGGCTCTCCAGAGGGTGGTGCGATCAGCTGAGCGCACCATCCACACTGAGCTCCCTGACCTGCAGTATATCTACAGCAAACAGTGCTGGACCAAGGCCAGGAACGTAACGAAGGACCTCAGCCATCTGAACAATGGACTCTTCTCTCTGTTGCACTTCCGCTCCCTGAAGGCCAACACAGAGACAATGAGGAGGAGCTTCTTCCGACAGGCCTCTCGGGCGCTCAACCAGGACAACACCTAGGACTATTTACACATACACATATAAATACATATCTTGGATTTCTCTGCACACCATCCACACACCCAGCACTCCTGTCAATACACACGGCATATCCCGTATTTATAAATATTTATTATACTGCAAGCTTCTTCACTGCAACTACCTCAGCTCGATGTTGCACAGCAAAGTATTGCGCATACAACTGCACATATCTGCACTTTACACCATATAGAGTTCATTCATTTATTTTTTTTTTTTGCTGTCTTTTATATCTTTTATATTTATATTTTTATATACTTTTTCTATTTCTATGTAAGTAAATTCTGTTTTTATGCAAATTCTGCTTTATCACTGGACAGTCGTAAAAGGCACTTAACTGGACGTTGTACTGTGTATGGTCGTGTGTGTGACCAATAAAATTTGATTTGATTTTTGATCAGTTAATAGATGGAACAGTACTTGGTTAAATCTACAACACTGACCATACTAATGACTGTTTCAAGAAGGAGATCACCAACGTTAGCCAGCTATCTTGTTGCTAAGCTACTCACTACTGTCCGCTGTTGTTGCCTGAATGTTTGAAGTTCACTGTAGTAGAACAGCACTCAGGCCTGTAACTGTAAAAGTGCGGTTAAAGTAGCTTTTTATGAGTTTTACGTGCTCTAACAGAGCAAACGAAAGACACGCATTCATGGAGGTGTCCATGTTTTTTTTTCCCCACTTTGCCCGTTTTGTTAGCGACAGGCTAGCCAACTAACTCACAATGATCAGTGGTCGTATATTTACCTCCTCAAAACAGTGAACTGTATAGTCAGTGTTATAGATTTAACAAGCAAATGTCTACTGACCAATCTAAAGCATATACTTTAGCTTTAAAGTTAAGAAGTACTGCTTTGTTTCCTGCTGATCCTGTGAGCAGCCATGATGATTTGACGTAGCTCCTCTGCAGACACACACACACAGACACACACACACAAACAGCTATGCTGATACAAATGAGACATTGATAGAAATTTCTAAGCTACGCAACTAGCTCATGTATTTGCCCTGAAGTGCTACTGTTACAAATTTCAAGGCCATGGAACTGTGCAAAGTGGATGTTCAGACGGCTTTATCTCTACCCCAGGGGTTTTTGATTATCATGGGGACTGATGTGAAACACATTAGCATTCTCCGTGTCCTCTGCGAAAGGTTTATACTGGTGTCCAGTAAATAGCGACAAAGGGAGCGTTTGTTCCCATGTACCAAAATACAGTTACAAAAATGAAACCGCTAGCTGCCTAAAAATAGCTTTCTGTCACTGAGACAATAACGCAAATTAACGAAGACGATATAATCCCAAAATTTCTGGTGCATGGTCAGCACAGACACTCTTCAGCCTTTAAACATGCATCCCAACACACTAAAAATAGACAGGAGTGGGTGTCTGCCACTACGGCCTGCCTATCTTCTGCCCACATATAATACAAACTCAAGTACAGTAACTTCCAAAATCTCTCAGCAACCCCTGACTCAATGAAATAAGATGAGGAAGAAAAAAGTAGAGGAAAAACAGCAACAACAACAAAAAGAAAAAGAACAAGAACAAGAAGAGCAACTACAACAGCAGCAAGAGGAAAAGGAACAAGAAGGGGTACAACAATATGAAGAAGAAGAGGAAAAAGAAGAAGGACAAAAGAAAGGAAAAAGAAGAGGAAGAGAAAAACGACAACAACAACAAGGACAACCATAAGAGAATAAAGAAGAAGAAGGACATCAACAAGAGGAAGGAAAAGCTGAACAAGAATATGGAAAAAAAGGGGTAGAACAAGACAAAAACAAGAAGACTCTTATTATATCTTATTACATGTATTTTTCTCTTATCGTATTTTTCTCTTGCTCCATTTAAAGTGTGTACAGAGATGCAGCTGGTTTTCCTGATTTTGTTTGCACTCCTGACCTAATGAGTGTGTGACCCTGCGAGCACTGACAGGTGTCTGCTGTTCACAGCTCAATGCTGATGTCTGAGTGACTCAAAAAAAAAAAAACCAAGACCAATATGGCGGACCACCTGTGACTAAAAATCCCTCAAAGTTTATGCTGAGTAACCACAAGAAGATCTTAGTCCCAGGTTTTGTGGTTGCCAACAAATATTTGGAACTGCTACAATCCACCGTCTTTGATTGTTCTCATACTTTGCTAGTTGGTTTTCTAAGATACTGAACAAAACACAAAAGTGCCACAGTGGCATGCATGGGTCTGGTTCCACGAGCCTTGTGTAAATGAGAGCTTAAGCCTAGCTTTAATAACACATTACAACACATGCACTGCTCTCTTACAAAACAAAAAGATCACAAATAGTTGACCATGACCTTGAATAACAATTAAAACACAATGGCAGAGTGAATATATCGATAGTCAGTTTGTTACCGCAAGCAGTGCTGGATATTATTGGTTGGTAGACTATTCTTAGCAGTGGCAGCGAAGTGTTTAACACCTGATGTACCAGAACTCTTCACACTACCATGTCAATGTGTTGAGAATGTGGTCAGGAGGTGCTTGGTGGTTCCTCTCTATTGATGTATAGGGTAAAAAATAGCAACAGAAGACTACGAGAAAAAAAAAAGCTGATATGCATGGCTGCAAAATAGCTAAAAAGGTGGCGAGTGAGTGTAAAATTGTGGTGTCTAACTCTGCTGACAATCAGACGAGCCCATCTGCCTCAAGGTTCAACATGTTGTGCATTCTGAGATGCTTTTCTGCTCACCACAATTGTACAGAGCGGTTATCTTAGTTACTAGATCCTTTCTGTCAGCTTGAACCAGTCTGGCCCTTCTCCACTGACCTCTCTCATCAACAAGGCGTTTCCATCCACAGAACTGCTGCTCACTGGATGTTTTTTCTTTATTGCCCCATTCTGAGTAAACTCTAGAGACTGTTGTGTGCGAAAATCCCAGGAGATCAGCAGTTATAGAAAAACTCAAACCAGCCTGTCTGGCACTGACAATCACACTACAGTCAAAATCACTGATCTCACATTTTTCCTCATTCTAATAGTTGATATGAACATTACATGAAGCTGCTGGCTCGTATCTGCATGAATTTATACACTGAACTGCTGCCACATGATTGGCTGATTAGATAATTGCATGAATGACTGTGTGTACAGGTGTTCCTAATAAAGTGCTCGGTGAGTGTAAGTACTAGTAATGGCGCACAACCTAGCTTAAAAAGTTGACACTCACACGTTGACTTGTCCAATATAATAATAATAATAATATCGTCGCAACATGGTATTATATTCTTAGAATATCCATTAACGTTTACTCCTAATACATCAGAGTACGCTACTAAGAGTTATTAATCAAACATAAGGCAAAAGAGTTTAATTAAAGTTCAATGAATTTACTATGGAAACTACTTTGGAACAAATGTAGTAAACACTATGGGTACACCTCAGACTTCCACACCATATGACACAATGTCTACTCAGAAGGCAACAATATTTTGATATTTGATACCACTGCCTCCGACAGATCTGTGACCAGCTTTGGTCAGAATCTGAGGTAGGTTTGAATCTGAGGCAGAATTTGTGAATGATGATGTAGAGAAGGACTATTTTTTCAGAGTTACAGCCAAATCACCTTGCTAGCCTATTACATTATTTCTGCATCACTATAAGAATATGAATAATTTTTTTACACACTGGTGTAACACTCAGCCCTCACCAATACACATAAATTAGCAAACAAAATATTGCTCTTCTAGCACTCAGAAGTCCATTAAAGAGTGTCTCAAAATGCTATGTACACAGTTTATATGCAGTTTGTGGCTCTATTATTTACACAGTTCTGAAACGAATAACACACTTATAAGCGTAAAACAACTCGTGTCTCATTGCTCAGACGATCCATGGCAAGCTCTGGATAATCCGTGCTGGTTCCCTGTCCGGACGGTTCCCTGATTCCTAGGAAATTCATTCGCATGATGAATTATCCACAATTCAGATGTATATAATCACAGCTAGCTCCTTGCTTGCGTGTACACAGGATCATATAACGTGTACCTTCTCCTTGTGTAGGCTCAGTCTTTTACTTCCGGGGTTCCCCGCCCCTTTCCGGTCAACGCTGACCAATAAAAAGAATTTAAAATCCTCCCTTATTGTGCCCACAGATACGCACAGCAGAAAAATATGCGGAACTGTTGCTGAATCCACATGACACACTGCCAGTCTGTACTGCTCGAGTGTCTTCATTTCAGTAAATACATCGCTATGTTCATTCAGCACCATCGCTGCAAACTGCTGAAAGGAAAATGAAACATATGAAACACTGGAGGCCACGAATTGAGTCAGCATTGTGAACTCTGACTGGGTTTCCTTACATTAGATGAGAAATATTTCAATAGGTTTCCAAGCATCTCTACACCACAGAGACAGAAATTCTCAGAGGACTTGGCAGTCTTCAGAATTGCATTTCTACAAGGCCAGGGTGGACCATTTCTCTCACAGCCTCGCTGGTACCTGGCTGAAGTCCAAGTCTTGTCGTTGAAAATGTTCTGACACAAGGACCACATGCATACGTACATCCTTCATCATGTGACAGAGGACCCCAAAGTGGAACAGTCCGACAGCAACGAGTAGGCCTGTGGCTTGCTAGCAACAAGATAGCTTTTAAACCAACCAGCCTTAAAGTTGCCTTTGCTCAGCTTCGCCTGAGTATTACCTTGAGAATCATGTTTGATCTTTAGATATCAGGTGCTGTTTTTTCTGGATGTCTACTTCAAATGATGTACACGTAGAAGTAGGAAAGATGGAAACAGCTCTGTAACTACAGCATGTGGACACATGGAATTTTTTTGGATTTATTAATTTTATATCTAGATAAGACTTTAGCTTATAAATGTGTGCAAGAAGTTCTCACAAAAAATGGATTTGGGGGAATTAATAAAGAAAGTGCACAAAACCTGCGATCCTGTGAAGAAATTCAGGTCCTGAACGTCAATTTTCAAATGTTATACATAAGAAATCATCTCTCTTCATAAGAAAGATCCTGCAAGATTCTTGTGTCAATTGTACTGTTTTCAGTAGTATGATGTCTCAATACATAAGTTCCACTTATACTTCCAGCAGTTTGGAAAAGTCATTCTTTGAAACGGATTCATCCGGACTGTCCATCCACAGAAACGTGTGAATGAACCAGGGACGGGACTGCATGCCTCACATCGTCTTCTTGCACGCACAGTGTTGGTCGCTGAGAATTTAACAGTTTAACCAGTTGGTCGGTTGGAGCTGCTTTTCTATTTTAACTCAGCACAATGGAGGTATTTATACAGAATCAGTGTTTAGGGACTTCAGTTCACTCGTAGCTTAAAATCCTCTGACTGTTGTGAAAGACTAAAGCTTGGGACTTTCCGAAGTTTGTTTCTTAGAAGCAACGGCCTTTAATTTGTTGCCTCCACGGCTCTAAGTAGAGTGCTGACAGATGCCTCATAAAACACAATGAGCGAGCACAGCTCAACCACAATACACACACACAGAGAGGGAGTGAGAGAGATGGGAAGAGAGATGTCAGATACACTTTGTTTCCCTATATACAGCTTCAGGGTGTTGAAAAGCTAGAATGGAAAGGGAGCAAGCAGGAGTGGACGAATAATAAATTAATTTGCTAGCCCATCCAACAAGTATGCTCCAGTGTTCTGCCCAGTCCCAAGTTTTGGTTGCCCAGAAACCTAGACTAAAATAATTAGGCTTAAAATTGTCGTGCACTGACACTAATTGAACCGCAGTATATTAAAGCCTCATCCTTACAGATCTGTAATGTAGTCAGAAAGTGACTGACCAACATTTCGGTGGTGTCCTTCCTCACATATCGCATATAAAAGATATTCAAGTATGGCTAGTGCTGTTATTTTCTCTGTGAGGTTACTGCATGTTTTGCTAGCAGGAAAGTTATATGATCACAGTTATTTTGCTTGGTTTCACCAGTATAAAATCAGCCCTACAAGCTAATTACACTTCCCAGAAATTTTTTTTTTCTTCCCCCACCAACAGCCAGATCATGCGTCGGCAATAGGATCTGGAATGAGCAGCGTCCTAAAGTTACAGCCTCAACGTGAAGCACATTGTGTTTAAATATAGCTACGTAACAAAAGATTTTTTTGGTTGTTGGATGGGAAAGGGAAGAACTGCTGGGGACAGCTGTATAAGTAGCCTTCTGAACCTACTTGTCTGCCAGGAAACTATGGATAAAAAACTAGTCTGGACAGACAATCCGATTGACCTAGACGCTGAGGTTACTGTGTTGTGCGCCACTGGGGTGAGCACTAAAGCTGCATTCAACTAGAGTTCGTAACTCGTACTTCCCAAAGTCTGACCAATTCCTACTCAGGAATTTGGGATGGTCTTGGGAAGATTCGACTTCCCACTTACAAGGTAAGTCACATGCAGCATTACAAACTGAAATTAGTGGGAAGGTATAAACAGGAAGACAGGGCAGCACAAGGACAGTCCAAGTTTACGGTCTCCATATGGCCAACCGCAGTAGGGAGGAGTGATACTCTGAGGAGAATGGTGTGACTTACCCCCAGGCTAGTTCACAGAGAAAGAGAGAGGGGGGAACCACTTTATTAGACAAAGGTAGACCTGCCATCAAAAAGCTCCAGGAGGCATGTTGGTAGCCAAACCTTTGAGTTCACTATGCGAAGACTCTTCAACCAGCATCACGGTACAATGTCCATTTGCAAGTATTGGCACTACACCATCTTTTTGCTCACCACCTGTGAACATTTTTTTTTTTTTTTTTTTTTTTTTTAATAAAACCTGGTGCTTGGATAGGTCTGCCAAAAACATGATACCAAACATGACAGTGTTACAATGTTAGAAGCTCTCTGTAAACTATTGGCTGTATATTTCAGCTGATTTGCAAGCTACTCCTGACTTTCTCTAGATTCCACAGGAGGTGTGGAGTTTGTTGAACACTACTGGCTGTTGTGGAAATCCGTCGAGCCCACAGTCCTGCTTGCTCTCTGACTTCCTTACTTGAAAGGAAATCTGACAACATACAAAATCAAATCAGGGCCCTCAAACCATTTAATGCACTCTCAGAAATAAAGGCACCAAACTGTACTTATCCATAATGTTGGTCTGGTACCATTAGGGTGACATCATTTGTATCTTTAATATGTATCTTTATACCTTAAAGAGCACCTTTAAAGCTAATTATAGATGCACATTCCTGGGTAAAATATATACATTCAGCAACCATTTCTACATCTGCACATTTATTCGGTAATCCAATCAGCCAATCATGTGACAGCAGCGGAATGGAAGGAAAAAACAAACAAACAAACAAAAAACCACAAACACACACAGAATGGTGCTAAAAACAAAAACATCCAGTTCTGCAGGAGGAAAGACCTTTTTGCCTAGAGAGGTCAAAGGAGAATGGACAGACTGGCTGGCAGGAAGGCTATGGTAACTCAAATAATCACTCTTTACAACCGTGGTGAACAGAAAAGCATCTCAGATTGCACAACAGGTTGAATCCTTGAGATGGATGGAGTACAACAGCAGAAGACCACATCAGGTTCCACTCCTATCAACCAAGAACGGCAATCTGAGGCTACAGTAGGCACAGCCTCGCCAAAACTGTATAATTTTAAGACTAGGCGAGGTTGACGGAACCACTCCTCCGGTAGACAAGGAAACCTTTATTTCTGAAAATGTGGTCACTTTATGCACTACAAGATTTTACTTAATCATATTAGTAGTGGAGCTGATATATGAATTGTTCACAACATAATGCATCGCAGCATATGATATTCAAAATGCTACAGAGTGAGCTGTTCCTATTTAGAGTATCTGCTGTGCATCAAAGTCAACTATTCTTAGTTCCAACTGTTTCTCCTGAGCTAATGAGCACTAACAGATCACAGAGGGGGAACTGAAAAAAAGACAGAGTGCAAGCTGCACTGTTTAAGCAAGGCTTCAGATGTACAGGCCAAAAACACACCCACCTACAAGCAGCTGCAAAGTGTGTGAGCGCATGCTGAGAAAGAAAATGCACGTTCTCAAATTCTCAGACTTCGCTTGGGCTGCGCTGAAGCAGTCGCACAAACTTGCTCCTTAAACAACACACTGAAAAAAGCTGCTAAATAAAACAGGATTTAATCTTCTTGCATGCACCTTCTTGGTGTAGGAGGCTTGTTCTGTCACTAGCCCTCGCTGTGGCAACCGGACCATGACGGACAGCACGCAGTTGTTTATTCTCTTTCTTTATTTCTTTTTTATTTCTCTGCCACTGTCCTATTTAAAGCTAACCTGGCATTGCTATATCTAGCCGTGGGTGTTCTCTCTGAAGAGGCTCGTCAGATTACCCAGAAGCCCCTCAACTATGAGAGCTACTCACACACCAGCTCACACACACTTCATTCAAACACCATCAGCTGATAGGCTCTTAACAGGGTTCACACACACACACGGGTGCACAGGCACGTACACACACACACACACACACACACACAGACGCGTACACATACACACACACAGGCGCGTAAACACGCACACAGGGGCACAAGCACAGAATCTATGATTTGAAGTGAGTCTACATATAACATAGCATGATGGAGATTACAGTTCTTGGATGGAAATTCCTGTGTAAAAACATGATGAGCTCTTAACACTTCCCTAACTGTCCCATGGCTGCTATCAGCACAGAGCTCACGACTAGCGCCACAGGCCAACACTGCATTTCATTACTGGAACTGAAGTATGTGGTTTTAAACATACAGTAAGAAGTGCCCATTTATCTGCCACACTGGTAAACCTATTACACCATTTCTTCAGAGTAAAAAGGTCCATTTGTGCCTGCGGCCATGTCCAAATTAGGCCATAACGAAGGACACTGCTATGTTACTAGTGAAAGCGTAATCACTTAAACACAAAGGCATGTGTGCTGTTCTTGGCTGGTATTTGTCCCTCATCGTCCCACTCATCACCTCTCACTTCCCATCTGACGAAGAAAAATGGCTGGCAGCAATGCAGCACAGACCGCCGGGGTGTCTGCGCGTCAAACATAGCAGCTGCAGCACGAAATATGCACATCAGGACACGGCCATGTAACGATGCACATCGGAACCAGGAGTGACGTTTACATATTCATCTTTTGTCAGCGACAAGCTAGACTGATTTATATTTACTTCAAAACAGTTAACTGTACAGCTAACTGTTACAGAGTTAGCATGCGAATATCTCTGTGTGTTGAATGCTCTAAAGTAAATACTGTATACACAGTAGAACTCAATTACAGGTAAGAAGTGCTCCTTTGTTTACTGCTCATGCTGTGAGCGGCCATGTTGAATTGGTGTCACTTGCTGAACTCGGGGTTGAGGAGACTGTTCAGAGGAATTCTGAGTTGAGCGGGCATTGCGTTTGCTCTTTCCTAGTCGGAAGATGGGAATAACAATTTACAACCTCTCACTGAAACAGGATATTATAAACATTTTAAACAATAATAGTAAAATAATTAAGCACTGTATACGACGTGATGATGCGTAAGGTTAGTGTAATTTTATGGCACAATAATTAGCTTTATGTGTATAGTAATATGTGTTTGCAACATTATATTATAAACTAAGAAGCCAAATATTTGAAATAATTGCTCCTTATGTCTAGCTAGACAGCCAGGCAAGCAGGTAAAACTAGCTAACAGCATTTTCCTGCACTGGCCGTGCCAAGTGATATTTACTGCCAATCAAAGCAGAACAGGGCAATCCATAAACACACCTGACCCATTACAGGAGTCACGGGGTGTGTGTGTGTGTGTGTGTGTGTCTTTCCAAATAGTTCTAGACACAGGGCATGGCAAATTCACTGAAGACAAAGTTTAAAAAGTATAATTTTTTATGGACGCATATCGTATAAAACAGATAAAAGCAGATGACGTTTCTCATGGTCACCTTTTCATCGAAAAATAATTTAAAAAATATATATTAAAAAGTTTTTTTTCCATTCTGGTCTATCTGGTACTCTGAAGGCTAAAGTTACATTTTAGTTGAGGGTTAAACAAAGCCAGTGAATATTATGGGTGTTTTTAATGCATCCCAGAATATCCAAGAGCTTCTTCCACAGTCATATTATCTATCTTTTACATTATCTTTAGAAAGAAAGAGATAAAAAACTAAGTATGTAGTAAATTCAATTTGTGTACTTGTTTCTGATTTCATTCACTAAACTAAAGGTATGTCTGGTTACTATACAACAGTGATAAAGTTTTTATAAAACACACTCCCTGTGATATGACTGCTTACATTTCTGACTTTCAGATGGAAAGATAAGGGTTTTTTTTTTTTTGGTGAGATTAACAATGTTTATGTATAACTGCTGCAGTGTATTTAACAGATTGTGTCTAAATGTGATTAAACCAGTGAAGTAAAGGACAAATGAAATTTCAAAAATTTGCCCATTTATGTGTTTCACTCACTACACAAACAGCTTGACCATTAACTGACCATTACATTCAAGATTATTAAAGCCTACTCGTTTTTAGCGTGCTTAATATTTCCTTGTCATTTTGTTAACAAGATTGTCTTACACAATGCATTCCTGCTAGTGCAAAATAATTTTCGGCAGGTAAAAGCAGTTTTTCTTACAGCATTTTATTACTGTAACTGACTGAGAGACACGTCACTCTGACATCATAAGTACATTCATTTTTACAGCATATTATCAAATAGGACACCTTTCCAAGCTAATAAAAGATGGTTGTATTAACAGGCAATTAGGAGGGATAACTGGCCCGAGCAGCTCTGTCTTTGCAGTGCCAAGCTCATCTCAGCTAAGAAGCTAACTATCATATCAGTGAAGTTTGCTTGCTAACTAAAAATTTAACAGGCTTAGCTTGCTAGTTAAATAACCTACCTAATTTATACTTCTTTAACAAATATATGTAGCTCGCCTAAACGCTACATCAAGAAACTAAACAGATAACGTCATGTTAGATATCTACAGCACTGAGGAGTTGAGGAGGAGCTGCATATAATGGACATGTTTAAATAACTAACACTTTATGGCATCTGTTTAAGCAGCTAATCAGCTTTCACATCCTTGATGCTGTAATCATAAAACATCACGTCTTGACTGTGCCCACAAACACAGAGAGACGTGTATGCCTTTGATTTCTCTCTAGTATAAACGTTTCTCAGCGTTTCTATGAGAGATCTATATATGTCCGGTCATTGTTAACGAACAAATGAATAATTTTCCATTTGCAAATGCAAAGCAATTCTCTGTTTTATTTCAAGATACTGTTGATCACACGCATTACATTTTCCAGGATTAAGATTACGTAGCTGACTAGCTGCCTTATGGAGATATTAAACTAACATGAGTTCAAAATTTGACCCAAAATATTACCTCTCAGATCTTTTTCCAAGAATTAGAGGATTTTCTTTAGGTTTAGGTCTAAGTTCAAGGAGTTTTTTCCCCCCCAAATAGTGGAAGTTAGAAGAAAAAGCTTTAAGTGAACTAACTGTGCATATCATAAGCTCATGTATGAAAGTATGCTGTCGGCTGAACAGAGACACAAACCAGGGCAAGTTGAATGAACCTGAAACACACTCGGTTTCAGGAACTCTTGAAACACAAATGGAGGGTCTGCTAGAGACGGGGGAGTCCAGACCCACACAGATGCAACCTGCGAATAGTCACATTTGAGTGTGGAGTGTAGAGGGGAGAAAGCCGTAAGGGTTTCAGACCCTTCACCCAACACACATGCACACGCGCACGCACACACACAAGCACTTTGGTTGCTAAACCATACAAGTGCAAAGCTGCAAAATTACAGGCTGCCTAATGTTGGCTTCTCACTGCCAGTCCACATGTTCTGGACTAGCTGAGCACACACAGCCAAAACTCTTTAACCAACCATCTGTATAGTGCCGTGTTCAGGAAAAAGGGGAAGTTATAAAGCCCTGGAATGGGTGCAAAGAGAGAGCACATCTTGTAGAAATACCCAATATAGGAACAATATTTATATCACTATTATAATATTTTGATATCATACCTGATATTTTAATGAATCATACGTTTCAATGATTAGCATCTAGAGCTAGCATTAGAGTTCCACGCATGTTTACGCTGTGCTTGAGATTTTTAAAACCATGTGATTTAGTGTAAACACTCGCAGAAAGGGCGGATACTCAGGAACAGCCGAAAACAGTCAGTGTTCTCACACACTCAGCAGAACATCCTGTGATTCATTAGCGAACTTGTTTGATGAGTAGGGATGGTCATTACTGGGAATGCTAATGCTTGGTTTCTGTGAATCCATAGTATCACACAGACTGTGGTAAAGTACCATCAGACTGCTGAAGACCATAAAACAAACCGTAAAATTTTAAGAGACCTATAAACTACTCAAATGGCCTAGAGAACGTCTACTTGTACACTATATGGCCAAACATTTGTGCGCACCTGACCATCCCACTCATATGTGGTTCTTCCCCAAATTGTTCCCACAAAGTTGGAAGCACACAATTGTATAGAATGTCTCTGTATGCTGTAGCTTTACAATTTCTCTTCACTGGAACTAAGAGGCTCAAACCTGTTCCAGCATGACAGTGCCCCTGTGCACAAAGCGAGCTCCATGAAGACATGGTGTGTGAAGGTTGGAGTGGAAGACCTCAAGTGTCCTGCACAGAGCCCTGACCTCAACCCCACTGAACAACTGAACACCTTTGGGATGAACTGGTACGCCACCTATGTACAAGGCCTTCTTGCCCAACAACAATCTCTGATCTCACTAATGCTCTTGTAGCTGAATGATCACAAATCCCCACAGCCACGCTCCAAAATCTAGTGGAAAGCCTTCCCAGAAGAGTGGAGCTTATTATAACAGCAAAGGGGGAATAAACCTGGAATGGGATGTTCAGCAATATGGGCGTTATGGTCAGGTGTCCACATACTTTTGGCCACATAGTGCATTGTGGAAGCCTGGGAAAACCGTTTACTTGGTGAAATTTTCAACATTTTCCACTGTATGATGTTCCAAAAACCACAGGCTTTCTCAGGAACTGAATTCGGTCTCTTACTTGCACAAATCTCAATCCCAAGTAAAGTTACAGTACGCACACGTTATATGTGTATGTACACATATAAATAAATAGATAGATAGATAGATAGATACATAGATACCTAGATAGATATAGATATATAGATAAAGCCACTGTTATTTATTGATTTAAGTAAGGAATACAATTCACACTCAGGTGGTGTGATACAGCACAACGCGTAGCAAAGTGGATCACTGTCGTATGACAGCTATTATTTTCGTATAACAGCTACAAACACTCTCGAGAAGCACCTCCGATCTCTGCTACTTTCTTATAAGATTTACTTTATTACAAGATGTCTCTATTCATATTTAACGAGAGGTCGTATATGACAGGACAAGACGACAAACCACGGTTATATTTTTTTCCTCTATTCCATTCCCATCCTGCAGACAAGAACTACATTTGTGAGAGGGAAAATGAAAACCTGTCGTACCACACACGCCAGGCGACTGGTCTGAGGAATCATTCGAAGCTAATCGTTTGGATTTGGGCCTAATTTGCATGAAGATGAGAAAGGTTCAGAAAATCAAGGCTCCATGTCATGCACGTACATAAAAATGAGCACTGTGTCATTTTGTCATTCACTAGGGTGACAAAGGATTAGCCTACAGGCCGAGGCATTACAGGAGTCTTAAATAACCACATTTCCATGTTGTTTTGGTATATTTACGCAATATATATTTATATTTTATGTACATAAAATGCATTTGCATAAATATGTATGCATTTATGTGTATTTATGTCTATGATGTTATGCATCCTAACAAAGATCTCAGGGCATCTGGAGGAAAAACAGCTCTACATCATCATAAATCTTTCAGCAAACTCAGAAGTGAGGATAAGGATCTTTTCTGTAGAAGAAAAGGCTTTCTTTTGGCATGCCAAATAGTTTGTTGGTATGGAGATTTGGAGACCCCAACATGCTGCCATCTTCTGCAAATCTCCAACTGTGATCCTCAGAGAAATTTCTGCCTCTCGAACCCTAGAACTTGCGTCCTCTTCCGCTAAGCGTTATTAAAGCTTCGGGTGTTTTAATCGTCTTAATTATTGTCCTGACAGTGGACATGGGAAATTTCAGACATGTAGCTATTTTTATAGCCATTTCTCTGATTTAGGAGGGTCAACACACTTGTATCTGATTTCATTTCTTTGTTCTGTAATCTGGAGACTGGTGTCTATGGACAAGCCAGTGATGTGAGACATCGCAACTTACAGCACAGTGATCAATAAACTATTTTACAAAACACATGAGATTTAAGAAGAGGAAGAAGAGCAGTTGGTTGAATTGTGGCAGCAGACAGAATGTCTCATCACAGTTATATCACAAATAGGACAAAAAAGACGTGGCATGGAAAAAAATATAGGATTAATTAGGTATGTAGCTAGCTAAATTGCACACAAACACTCTGTTCATCAAGTCTGTTTACTATTATGGTAACTATTTCAAGATCTCCAGTCAAAGAGTTACAAATCTGTGCTGCAAACATCGCTGCACACCCAGTATGGCAGAACGTAGTAATTTTCTTTAACTTTAGGTCTAGGATCTTCATCATATAATCTGACATGAAGAACATGTGTTATCATGCAGTCATGCAGAATTCTACAGATATTTTCGGGATCATATCGTACAATGTGACAAGTAATAATCATAAAAGACTGCTGTGAACAAGCTTTATGCTCACAAAATGTAAATTTCTGTGGCATCAGAATGAAATACTATAGGATACACGGCGCACAATATCTACAGTACTGTGCAAAAGTCTTAGACATTGTGTTATTTAGTACAAAATTTGTCATCAATGTTTATTTTATGACTTCTGAATTACTGAATCAGTAATTCAACATTATACTTTTCCAACAAAAAATGAAACGCTATTGGATGTGAGTAAAGAAAGCAACAAATTACATACCAGACCACTTTTCAGACTAAAAAAAAAAAAAAAAAAAAAAAAGAACCACATCATGAAGGCTGAAGGTTTTGAGTCAGAGTTAGTCAGTCAGAGTCAGACTTTGCTTTTTTTTTTTTTTTTTTTACTGTTTACTGCTATTAATATATATATATTTTATATATATACATACATATATATATATATATATATAAAATATACACATACACCCACATACACACATTTGTATATGCACTCCTGAGAGCTCCTGTGCCACCATTTGCTTGTTTACTTTTGCTGCAGTGAACGTATAATTCACTTATACAGTCTTCCTGTACGCAAAGGTAAAATCATTATAATGATTAAAATGTTTGATATAAAATTCAAACTAACACACGTCTGGGTGTGCAAAAATTTTTAAAAATATCTTCTTTGATGTTTTTTTTTCTTAAAAGATTAATCATTATTTGGTGATCTGCCACACCTGATGCAGACCATCAAGAGCCACAAGTCTTAAACATTTAAAGAAATCAAATGGAAAAGCTTCTCATACTAACTTCCTTTATCTATTCGTTTAATTCTTGCTAATTTTCTGACCAATTATTTGTTGTTAAGACCATTAAAAGCTTAATATTTGGCCATTTTGGGTTTGGCCCCTTTTTTTTGACCAGGAGTGTGTGTGCGCGCATGTATTTTATATATATATGTATATATTTATATATATACACCCACCCACACACGCACGCACGCACACACACACACACACACACACACACTCATTATTCTTAAAGGTGTCTTTGCTGTAGAGAATTGCTTCGCATGTGCCTAAGACTTTTGCACAGTCCTGTACATGGACTCCTTGGGTCTTGTCCCTGTTTAAACAGTGATATTTATTTAATAACTTTATTTTTATCCAACCCATTGTATTTTCCTTCCATTAACAGACAATGACGTGATGATGTGTTTGCACAGTTGGAGTTAAACCAGGCAGCAGCATGCCATGAAGTGCTTAGTAACTCTTCTTGACAGCTACTCCAAGCTATTCCAGGAAAGCAAAGACAAGAAGCGTACTTCTAATTAAATGGATTCCTGTGGTGAGTGACTGGCTGCATGATCAATGCATACAGAGCAAAGGGGTAAATACAGCATGTGCAACAATCAGCTGAGAGATCCAGGGATTTCTTTTTTTTTTTTTTGGGGAGGAGGGGGGCGGTTCTGGTATTGATCTGCTGCCTAGAAGGAGCAGCAAGATGGGTTTAAACCCACACACACACACAGAGAGAGAGAGAGAGAGAGAGAGAGAAAGCTCAGAGAAGTAAGTGCCAACTCATCATCCTCCTCATCCTCATCCTCATGCCCCATGAAGCAGGTATCTCTGAAGCTCTGCACTGTGGCTCTGTGCATGCCATCTCTCACAGAGGGCGTCATGGGCCTTCATGGTGGACGATTAGCGCCCTCGTTAAAACATCCCTGGTTAATGATGTCTTTCTCAAGCTGCACTCATGCAAGAGAGTGATTTGAAAGTTAAATTTAGGGAGTGGAGGTTTTACACGACGTGCACGAGAGCGTTATTTAAAGTTGGCTGTATTGCGTATGAACTCTCTCACTGTCTCACTCTGTATTGTTGTTGGGAGGGAACACACACACACACACACACACACACACACACACACACACACACACCCTAAAATCTGGGGAGGGATATTTCTCATCACTGAACATCAACTCAAAGCAGATACAGCATGCACAGTTTGGATTAAACATATTTTGTGAAAGAAGTGCTGTTGTTGTTGTTATTGTTGTTATTGTTATTGTTATTTTTTGCCACGCAGAACTAAGATTACTCCTGTCCTGGATTAGTGCTGCTGTTTAAAGAAAGAGCTAGCTGTAAACAAAGCCCATGCTCGACCCAACAGCAGAATACAAGCCAGCCTGTGAGTTGTTTTAGCTCTCAGGAGCATGCAGTAAACCGCGAGCCTGCTTCAGCTGGCTTTCAGAGGCTTGCTAGCTCAGCTAGCTGCTACACGAGCTAGCAGGGAGTGTGAGCTCCTCTGCAGCACAGCACAGCTCTCTAACCGACAAACACAAACACGCAAACTTTACCTCCTGCTCCGGCTGGGACGCTCGCGCTCCTCTGGAGGATCTGGACACAAAACAAATCCTATTAGAGTCCAGCTGAAGACAAGTGTCCTGAGAGCGCAGTGAGCTGTTTGAACTGCGGGGACGGAGGGGGGCGGAGCTTCGGGCGGCTGCCGTTCGGTGCACGCGCTTCCTGCAAAGCTTAAAAAAAACGCAAGCGAAGGTGTCAGTGATGCCGCCTGCGCGCGTGTGTGTGTGTGTGTGTGTGTGTGTGTGTGTCGCGAGCGTAGCCGGTGTATGCACGCGTATACACACACACACAAAATACACAAACACAGAGACATGCATGCACACACACACACACACAAAATACACGAACACACAGACATGCATGCACACACACACACACACACACACTCACAGCGCGTTCACAGGCCTCAGTGTCAGTCTCAGAGACCTGCTGGATAGCGCGAGCGGAATTACAAACCTGACGCTAAACAAGCGCTTCATGCATAAAAAAATAAAAAACGGGAACAAAAAAGTAAGATCGTCTTACATCTAACACGCAAACTAAAGAACAGATGCAGCACTGCTGAGAATTGTCCTATATTGTGTATTTGAGAGCAAATTAGTTTGAGCTTTGCTCCCCCTGCTGGTTCCTGTGCTGCACTGCAGCTCTAACAGCTTACAGCACAGGTTCCCAACCCTACTCCTGGAGAATCCACTGTTCCTGGAGAATCCACTGTTTCTGGAGAACCCCCTGCTCCTGGAGAACCCCCTACTCCTGGAGAACCCCCTGTTCCTAGAGAACCCCCTGCTCCTGTCCTGAGCGTTTCAGTGTTCTCCCTGCTCACAACACACCCACTTCAGCTCAGAGGAGTACTGATAATTAGTTAACTCAGGAGAAGGGTAAACTCTAAAATATGTCCGAGGGGTTCTCCAGGACCAGGGAAGGCAACCTGTAGGCTAGAACAGTGGTTGTCAGTGTGGGGTCCGGGAGGCACAGCCAAGGGGTCTGTGAATTTTTTTTTATTTTTTTTTTTACAGTGGTGGAAATCACAAGCCAAAGCTATCAAAGCTGATTATATTTAGGGGTCCAAGCACCAAAGTCAACTCACACTTAATGTGTTCTCCTGAGAGACAGTTCAGAAAGATCTACGGCTCCAAAAAGTTTTATTTGAAAAATGTAAACAACGTTCAGGAGATAAATGCATAGTGGTTTGAGAACCACTGGGCTAAATGATGCAAAATGATGCAGCCAACTCAATGTGATTTACATTTTACATGCGTTCCTTCATTATCCTAAGTAAAAAAAAGTGTATTTTCTATATATTTGATCCTGAGCTTGGGTTGCCATCTGTGTGGAGTTTCACATGTTCTCCCTGTGTTCACATGAGTTTCCTCTGGGCTCTCCAGTTTCCTCCTGCTGTCCAAAAACATGTAAGTAGGTGGACTGCCTACACAAAACTGGCCCCGGTGTGAATACACGTATGAATGTGTGTGTGAATGATGCCCTGCGATGGACTGGCGTCCCATTCGGGGTGAATTCTCCCATCGTGTGCCCAGTGTTGCTGGGAGATGCTCCAGATCCACCACAACAAGTGGATAAAGCAATTAATGAAGATAAATAATAAATAGATGTTGCAACACATTTTTAAAAAGCTCCTTTAAATGAAAATAATTATGTAAAACTGTAAAACAGAGAAACCAAAAGAGATGCACACTTTTTTTTGTTTTACTCTGTTGAATACAAATTACAAAGGTATGTTTTGATATATACCTGTAGGAAATGCTGTGAAGAATTTAACCATGGTGTGGTTTATACATCGATCAGCCATAACATTAAAACCACCTGCCGAATATTGTGTAGGTCCCCTTGTGCCACCAAAACAGCTCTGACCCATCAAGATATGGACTCATCAAGACCTCTGAAGGTGTTAGCAGCAGATCCTTTAAATCCTGTAGGTTGCGAGGCAGGGCCTCCATGGATCGATCTTGTTTGTCCAGCACATCATACAGAGCCCAGAGGCTTAACCATTGAGCCACCATTGTCAAATTCAAGACCACCCTGAATAAGATTTGACCTCATGACCTCTGGTTTGAGAAGCGAGCGCATTACCAGGACTATAAAATATCAAACAGCTTTTACTATAGCTTTTACCCACACTCTCACTTCAGTGGTGATACTAAATGCCTGGAGATGAAATATATTTTGTGGCATAGAACAGACATGAGACCGTACTGTTGTAAAACAGAAAACAAGCAAGTAATTTGGAAAGCCATATTATTTTCATTTTAGAGTGATAAAGATTTATGCTGATGCTGTGACAATTATGAGAATATTTCCTGGTTAAAGGGCCACATAACATTAATATGCAGAATATGACTCACTAGATTAGATTAGATTAGATTGGATTAGATCAGCAAATCAGAGTCATGCCATTGGGTCTATGATGCAAAGGTAGAGGTGATCTTGAGAACTCATATATCACTATGACGTTTATTGGAGCACATTTTGATGCTTCTGTTAAAGCAGATTTGATTATCAGTGAGTACCTTAAGTGACCTGATTGTCAAAGTGGGGTTCTGCAAAGCATAGCTGAGGGGGCCACAATTTCTTACACCTCATTACAGATAGTTGTAGTTCTAATTGGTTTATCATCTAATGCTCAGAAACACAAAACAGGAATAAATAAGGAATAACGTCAACTCTCTTTGCTCCAATTAATAATAAACAAGTGCAACAGTACATATTTGCCTAATGTGCCTGATATTTAAACAGGTGGATTATGTTCATAAAATTAATTAGTGCTTTCATTGTTAGGAGGTCCACAGTTTTTTTTTTTTGTTTTTTTTTTTTCACTGGATGGGGTCGAAAAATTTTGAGAACCCCTGTCAAGTTACTCCAAGTCCATTATAAACAAACAATATGCCATTTGGTGTCATTAATGCATTAAAAACCACATTTATTAACTCGATTACCGTACAGTACTGTCAGATTTACAAATGGAAACATACAGATCAAGATCATTTGTCTGAGTTTGCAACCATCAACTAATCAAATGCAATAGCACAGTTCTTAAACAGCCCCAATACACACATTATGCAGCTACACTTCTCACACATTCTTTCATCATGTATAGCAGCACGACAGTGAGAACCCAAATATCACACTGAATCTAGCACTTTTTCTCCATCTCACTCTCCGAATTTCAGTTGCCGCTCTTTCTCTTGTCCATGAAGTTCTTTTGCTCTGTTCTTTAGCTTTTCCGCCTTCTCGTCATCCTTCTCCGTGCCATCACCCAGTTTGTACATGCGGCTGGCGTTGGTGCAGCCCCAAACGTGGCCCAACTCGCAGGCCCGCATGGCATACTTTAGAGCCTTAGGCATGTCTTTTTTCACTTCTGCTGAGCCCTGGATGTATAGGGCACTTAAATTGAAACAGCTAGGTGCAAACCCTCCCTTACAAGCTTTCTTATAGTAGCGACGAGCCTCTACAGGGTCTGGACCACCCTCTAAGGCTCGACCATCATGGGCAAGCAAGCCGACGTTGTGGCATGCATCCACTGTCTTCTTTCCTTTGGCATTACATGCCTTGACAAAGCAGGAGTAGGCACTTTTTAGACACTCTGTCACCCCACCTGGTTTAGCAAAGAGAGAACGATACATCCGCTGAGTTAGCTGTTAACAGAGTGGAGTGATTTCATAAGCATCAAAATCAGGTTCAGCTATGGCCATTTCTCAATTAAAAGTTTTTGTAAACCTTCTTTGTAAACTTTTCTGTAGACCTTTAAAATATTTATTTGTGTATCTTATACATATTATGATTGGTAATAATCATTATGGTAATCACTAACAGAGTGGCTCTTTCTGAAACTGAGAGTCATGTTTCATGACATTTAATTTATAACTTTAACAGGTAATTGTGGGAATTAGATATTATCTCAAATTTTATTGTACATGTCTTTTCTGCAAATGTAAATTTTTAGACAGACAGACAGACACCTGAGGAAAAATGTTTTGCTGCAGCAGTACAATAAAATACAAAAAACAAGGACACAGACAATGTACAGAAAACACAGATTAGGGTATCTTTATGGCACTAAGTAAATAAAATAAGATGTTTTTAATGCTAACAAAAAAAAGTGATTGTAGTGCAAGTGATGATATAAATACAGCTCATAACATTCACAAACTGACACTCGTTCGCTAGAACTAGAAACAGTAGACCGTGTCTTTCTTTTTTTGATACTCTGATTTTGAAAGAAAAAGAGAACAGAACTGTGTGAAAAACAAACAAAAAAAACATCCTGTGAGCGGAGGGTCTGCAGGCTGAAACACCTTGTTGATGAGAGAGATCGGAGGAGAATGAGCAGACTGGTCTGAGCTGACAGGAAGTCTATAGTTACTCAAATAATCACTCTTTACAACCGTGGTGAGCAGAAAAGCATCTCAGCATGCACTTTTCCTCTGATCTCTCTTATCAACAAGGCGTTTCCACCCACAGAACTGTCGCTCACTCAATTTTTTTGTTTTTCACACCATTCTGTGTAAACTCTAGACACCTGTCGTGTGTGTCTAATTCCCAAGAGATCAGCAGCTTCTGAAATACTCAAACTCATCTGACACCACCAACCATGCCACGTGCAAAGTCACAGCTCTTGACCTGTATCTGCAATTTTTTTTTTGCATTGTGCTGCTGCCATATGATTGGCTGATTAGATAACTGCATGAATGTACAGGTGTTCCTAATAAAATGGACAGCGAGTGTATATACAGAGCCTATATAGCCTACACCAGTGATTTTCACAGTGAGCTCCAGGGATCCCCAGGGGTCCGTGTCTTTTTTTGCTTTTGTTACAGGGGCAGAAGTCACAACCCACATTATCAAAGTTATTATATTTATGGGTCCAAGCACCAAAGACAACTTATGACCTAATGTTCTATTGGTGGAAAGTTTAGGAACAGGATGCTATAAATAAGTAATGTTCATGAAACAAATCCAAAACTGAGGGGGTCAGTGATATTTAGTTTACAGTTAAAGGAGTCCCTGGGTAAAAAAGTTTGTGCTCCCCTGGAGTATACTGTACATTAGGACTCCTGCATGAACCATGACTAGCCAGAGTTCAATTAAAGGGGCAGACTGAACCATTTGTGGACTGACGGGGGGGATGAGCCCACAGACTGCCTTCAGAATTCAGTGTTTAAGCCTGTTTCTTTAGTCAGCAGTTCATGACTCTGAGTATTTAGATGAGTAGAAATGGAGACCACAACACCCCCCCCCCCACCCCCCCACCCCCCAAAACAAAAAAAAACAACAACAAAAAAAACCATCATGTACAGTGAAGTCTCTGACCTTTGCCTGTGACATGGTAGGCCCCAAGCTTGTAGCAGCTCTCTCCATGGCCATAACTCTCACAGCTGTGCTTGAGAACCTGAGCGGCCTCAGTGTAGTTCTTCTTCACCCCCTCCAAGTAATCTGCCAACCTCTGACAACCTGACACACACAAGTAAACATTACAGGATAAAAAAAACTTCAACAATACCCGCATGTATGTTCAGCACTGCATGTGTAGGACAGCTCTCAGCATTACAGCACTCAGTACCTTCAGGGTCTTTCTCCTGGTAGCACTGATAGCTGTACTCCACTCCCAAATTGTCTAAGAACTCTTTCACTTCTTTCTCGTCCTCAAAATTAATCAGTCCTGCCATTCTGTACAGACCTGTGATCCTTTACACGACTCGGAGAGCCCACGCGTGAGCGCATCTAAATGCGTGACCTTGATCTGTGCTGCTAAAGTTAAAAATAAATAGAAACTTCAGCACTTACAGTGATGCAGGACGCAAAATACAAACACTAAAATAAATAAGTAGATTAGTGATAAAATTCAGTAAAAAGGAAATGAACAGAAAAGCGTTAAAACTCTACTAAAACACCGGTGCTAGAAAACCCCTTCTTCCTGCTCTCACAGGGTTGCTATTAAATGGCGTTGTTTTGGAATTCTAGTGCACTTCAACAGCGCGTAGAAGCCGTTATAACACACACCCTATGTAGGGCGCCTAGATAGGGCTCAAGGATGTGTTTGGAATTCAACCAGAAGTGATACCTACCGGCTTCCGTATGTCCCTCCTTCGCCCAATTGCGATTTGTTTCCCGTGTTATGACCTTGTTTACTTGTCGAGGCAAAGCCTTTGGAGCAGAATTAAATAATAATAATAATAATAATGTTTTCTGTTTCAGCGTAATGCACCTGGCAGCGGTGTGTGCAGTGGAGGTGGGAGAAAACGGAAGAAGATGGCGCTTCTTGAGGATTACACGCTTCCTGTCTAGAGAACTGTTTTAAGCCTTTTTCATGGAAGCCTCTCGCTAGTTAGAATCGCTAACTAACTAACTAAGTAGCTAACTAACTAATTAGCTAACTAACTAGCTAGCTAATTAGTGCTTTTGGTTAGTGGACAGCGTGTTAACGTTGGTTTTGGACCGTATTTTTGTCTCTGGATCACACACGAGCTGCATCACGATGGTAAGAATGTGTTGAGTAAGCGTTACTGTAATATCCAGCTCACCAGAAACACGTAATTTTCTGATTAATTAACTTAACTACATAACTGAAGCATGACAGTTTAGACTAGTGGCATTCAGCTGAGCTGCCTGTCTTGGTTCAGTCAGTAAATAAAGCCACAATAAGCCTTATCATGTGCTGTTTATATTTAACATGAGTGACAGTTATGTAACCAAAGAATGCATTGAGAACTTAATTAAGACAAAATATCGAATTAAATATCTAATTAAGCCAAAATATCAGAGTTACTGTGTTAAAATAGTGGCAACATCTAAACCCCCTTTTAAATCAATGATGCAACACATACAGGAAGCTTCACCAGTGGTCTTTAATGCTATAGACATCCAGTGGTCTTATACTGGCACTTCTGTTAAATCAATAATGCAACAGACTACTTTAATCCGCTTCAGTGTCTCTCACTTCTGACCACTGACCTCTCACCAGTGGTCTTTAATGCTATATACATCCATTGGTCTTCCATCGAAGCCCCTTTTAAATCAATGATGTGACAGACAGCTTTAATCCGCTTCAGTGTCTCTCACTTCTGACCACCGACCTCTCACCAGTGGTCTTTAATGCTATAGACATCCATTGGTTTTCTAGTGCCGTATGTTCAGCTGGGTTAGTTAATTCATGTATTAATTAAGTATAACTGGTTGCCATTGTGCATTCCATTGAGTACTCATTCATTCATCTTTAGTAATTGCTTTATCCTGGGTGCGAGGCAGGAACACAACCTGGATGGGTGCAGTCACCATGCTCTCACACACTAGCAGTTGGCGATTTAGCCGGTCCGCCACATGTGTTTGGGTGGAGGGAGGAAACTGGAGAATCCAGCGGAAATCACACCCGAGCTGACATGGGAGTCCTGGAGCTGCTTGTTCCTTGGAGCTCACTTCAAGTGTGAAATCTAGAAATCTTTCTAGAAAGAAGCAAAACTATCTGCCAGTAGAATAAGCATGAAATTAGTAAATATGCCTAAAAATATGTTTAATGGTCTTATACAGTACTGTGCAAAAGTCTTAGACACGTGCAAAGATGCCTTCAAAAATAATGAAACTACATGGTTCTACATTAAAAAAAATAGTATAAAGAGCAGTAAACAGTAATAAATGAAACAAAGTCAGTATTGGTGTGAAGACCCTTCGCTTTTTAAAAAAAAAAAAAAAAAATAGTAGTCTCAGGTGCAGTGTGTGCAGTTTTATAAGGAAATGAGCTGTAAGTGTTACTGAGCATCTTGCAGAAGCAGCCACAGTTCTTCTGGAGACTTTGACTTTCACACTTGCTTCTTATTTTTGCAGTGAAACCCAGCAGCCTTCATTATGTTTTTTTGTCTGAAAAGTGTCTCTTATGTAATATGCTGCTTTCTTTACTGACAGACAAACATTCTTCTGTAACATTTAATTTTTTGCTGGAAAACTAATGTTTGGAATCTAAAATGTTTTTGTACCGAATCAGTAATATAGAAATCATAAACTAAAAATCTATTTCAAAGTTTGTACTAAAAAAAAATAGGGTGCTTATATAGTAATCTCATAATGAGAAATATTAGATATCATTTCCTTTATTCAAGTCTTCACTTGCTAAGATATGTTTTTTTGCAGTGTATAGCCTATATTTGTGTTTGTAAGGAATCTCCACTGTTAAATGTTTTGTAGACTATAAACTAGGGTTGCTCAATATTTTGTTTATTAAATCATGATGCCAGTGTCGGCTTTTGTAATACTGATACAAAGAACAGCCTATCAGTTGAGCAATCACACAGAGCACACATGCCCTGTGAGCATTTTCACCAATCTAGATATGTTTTTGTGTTTGTCTTATTAAGTTGTGGCTTTGGTGTAACACATCATGACACATCATCTTTTCTCTGTTACGTTTTAGTTTATTGAAAGGCATATAACAATATAATAATATGATCGCAGTATCATGCAGCACTAATATAAACTGTAGCCTGTGCTGTTATTTTTCACCAGTACTCTTACAGTCCTTGCAGTACAGTCGTCCTATTAAACATACTTGTTTTCTGTTCTATAAAATTGCTTGACATTTTGATTAATTGGTATGAGGAAGTGGCCTGTGACATGATGCTGTGTGCGTGTTTCAGGATGAGGCATCGCCAGCGTCTCTGACCGACATGTGCCTGTCACTGGTGAGCTCCAGACTCGAGCGGTTCTGTGTGAAGCAGGCCGATGGCTCGCTGTGTCTCCGTGATCTTGTGGTCTTCCCTCAGGAGCTGGCTGACCAGCTGCTCTGCAAGATGGCCACAGAGGGTGAGCAGAACTGACTTCTCCTACAAAGAGAATTCTAATGTGCTAAGGGGGTTTTACAGAATAAATGCTCTTAATAATTAGTCATGTATAGACAGCCTGGATGTGTTTCGATAGTGGAGTGATTATTAGAGCTGGCTGCTCTACCAGATGGTAAATTCACCTTTTATTTAGGCATGAATAGTAAAAGTCTAAAAATGGCATCACTTTTGCATAAAGAATGTAGATTATTAATAGCTACACTCAGAGGAGTAAACCCCCTAAATCTCTGTCTGTTCCTTTTTACAGGACTGCTGAATGACAGCACGGTGGGGATTTTCCGCAACAGCCGGCAGCTCCGGCTGCGTCGCGCCTGCATCCGTACAGCCCGCATCTCAGCAGAGGCTTTTGAGCGCGCTCTCTGCCTGCACCGGCTGCTAGAGCTTGATGCTTCACGTGTCAACGCAGACCTCACCATCACCGACATCCTGCGCTGCCTCTCAGCCAGCAAGGCCGCACGTGAGAGCATGCAACGGCTCGTGCTCAACGGCCTGAGCATGTCCTCGCTGGAGGAGTCGAGCGGCCGCTGCTTCAGCTCGCTGCAGGGTCTCAGAGCGCTCAGCGTGTCCAACGTGGACTTCTATGACTCAGGGCTGGTTGATGTGTGCTCACTGCCTCGTCTGGAGAGCCTGGACATCTCCAACACATCTGTAACCAACCTGACACCACTGCTGAGCTGCAAGGACAGGCTGCGCTACCTCACCATGCACCAGCTCAAACGGTTGGAGATGAGCTCCAAACAGCTACTGGGCGTACTCAGCCAGGTCAGCTCGTGTACACTAGCAAGCCACAAGTCGTTGATGTTGCTCACAGTTTGTCTCTTACACATTGCTGTGCTGAGTATTCAACCCCTCCCCCTTGAACCTTTCCACATAATTCATGTATTCATGTAACCTGGAACTGAAATGGGATCATATGTCATAAATCTACATAAATAGCACATAAACCATATTGAAGTGGGGCAAAACATTTATATAATTTGAAAATTTATTTATTTGTCAGTCTCCATGCAATCTCACAGAGCTTGAATGATTTTGCCAGAGAAATGGGCAAAAGATTTTGTGCATGCCTCCTCGGTGATAAAACTCTCACATCCGGTTTGCAATAAAATTACCACAGGCAGAGCAAGTTGCTAGTGGGTTGTAACTTTTACCAGATGTTTGCAGATGTTCACGTGATCAATTCCTTAAATAAGCAGTGATAAATTAATAACTAAATGATTAGCAGTTTGGATATAAACAGTTAAATCATTTACAGTGTTAATTTATCAGAATTTAACAAGCAGTGATACAACTAGTCATTATTTATAGAAAACTAAAAGATGATGATGTTATGAATTAGTGAATATGAGATAATGCTTTATACCTGTAGCTAATCAGCCTGTGGGGTCTTGCTTTTCTTAATGATTTTATTTTCTTTCTCCTACTGAAAATGCTTTCCCAGGTAGTGTGTGTAGTTGAGGTTTTACCACCTGGACCAATTATATGGTTTAGTGCCTCCTCTAAAGCGTCCATTTTTCACTTCGCGATTTGGGAAGTGTTTAATATCTTCAGGAGGTTCACTGATACACGTGCTATGAGACTAAATAGTGCAAGTAGCAGCAGTCAAACATCTTTTTTTTTCCAACGTGAGTTGACATCTGCATAGAAAATCTTGGACGTGTGTATCCGGGACTAAAATGATCAGATGACCTCTGAGTTTGGTGAAAAACAGTCAATAATTCGGCCTTTAATTTTCTCAGAAAAGGACGGAGAAAAATGGCTGATCAGGACTGAAGTAAAATCACAGAGTAGCACTTGTAGCTTAGGAACTTACCCCAGGACCCCATGAAAATTTATTATTATTATTTTACTTAATTATTATTATTAGGTTATTATTGTCTAAATAGGGTTTCAGTCAATTTCAGTTCCAGGTTGTAACTATACAGGTGTTCAAAGGGGGTGAATACTAATGCAAGGCACTGTATATCAGAAGAATGTCACAGTCGCTCTGTCACATTACACATTTGAGTTGCTGGAATTTCAGAGCTTTCCGTCATTTGGAGCATACTGAAAGTCTAGTAGTACGTTTATACTACAGTAGTAGTAAATCTGTACAGCAGCTGCAGCTTGTGGTTTAATCTAGATTGATAAGCAGAACTGAGAAAATGCCTCAGATGGGTCTTTGAAGTTATAACCCAGTTGTTATCCTTTTTTTTCCTTATTCTCCTGCATGCTGTAGCTTCGGTTTCTAACCCAGTCACCCTTATCTTTTTTTAGCTGGAGGGCCTGCAGCATCTGGACATCTCAGATGACAAGCAGTTCATGTCAGACGTGGCCTGGCAGCTTCTGGAAACACCAGGCATCCTGCCTGCACTGGTGTCTCTGGACCTCTCGGGCCGGAAGCAGGTGACCGACGCAGCCGTCCGGGCTTTTGTCGAGGAGAGGCCTGGCATGACGTTCGTTGGTCTGCTTGCCACTGATGCCGGCTTCTCTGAGTTTCTGTCTGGAGAAGGTACCTTAAAGGTCAGCAGCTCCATCACACGTACAGTAAATTAATCATCGAGTCATGATTCTCCCATGAGGAAAATGACTTGAGGGCTGAACAGACATCTAATATGTTGTAATTGTTTTTGTACAAATTATGTATGTTGTTTGTTAGCAATAGCCAGATCATCGCTTAATCATGTGACATAGACTTTCCTAGGATGAAGTATGTACCTCAGGCAGAGGTTCTCCAACTTTTTGCTTCCAGGGACTCTTTCTCCAGTGTTAAAAATGTATAATTGCAGCATAATAAGGTATAAATCACAACAGGGCAATGCTGTTGTAGCAAAATAATCAACGACTGATGGTGTGATGCTTGATTACAAGCAGAGTTTTCATTATTTTCCAGTAACAGCATGTCTTGATTTGTTTTATTCCTCTTATACCACAGCAATTTCCCTGTTTGAACTTATAATTTATTAATGAATGGCACATCATGCTTTTTAACCATTTATAGTTACATTTAAAGTTGCGAAACATCCACGAGACAAATTAGTTCTTGATATCACTTACGTTATAGCTGATATGTTTAATTTATATTTAATTTATAAGAATATATTTAAATTATAAGAATCTTTGGACATCTGACAGTACATTGTGGCTCTGTTTGGAATCTTGATGTTTTTCAGAAGACATCTTTGCTTAAGATAATCCCCTCTGGCTGAGTGTAACTGTGTGTGTGTGTGTGTGTGTGTGTGTGTGTCTGTCTGTGTGTGTTTGTGCATGCAGGTGACTGGGGAGGCCAACGAGACTCAGATCTGTGAGGCTCTGAGGCGCTACAGTGAGAGGGAAGGCTTTGTTCGGGAGGCGCTCTTCCATCTTTTCAGCCTCACACACGTGATGGAGAAAGCTCGGCCTGACATTCTCAGAGTACGTGCGCAATCACCCTCGCTGTCTTCTTCCCCCTCACTCTGGTCCTCCCACACACTCCCAGAGCTCTACTTTAATCTGAACATAGATAGTCACCCCTCTGATGAATCACAGGTCACTCATCCCCTATCTCTCCACTCTCCGCCACACACAATGATATTCTGTTGGTTTTTTTATTCGCTTGTTCTTGCTTTTGTTCTTTTGTTCCACCTGCTTTTTTACCTTCACTCTTTTTCTGAAGAGACCTTGATATTAATATGATATTCATAAACTGTTTTCACCCACTCTGCTGCACATCACCGCACATGTCTGCTGCACATCCCTGCACTCTGCCTTTCTCCCTCTTATTATTTGTATTCTCCTTTTATTCAGCTGGTAGCGTTAGGGATGAAGAACCACCCCACCATTCTGAACGTGCAGTTGGCAGCCAGCGCCTGCGTCTTCAACCTCACCAAACAGGACCTGGCGTTCGGAATGCCTGTACATCTCTTAGGTCAAGTCACTCAGCTGCTGCTAGAGGCCATGAAGACCTTCCCCAACCACCAACAGGTACGCTGAAATGCAGCGGTTCTCACAATTGTTTGCAGTCAGTGACGCCTTTAAATATGAAATAAATTCCACTGACCCTCTCAGGACAGATTTACTTCCTGGATGTATTCAAAACTATTCAAATATTAGGCTTGTGGCTGTTTGTTGTATCCATAAGGCTTTTAGTTCTTGAATTTCTACTCACAGATCACATTAGGTTCAAGTTGACATTATTCATAGGCCTTTATTATTATTATTATCTTTTTTTTTTTTGAGTTATTGATGTTTGGACATCAGATTAACCTTTCTTTGACCAGAGACCAAATAAACAACTATAAGAACTCAATAATAAATATAATAACTTAATTGTAAGTTGTGATTTCCATCATCATAGGACAGACTCACTTTAAGAACCATGGCTCTAATGCACACACACACACACACACATTCACTAATGCAGCACATTCTAGCATACACACTTAACACACACCAGCCGTATAACATGCATAAACTTTACTTCATTTATACATTATATACTTTATATACATACAGTACCATGTACTGTGATGTGATATTTTCGTATATAGTAGTAATAGGTTTCACCCTCAAAATCTGTTGTACATGTTCATTAATATAACAACATGTGTGAATCACGTTGGAGTGTTTTTAACCTGACTGACCAAACACGTGCTCCCTGTTAGCGATGACATTTAGAACTTCTTCATATTCCTTCCTACTGCAAAGTCACTGTCTGTTGTGTAAAATATTTGGTGAACTAATTGGTTCCTCAAATTTTGTTCCTGCAGTTGCAGAAGAACTGCCTGCTGTCTCTCTGTAGCGACCGGATTCTGCAGGAAGTTCCCTTCAACAGGTCCGTCTCAAGCTACTCACTTTGTCCTCTATTCCAGAGATTAATCGAGAGTCCAGCTTTTCAATATATGTTCTCAGGAATGATCAGGAAAAGCAGTGAAGCTGTTTTTTTCTTTCAATTATGCTGATATGGAAAGGCTTTTATATATCGTACGTTATTGTGTGTGTATGCGCATTTCTGTCAGGTTTGAAGCTGCTAAGCTGGTCATGCAGTGGTTATGTAACCATGAAGATCAAAATATGCAGAGGATGGCAGTGGCAATCATATCCATCCTGGCTGCTAAGGTGAGTCACCAAAGACGGTAGGTTTGGTTCATTTTGGAATGTGACGATTTAGTGGCAGTTCTGGGACTTGTTATCCGCGTACATTCTCTGCATCTGACATCTATTGTTTTTTTTTTTTTCTTTTTCTGTCAGCTGTCTACTGAGCAAACTGCGCAGTTGGGAGCAGAGCTATATATAGTGAAGGTGAATATCAAGCTTCATATTTCTCTGCTTGTATCTCAACCAATTAGTCGCATCCATCAGATGCAGTCGCATATGTCCGTAGGTGAGTGTAGCATAAGTTGGACTTGGACTTGGTCAGACTCTGAGGTGGCCTTTTGAGCCTCGTATCCAAGCAGAACACAATATTGACACACCCATGTTCCAGGGTGACAACCGTAGTGTGTATATGGCACGAGCATGACTGAACACTAAACTGGCCTGCAAAATCACCTAAAGAACCTAAATCCAATAAAAAAAATAAATAAATAAATAAAAATTACAGAGAGGGGAAATAAGCATTCGGATACTTTTGTTTTTGCTATTTAATATACTTCCTCTGCATATATTCGATTCAAATTTATACACATAACATCTTTTGACTTCGTAATCACAAAGGAGAGCAAAACTTATGCATTCCTACGCATAAACAAAGATACGCTTAAAAACAAAATTGATAGAGAAAGAAGTATTCAGACACGATATTAAATATACATTTAATGTACGTAATATACATTATTTTTTTGTGTGTATATGTAAAGGTTATGTTACAATAAATCATGTTTTAGATATAAATGCTGCAAAAAATGAATTGAATTGTAAAAAAATGAAAAGTTGAATGATTACAGAGCTATAGCAACTAGGAAAGACCCTGTCAGTACCACTTGCTTGATACTGACACAGGTGATACAGGTGGAAAGCCACGTAAAATTTGACAACACGCTCGGAGACTGATGATAAGAAAGGTAAGACAGAAGCCAGCAGTCACTCAAAAAGAGTTGTAGGACGATCTGAAAGCATCAGGAACGCAATAAGCAATGAACCGTACCACATTCATCTCCGTTCCTACATCTCACGCAAAAAACTCCTCAGCTAAATAAGAAGCACTAAAATTTGTACATGAGCATTTAGACAAATCAGAACTCTTTTGGAATAAAAGACAAAACAAAAACAGAACTCTTTGGCAATAATTCAGTTCGTCTTGTTTGGAGAAAGAAAGTACTCAGGTACATTACACCTAATCAAAGGAAACATGAATGGAGCGATGTACCAGGACTAGATAAGTGAATCGGGAGAAGATGGACATGACGTTGTTTAAATATATCTTTGTTTAAGCTTATGAATACATACTTTTTTTGTTCATATTTATAATTACAAAGTCAAAAAACTTTTTGTGTTGGCAAATTTGAAGTGGATATATGTACTGGAAGTATATTAAATAACAAAAGCAAAAGTGTCCAAAGACTTATTTCCTCTCACTGTATGTGGAACAGGAAGCGAAACACCAAAATAGACATCTACAAGCTCTAGCTGAACCAGTTAGTGGAAGAGTGCGCTAAAACTGACAGGAAGATACTGGTGAAATCCTTAGTCAGGACTGATGGTTAGTAAGGCAAGAGGAGGCAGAACCATGTATTAATATAACTGTCTTTAGTCCCGGCAACTTAATAACTATGTGAATAATGCATTGCTTTGTTTCTAACATCCTCAGCAATGTCTTAATTAACTTGCCCCCCTCTCTGTCTCTCTCTCTCTCTCTCTCTCTCTCTCTCTCTCTCTCTTCACTAGCAACTCCTGCACATTGTGCGTCAGAAGACCTCTCAGGGCACAGTGGATGCCACACTGAAGTTCACACTCAGCGCCCTGTGGAACCTAACAGACGAGTCGCCTACCACCTGCAGACATTTTATAGAGAACCAAGGCCTGGAGCTTTTCATCAGAGTGCTGGAGGTATACGCACGCACACACACACACACACACACAAACACAATTATAATCCAAAAACATCTGTACTTTCGACAGAGTGTCTGCAACTGCTTAAAATTTGTCTGAAATAATGAAAAGACATTAATAACATTTTAAATGCGAGGATGTACATTATATGTACTTTTTAGGCTACAAACCGCAGGCCATGCATTAAACTGAGGCTAACTGTAGTTACCAGTTGTTAAGTTAGCATACACAAAGACATATTAGCATGGGGAAATTTAACCAAAAAGTGTTCTGAGGACAGCAAATACTCTTGATATTAAAAACCTTTATTCATCATGTATTATGCTTCTTAAACGGCCTTTAACGGTGTGACTTCTACAGAAGATTTTGTAGTTTGAGTTATGAAGTGTTTTTGTATTTGTTACATCACAACAGAGGATGTTGTGTAACATGACAAGCTGTATTTTTTTTGTCATATTAAATTCAAGACAGAAAAAAAGAGGGAGAGGCTGGTGAGGGAACGACTGTTTATAGCTTCCTAAGGGATAACAGGAGCTAACTTGTCTTGTTGACGTTCCATTACATCAAATGTAACTCTGAACAGTTAAAAGTATGATGAAGCATTTATTAATAATTTTAAAAATTGTATTTGTTGTCATATAAGAGGAATATCATCTTCAAAATAGAGAGCAAAAAACACATTTCAGGTCATGATGTTATTGGAAAATAATCAACTCCAGGGTGGTGCGATGTGGCTCGACACAAAGCATGCCTCATAGTGTTGTATTCCTTTTTTATTTTCCTTTCCTTTTTTATTCCTTACTTATGTGAGTCCATGTTTTAGATGTTAATATTTAAATTAATTTATGGAATTTGAGGTAAGTTTAAAGAAAAGGGTTGATCTGTTAATCCAGTGTCCTCTTTCTGTTTTTCTTCAGTCCTTCCCCTCGGAGTCTTCCATTCAGCAGAAGGTCCTTGGCTTACTGGTAAGAGACTCTGTGTGTGTGTGTGTGTGTGTGTGTGTGAGACTCAGTGTAAACACAGTGTGCCTTGGCTGTATTTGATAAGAAGAAGGGAGTTCTTCATATTCCATACCCAGTTATGCTCAGATAAGAAATGAACAGGGGAAAGTCAGACTGTGCTCCATGCAGGAAGGATCATTTGGCTGAGTCACTTAAACGGCTTATGCTAATGGATTGCTTTATTTAGCTTGTCCCCATGTGGGCAGGACGCAGCTGCTTACAGTCCTAATTACTGCTCAGATGCTGGCGGTTTCCAATCCTTTTTCTTTAAGATTTGCGAAAGTTCAGCTTCTGTCTCCATGGATTAATAATAAGTCATACAATCTAATATATGCAATTTTGTGTGTGATTCAGAACAACATAGCCGAAGTGGGCGAGCTGCACGCAGAGCTGATGGTACAGGGCTTTCTGGATCACATCAGGTCTCTGTTGCACAGTCCTGAAGTGGAGGTGAGCTACTTCGCTGCAGGGATCCTTGCCCACCTCACTTCACGGGGCGAGACAGTGTGGACCCTCGACCTGTCCCTCAGGAACACACTGCTGGAGCAGCTGGTACGTCTTCCCCCTTTCTGCCAGTGCGGCTTCAGAGAAAACCAGCGAACCTTTTTAAGAGCCAGAGTTTCCACCTGTTTGAGAGCTGTATCAGATGTGGTGGATTTCCTAGTGTATGACAAATATAATAAAAACAGATGGTTTTGCATGTTGCGCATCTGGTTTTACCAGACAAGATCAAAGCTGTCAGTGTCTATACACAGAACAATCATCATAGAAAAGATTATGAGATGCAAGATGACTGATGTAAGGCCGGCACAGTGGCGCAACAGCATTGCACAGATGTGTGTGTGTGGGAAGGGGGGATCATTTATCTTTTTTTGTGAGAAAAGTAACATGTTCAACTCATCTGGTGGTTTTTGTATCCCAGCACTCAGCAATCCTGAAGTGGCCCATACCCCAATGTGAAATGGTGGCTTACAGGTAAAAAAAAAAAAAAAACACACATGTAACCTGTACTCTTCTCTGTATGTGATGTGCTACTTAGAGCTCCGAGCAAAACATGTGACTGTGAATGTGTTTTGGTTTTTAGATCATTTAACCCTTTCTTCCCCTTGCTGGAGTGCTTCCAGACTCCAGGGGTTCAGCTGTGGGCAGCCTGGGCCATGCAGCATGTGTGCAGCAAGAATGGTGAGAACTACACAGAGAACTCTTTATCTGTATTAAAATATTAGTAACAATATTCTTAACGTGTGTGTGTGTGTGTGTGTGTAGCTGCACGCTACTGTAGCATGCTGTTAGAAGAAGGAGGACTGCAGCATCTGGAGGCAGTGAGTTCGCATCCTGAAACGCATTGCGATGTCAGGCGATTGGCTGAGAGCATTCTGGACAGCCTTCACCGCCACCGAGCGCGTACAGGCTACATGGGAGCGACGCAAGCACACACACACAGAGGTGCCGTATATACACCCAGACAGCCACACATACAGGTTATACAAGATAAATTATCTGAAAAAAAGGAACTGTAAAACAACACACAGATATATATCGGGACAATCAGTGATGTTTTGTACTCTCATCAAACTTAGAGACAAGTGATTGAAACTCATCTGTGGGTCAAAAATATAGTGTAACAGCAGTGTAGTGACAGAAGTGCACTGATTACAGGTGAAAAAGGGATCATTTTATTCTAAAAAGATTATGTTTATATTTCAGTGTGATATATCCTATTGATTCTCTGTTTTTTATTATTGTTTTAGAGAGAGACGTTCCATGAGAGGGATAACCCGTTACCAGTCTCTGGATGACGCATGATGTACTACCTGGAAACTGTTTGTGTGTATTTGTCTGTGTGTCCTTGTATGGCTTGTTTAATTACATCCTCCAACCCTCCCCATGTGCTCGGTTCCACCAACAAATCAGGGCACTAGGGGGAAAAAACTTAACAAGCGTTCATTTGCACAAAGCAAATTATTTAATTTTTTTTTTTCATCCTTTCTCGGTTTAGAAATTAGAATGTTTGTTTATTTTCTCATCTCTTTTGCCTGGGTAAAAATTGGGTGAAGAGTGGCAAGAAGGAAAGAGAATAGCATGACAGCATGTCTGCATGTGCTGAGAGAGCATGCTTTAGTTCCTCGGGATTCTCAGTATGCACAGTTGGATTGATTCAAATCCAGTTTCGACAGATTCTTGTCCCTGTGGACACATGGCAATAAATATCTCAAACTTATGTTTCTGAATCTCTAATTTCTGTTGTTTTGAGATGGTGTTAATTGCTAAATTCTTATACTTGTATGTATATAGATGTATGCATGTATGTGTGTGGGTGCTTGAGGGTCTGGTGGTAATTAGTTTGTCACTGCATTTGACAGCATGAGAGGTTTGATGCAAAAGTATCTTTATATATATATATATATATATATATATATATATATATATATATATTATAGACTGTACTATACATGGTATCTACTGTGGCAGATGACAAAGATGCTTATGTTGCACGTAAAGAACTAATGATACGTTGATTTTTTTTTTTTCTTTTTCTATTCTGAGAAAAATAGTACAAATGGGGGGAAAGCTAACTTATATTTGAGAGGATCTATCTAATGAGGTCTTAAGAGCGTCAGAGACTTAGGACAGTGTTGAACCGTGGGCTTCACTGCTCATTACTGCACAGCTCTTAGTGAGACACAGTCTTCTTTAACCTTAGCAACAGTCTGTGACATTGGATCCAAAATGGGTATGGATGTCTATATTTAACAGCCAGACATGCCAGGGAGAACAAAAGTCACGTAAAGGGAAGAATTCAGTGAGATGTTCATTTGCAAGCTACCAAAAGGAAGATTTCCTGCTTTGTCCAAATTGTAAGCCATTGAACATTCAGACTTGCTTTCATTTGTTTTATTTCTGTCGGGGGTTATGTGTTTTCTCATGCTGTATTTCCTTCTTTAATCTCATTTAGTATGTGGGGCCATGTACTTGAATAAGAGACTTGAATATTGCAGGGAAAGTACACGGGAAATTGCAAAAACAGTGTCACATGGGGGAAAAAATAATTTTTTATAAATATACTGCATTTGTGTGAATACACACACACGCACACACACTGTCCACTTTATTAGGAACACCTGCACATGCATGCAGTTATCTTTTTTTCTTTTTCCTCCTTTCCTCTTCTCTAATCTTCAGCTCTCCAGTTTGGGTGAGTTCGTGCCCATTGTTGTTCTTGGCTGTCAGGAGTGCAACCCAGTGTGGTCTTCTGCTGTTGTAACCCATCCACCTCAATGTTCGATGTTTTGTGCATGCTGAGATGCTTTTCTGCTCACCACAGTTGTAAAGAGTGATTATATGAGTTACTATATTCTCCCTGGCAGCTGGAACCAATCTGGCCATTTTCCTCTGATCTCTCTTATCAACAAGGTGTTTCCACCCACAGAACTGTCACTTACTCAATCACTGAGATCACATTTTTTCTTCATTATCTGCATGATTTTTTGCTTTGTGTTGTTGCAACACAATTGGCTGATTAGATAACTGCATGAATGCGCAGGTATACAGGTGTTACTATTAAAGTGGATGGTGAGTGTATGTTAACTGGTGTGTGTGAATCTATATGAGATACCAAAGAAATGATCAACTTATGGGCTAACTCACTACTTAACCGTGTGGCATGTTGCCTTATAACACCTGCCTGAATTGCCTTTGTAGCTGTTATTAGCTTTGTTTACAATTGGATGCATTGTAAATTAAATAGTCTACATACGCAGCGTTCTTAAAAGAATCTGAATTGCAGACTGTCACATTAATTTTACTAAAGTTAACATTTCACATAGCTATATTCATGTACCTTCCACACATGGCAAGCGTCTGTAGGTGGCATGAAATATATTTTCAATTAACTGCCAGCCATGTCAGAAATCTGCTGGATCCTCTAGTGAATATGACACTTAATAAATGTTGCTGTAGATAGGTTTTTCACCTACTTGGAGAGAAAGTACAAGCCGTTGAGCCTTTTCCCCACAAGTGAGAAAATCATGCTGTCACACTTTGGGTATAATTGGACTACACTCTATAGCATTTTGGTCTGTTATCCAAATGCACATCAAGTGTACATGGCCCCTCATAAACTTTTTTTTTTTTTTTTTTTTTTTTTTAAAGCAACACATAGGATGTGGCGTGAGAGTCCAGATAAAGCTAAAGTCATATTGTTTCAACCCATGTGTTTATTAAAAAAAAAAAAAAAAAAAAAAAAAAAAAGTTAACCCAAACTGCCCTTTAGTCTGATTTCAATGGATGTGCTTTTGAGATATATCAGATATATCAGTCTAATCTGTCAACAGGCCTTACCCAATCTAAAGTCAAATGGTAACTTTACATTCTTTTAGTTTGGTGATTGTACTGAATGGCAGGAAAAACTACTAAATCTAAGATTAACTCTTTCAACCATAGGAGTTTTTTCTTTAATAAAAGCTAAATTCACCTATCAGCACTGCAAAAAAAAAAACAACATCTTAGCATGTGAAAATATTTTGAATATAGTCATACCTATCTCGTATTTCCTATTGTAAGATTACAGTAAGCCAATTATAAGATTATTAAACCTAAACATATTACTAAGTTTGAAATAGTCTTGTTCTGTTGGCAGAGCATTTTTTCTCATTTTAAACATTTATTTTTAGAAAGAAACAAAATGATGTGCCAACAGAACATAAATTTAAAGCTTGAAACACGTAAATTTAAAGGCATCTAAAAACGGAATAATCTGAATAATCTTATATTTGATTTATAATAATCTCACAATAAGAAATATTAGATCAGTTTGCCTATACTCAATATATTTGCAACTGCTTTTTTTTTTTTTTGTAGTGAAGGCCTTGGTATTTATCTAATGTAGTGCTGTTCCCCTGGTTTGGTATAAAGATGCACAATGAATTCAGAAAATAAATTTAGCAAATTAATTTGCCTTCATCTAAGCAGATTTTGGTAGTTGGGTAAAACATTTGACTTGATGATTATCTTGTAATGCAAACTGACAGGGTGTAAATAATTCAAACAAAACATTAAACCCACACAGGACCTTTCCTTTTGGTAATAAATGTTTATTAATCAGAATTACAGTGTTACCGTAAACAGTATGAATACAGAGGCTAAAAATGCATCTGTAAATCAACTGTATTATGGTTGTTATGGAGGACCATACCAAACTGTAATTGATACCAAAGCTTTTTTTTTTTTTTTTCTCCACAAAATACATAATATTGTTAATCAGGCAGTGCTGTAATTAATATCTGAATGTGATCATCATGGTTGAAGTAAAATTTGGATGATTGCATTTCTTGGAGTGGTATGCATAGACAGATTCTCAACATATACTATATAATGTTTATTATTAGCATGATGCTGCTGAATTCTTGATTCTGATTGGTCAAAAGGTGTTGATTAATTTTCTATACTGTCCTAGCACAGCTCTGACAGTAGTTCAGCTACAAGGCAAATCACAGGTTTACTGGAAAATGACTTTGTGTTGGTAATGCCATCACACCACTGTGTTGTTGATTGTTTTCCTAGAACAGCACACCCCCCAAGTGTTTTATTCCTTACTTACCTAACCAGTATGTGGCCAATATGTACTGTTTGTTTTGATATTAGGAAGTAGTCTAATGATCCAGTAAGACTGGAATCACAAAACAGCTCTTTAAAGAGCCTGTGTGTGATCTGGGTCTGTTTATTCTCCAGTGTATCTGGGCTGCCTTTTCTCTATAAAAGCTGCCATTCCCTCTTGCCTGTCTTTTGTTGGAATAACCTGCAGGAGAGAAGCAGGAATGACTCTTCATTACAAAACAGTTATAACATTGCATTTAAATACAGTCTGGAGCGTTTGACTTACTTCCTCTAAACACACTAAAATCCTTTTTTTCACCAAGATGTTATCTGAAGCCTCAACATCCCTACATTCTTTATAACATCAACTTCTCACTGATTTTTACCAAGCATTATCAAAGACTAATTAAGATATAAGAATTTAACATACAGAATGTCTATAATCCTAGCCCCGGCACTGGAAAAGAACATGTACTGTGTTTAATCAGAGTCTCACCCGGGCGTAGCACATCCCCTCGATGGCCATTCCTGAAGCGATGTCCACCTCTATTCCTCGGCTCATGGCTTCCTTGGCCATGCGCACTGCGAACGGAGCCTACAAAAGCCAGAGTAGGTAATGTGACAGTCTCAAGGCTAATAAAATGATCTGCATCGAGACACCTGTTAAGATACTGACACCTAATCAGATTCTCACTCTCCAGTTGAAACCCTACTTCGTCATAAAGAGGCGATGGCGGTGTTCTGGTTCAACTGGGTTCCATCAATGTGACATAAATAGTCCTCTCATCTCCGCTTCCACCGGTGAGGGATAAAAACAGCTTTGTTTTGTGAAAAAGGAGGACGCAATTAAAGTACAGCTTAATTGTATTTTGACACGAAGAATTACACTCCTTTGATGACTTTTTTCTAAATAGGTTTGTCAGTCATGTGAAAACAGGAAAAAAGTTTCATCTAGGTGGGAAGTTCATGTAGGTTAATACAAACTCTTTCTAGAGGATTCACTTATTAACCATTAGTCATAATCAGGTATTTAATTACTGGCAACTCCATAATTATTGGCACCTTCCATGAAGGGTGCCAACATAGTATATAAAATAAATACTACATGCAGTGAGTGATAAAGAGACACTACAGTCTTTTTTTTCCATTTCTGACTGGAGAGAATGATAGGAAGGAGCAACCTCATGTAATGTCTAATAAGCTCAAAGGGAACATTTCAAGCTCTTTTATATTCTTAGGTTTATGCATGTGGTCTGTTTTCAAAAGTGTTTAAATCCAGACACTCAGCTGGCTTTTGCAAGACATTGATTTTTAATAAAGATCCAAGTCCTGTCACAGACAACCATATTTTGGGCTAAAATATCCTGCAGAATGAATTCAATTTTCAGGCCGAGCCGTTAAACCGCCCCAAATCATTACTGATCCACCATCATATTTTACACTGGCTATGAGGCAACACGTGGTGGAAAGTAGTTATCGCCTCTCTCTTATCATCAACCCCAGTCTCTCGCACAAAGTACAATAGGTAGTCATGCTGGAAGATTACACAATGCTGGAAGATTACTGTACTAAAAGTACAGCTAGAAAGGGAACAACACAGAAACCCTGAGAGAAACTCTGTGCTCTAGCAGGATGTCACTCTGACAGTAGAATCCATTAGGTCTTTTGGTGAATCACAATAAGAGAAGCTGTGCTTGTGTGTCAATCTGACCCACCTGAGGGAGGATTTCCTGGGCCAGGTTGAGAGCCTCTCTATGAGCTGCATCTCCGCTCTGGTTTTGTGGGACGGCACGGTTCACTATTCCCAGGTGTAGAGCCTGTTCCCCCCCCACACGCCGCCCAGTAAAGATCAGCTCCTTGGCCACAGCAAATCCCACTGCCCGTGGCAAACGCTGACTGCCCCCTAGTGCACAGTGAGGGGAACGCACAACTCAGGATGACCAGCTGGTAGACTGTTGATATCTGATGGTTTGCCTTTGTGTCTTCACTATAAACAAAGATGTCTTTTTTCCTCTCTTCTCCGTTATCTTACCCGCCCCTGGAAGGAGTCCCCGCGTGGTTTCAATCAGGCCCATCTGAGCAGTGTATGCTGCGAAACAAAAAACGCGCACACACAAACACAGAAAGAAAATGAGAGTAGCACTCAAGGTACATGTATGCTTCTGCCATGATTGCTTAGGTAAATAAATAAACAATAAACAAATCCTACAGCCCCAATTTGTCATGTGGGAACGGTGCTCCTGTCCCTGCCCTGCCACAACCTACCCTTGAAAGGTCAAAGTAGGCACTTACCCGCTGTCCGGAGGTCACACGCCAGCGCCAGCTCCAGCCCACCCCCTAGAGCGAAGCCGTCCACTGCAGCGATGGTTGGCATGGGCAACGCCGCTGGCAGAACAGGAGCAGAGCATGCATCAGACAGATCATATATCACACTAGCAGACAGCTGGGCTTTTATAGGGCAATATTATGCTGAAAGTCTAAGGTCTATATTATAACTTGTTACAAAACAAGATGCTTATATTTCTTCAGAGAGGCCTTAAAAAAAATTAAAGTGTTCCCGGGACAGGATCCGGATTGACTGCGACCCTGACCAGGATGAAGTGGTTAATGCAGTAAATGCAAATTTAGGGTATTGGACATCAACTGTTATAACAACTTTTTATTAATTATCATGATAATAATTTTTAATAGAATTTGGAATAGTCACTTGAGCAACAAATCACATGAAATATGGACAGTCCAACACCACTATTATTTTTTGTCATCATGTCTCACCTATTTCATTCATTAGTGAACGGAGTCCATGAACAAAATGCTCAGCTTCAGAGTTGCTCATCTGGGCTCTCTCCTTCAGATCAGCCCCTTTAACAGAATCATAGATCATTCACACTCAGTCTAGCTTAACAAATGAAATGGCTTCTAAGAGGTGAAATAAATGTAGGTTGCTTGTATGGATGAACGCTGACCTGCACAAAAGACTCCAGGCACCAGACTCCTAAAGATCACCACACGCACGGCTGCGTCATGGTGCAGACCTGACACCAGCTCTCGCATCTACAAAGAGAAATGTGAAGCAGTGAGTGGGAGAAATATTGATAACACTGAGAAATGGAGCCAAGAGAGAGGAATCAGCAAGAGCAAAGGAACATCATAAATCTCGCCTATTTTTCTCATTTTTTTATATGCCACATATGAATTTACTGCTGTCAAAAGATGAATTATAGCTTCCTCCAGGTACAGCCTGACTTTGACAGATAAAAGAAGTTTTAAAAAGGACAAAAATATCAGATAGATAGAGTGTGGATGGGTTGAATTGTCTGCTGGGATTTTGAGAGATGCTGAACAAAAGGTTGATCCCATAGAGATGAGCAATTGTGATCCTACCTGAGCCACAAACACACGACCCAGAGAGTTCCGCGCCCGTTCCCGACGCATCAGAACCTCCACAATGCCTGAGAGAGACACGGAGAGAGAGAGAGAGAGAGAGAGAGAGAGAGAGAGAGAGAGAGAGCGCAACTTTATACACTTTTCCAAGAGATCCTATAGGAAAAGTTTTAAGTTAAAAGTTGCACATTTAACTTTATCCTGCCAAGCAGGGAGGGAAAAGGTCAGTGATAATGCCATTGTTAATGATTTAACATCTCTCAGGGCTGCTGGAGGCAGATTTTCTCTTCAACTGATGCCACATGCACATGGTCTCAATTACCTCAATTAATAAGGTAGCTAGCTGGAAACATTAAACATGCAGTGAACATCCTGAAGGTAACAATGAGAAAACAATGGGGCTTAACATACAATCCGTATAGGAATGTCAGAAAGCATTAAGTAATGCAGTACCTCCGTTGGTGCACTATTCTGGTGTTTAGTAAAGCAGTATGTCATTTTAACCAGGAATTTAGTGGTCTTTTAAATTGCAGGTTAATGCAAAGTCTCCACAATTTATTTTTTGTCAATATTATACATTAAACATGTCTGTTTACTATACTACATTTGTTCATATTTCTCAGTAGAAACATACTAGACAGTAATGTATACTCAGTAAACTGTCCAGAATAGTACATACTGCTTTATTGCTGTTTGAGGCACAGCTACCTTTTGTGTATTTGAGGCAATGCTAAACCTACTATTCAGCACAGATGTATTCGATAGCTTTGTTGATGGAGACACCTGAGTGTCAGGTTATCTGGCAAAGTCAATACTCTACTACTATTATCAGTCAGTAACCAGCATAAATAAATAATCAACAATACTTCTTGCCAGGGGGATGCGGTTTGGGTGTGGAGAGTACGCAGGACGCAGCACATTTATGCTTTGCTCCAAAACAACTGCTGATACACAATTAAAGAACTATGCAAAGCATCGCTGCCCCTCAGGCCACCCCAGTAATATTATTATTATTATTATTATTATTATTATTATTATTATTACTACTATTATTATTATTATATGATGTGGAACTGAATGACTTGGCACACACACACACACACACACATTTTAGAGATGATAGGCCAGTTTGATTAATGTATAATGTCCAATACAACTAGAAATTTTGAAAGTTCACTTCACTATTGTCCACATTAATGATATTGATTATTTGGAAGCGTAACACTGGATTTCTTCATCCATCCATCTATCCATCCATCCATTCATTCATTCATTCATTTTCTGTACTGCTTATCCTACATAGGGTCGCGGGGAGCCTGGAGCCTATCCCATCACAGGGCGCAATCACACACACACACTTTAGAGATGTTAATCAGCCTACGACGCATGTCTTTGGACTGGGGGAGGAAACTGGAGTACCCAGAGGAAACCCCCAAAGCACAGGGAGAACATGCAAACTCCACGCACGCAGGGGTGCAACCACTTACACCATGCCCCCTTCATTATTACTGTTATTTGCTAATGATAGAGAAATATATATATATTCACTAATATATATATATATATATATATATATATATATATATATATATATATATATATATATATATATATATATAATAGACCTTAATGTTATGTTAGATATTAATTTAATGTCGCTTCGTTGTGTGCTACTGAGGATATCAGATGAGGATCCTGATCAGGCGATACATGAATGGGGGAGCCACATTATGTCATTTTCTGTGGATGTGGATTCGTATTTTGCCCCCATGTGAGCTTGCCACCCCAAAAACCCAAAAACAGTCATTGAGTCCAGCCTGGCCACCCCACTGTACATCTCCTGCCTACTACATGTGTAAATGTTGTGTTAGGATTATGTTTATCAAAAGTGTGTTTGATGTGCCAATAAAATCATTTAATTAAACAATTAACAATTAATTGTAATCATCATTCAGACCCTTAATTGCCCTCTAGAATTCATTTATTGTTAATGAGCGTTAAAGTTAAAGAAGGAATTGCAATAACACCTGCATGACCTTCTCAACGCAAATGCTAACTTTCAGCCTTCTGACACACGGAAGTGAAGTGCAGTGTGGTCACGTGATTAAATAGTGCGGCGCCATTGGCTGAATTTCACATTGGGCATATAATAAACCATTATACAGTCTGCAGAAGCTCAGGTGAATACCGTGTAGTGAGTGCGCTTATGTAGGAAGTTTTCTGCTATTAGGAGTGTCAAACTAGCTATAAATGAATGTATTTAGTAAAAAGCTTCTGGGATTGTCAAACTAGCTATTAATGAATGTATTATATCTGTTAAGGTTAATCAGAGTTTTCCCAGTTGACCATGTAGCTTTATGTTTAAATTCATTTTTAAAATGGCGCCTCAGGTTGGCAGCTGGAACTAAAACACGCAGGACCTACCATGGTCTTCACCTTCCAGACGACTGAGGTCCACTTCAGCAGCGTCTCGGTTCGGCACAGCGCTAAACCCCCGACTAAAGCACTTCTTCCTGTCAGATGCAGTCATGTAGCCGGGCAGTGAGCGCTGAGGAGCAGAAAGCAGCCTGTGCAGTAGTTCAGCATGACTTCTGCCGACCGCATGAACTCCTCCAGCTAACTTCCCAAACACGCTCATGTCCTGTCTGGTAGTCTGTCGTCTTAACCTTCTGTAACTGAAGTCTGTTTTTCGGAAATGTAGCTACAAATCACATCCCGAGCTTCCAAAGCAGTGTTAAAGTCCGTGTAGGAAGGAGTTTGTTACTTAATCTACTTTCCGTTTGTGTACACTTCCTCACATCACCATGGAGACCTGCACGTCATTCAAACAGTGACCAAGCAGAAAGTTTCTCTCTCACACACACACGCGCGCCCGTCGCTTGTGTTGCATTTTTCACTTTATTTTTCACTGAAATAAAAACTTTTTTCGATAGGTCATGTTTTACTAATTCCTAATGATAAAAACAACAACAACAACAGTATAAAACGTTCATGCCAGTGTGGTGTGGGCTCAGTATGGACTCAGTGGTTTACGGCGTGGGCTCAGTGGTGTACAGTGTGGACTCAGTGGTGTACAGTGTGGACTGAGTGGTGTACAGTGTGGACTCAGTGGTTTACGGCGTGGGCTCAGTGGTGTACAGTGTGGGCTCAGTGGTGTACAGTGTGGGCTCAGTGGTGTACAGTGTGGGCTCAGTGGTGTACAGTGTGGACTCAGTGGTGTACAGTGTGGGCTCAGTGGTGTACAGTGTGGACTGAGTGGTGTACAGTGTGGACTCAGTGGTGTGCGGCGTGGGCTCAGTGGTGTACAGTGTGGGCTGAGTGGTGTACAGTGTGGACTGAGTGGTGTATAGTGTGGGCTCAGTGGTGTACAGTGTGGGCTGAGTGGTGTACAGTGTGGACTGAGTGGTGTACAGTGTGGACTGAGTGGTGTATAGTGTGGGCTGAGTGGTGTATAGTGTGGGCTCAGTGGTGGACAGTGTGGGCGTGGGCTCAGTGGTGTACTGTGTGGGCTGAGTGCTGTACGGCGTGGGCTCAGTGGTGTACAGTGTGGGCTGAGTGGTGTACAGTGTGGGCTGAGTGGTGTATAGTGTGGGCTGAGTGGTGTATAGTGTGGGCTCAGTGGTGGACAGTGTGGGCGTGGGCTCAGTGGTGTACAGTGTGGACTGAGTGGTGTACAGCGTGGTGTGCGGTGTGGGCTCAGTATGGACTCAGTGGTGTGCGGCGTGGACTCAGTGGTTTACGGCGTGGACTCAGCGGTGTGCGGCGTGGACTCAGTGGTGTACGGCGTGGGCTCAGTGGTGTGTGGCGTGGACTCAGTGGTGTACAGTGTGGGCTGAGTGCTGTACGGCGTGGGCTCAGTGGTGTACAGTGTGGACTGAGTGGTGTATAGTGTGGGCTGAGTGGTGTACAGCGTGGTGTGCGGTGTGGGCTCAGTATGGACTCAGCGGTGTGCGGCGTGGACTCAGTGGTGTACAGTGTGGGCTCAGTGGTGTGTGGCGTGGACTGAGTGGTGTACAGTGTGGGCTCAGTGGTGTGTGGCGTGGACTCAGTGGTGTACAGTGTGGACTCAGTGGTGTACAGTGTGGACTGAGTGGTGTACAGCGTGGACTGAGTGGTGTGTGGCGTGGGCTCAGTGGTGTACAGTATGGGCTGAGTGGTGTGTGGCGTGGGCTCAGTGGTGTACAGTGTGGGCTGAGTGGTGTACAGTGTGGGCTGAGTGGTGTACTGTATGGGCTCAGTGGTGTACAGTGTGGGCTGAGTGGTGTACTGTATGGGCTCAGTGGTGTACAGTGTGGGCTGAGTGGTGTACAGTATGGGCTCAGTGGTGTACAGTGTGGGCTGAGTGGTGTACGGCGTGGGCTCAGTGGTGTACAGTGTGGGCTGAGTGGTGTACGGCGTGGGCTGAGTGGTGTACAGTGTGGGCTCAGTGGTGTACAGTACGCGCTGAGTGGTGTACAGTGTGGGCTGAGTGGTGTACAGTGTGGGCTGAGTGGTGTACAGTGTGGGCTGAGTGGTGTACGGCGTGGGCTGAGTGGTGTACTGTATGGGCTCAGTGGTGTACAGTACGCGCTGAGTGGTGTACAGCGTGGGCTGAGTGGTGTGTGGCGTGGGCTCAGTGGTGTACAGTATGGGCTGAGTGGTGTGTGGCGTGGGCTCAGTGGTGTACAGTGTGGGCTGAGTGGTGTACAGTGTGGGCTGAGTGGTGTACTGTATGGGCTCAGTGGTGTACAGTGTGGGCTGAGTGGTGTACTGTATGGGCTCAGTGGTGGACAGTGTGGGCTGAGTGGTGTACAGTGTGGGCTCAGTGGTGTACAGTGTGGGCTGAGTGGTGTACAGTGTGGGCTCAGTGGTGTACAGTGTGGGCTGAGTGGTGTACTGTATGGGCTCAGTGGTGTACAGTGTGGGCTGAGTGGTGTACAGTGTGGGCTGAGTGGTGTACTGTATGGGCTCAGTGGTGGACAGTGTGGGCTGAGTGGTGTACAGTGTGGGCTCAGTGGTGTACAGTGTGGGCTGAGTGGTGTACAGTGTGGGCTCAGTGGTGTACAGTGTGGGCTGAGTGGTGTACAGTGTGGGCTGAGTGGTGTACTGTATGGGCTCAGTGGTGTACAGTGTGGGCTGAGTGGTGTACTGTATGGGCTCAGTGGTGGACAGTGTGGGCTGAGTGGTGTACAGTGTGGGCTGAGTGGTGTACAGTGTGGGCTGAGTGGTGTACTGTATGGGCTGAGTGGTGTACAGTGTGGGCTGAGTGGTGTACAGTGTGGGCTGAGTGGTGTACGGCGTGGGCTGAGTGGTGTACGGCGTGGGCTGAGTGGTGTACAGTGTGGGCTGAGTGGTGTACTGTATGGGCTCAGTGGTGTACAGTGTGGGCTGAGTGGTGTACAGTGTGGGCTGAGTGGTGTACAGTGTGGGCTCAGTGGTGTGCACTGCCAGCAGAGGGCGCTGGTGCAGTAGTGGAACATTCAATACTGCACAGTTCAGTTCATCAAAAATCATTATACTCTACACAGCTTTGTTACAGCAGGAGAAAAGCTGTACATTAAAGGACTTGTGTCTGACTAAGGACAAATATAATAATTGGTTTATGTTTTTTTCATAATTTTATATATATATATATATATATATATATGTGTGTGTGTGTGTGTGTGTGTGTAAATTATGAAAAAAAAAACATAAGTATTTGGACAGTGACACAGTTTTTGTAATTTTGCCTCTGTACACCACCACAGTGGATTTGAAATCAAGATGTGAGTGAAGTGTAGACTTTCAGATTTAATTCAAGGGGTTTAACAAAAATATTGTATTAAGTGTCTGAATATGGATACAATTTATTCATATAACACATTTAAAAACAGGTGTTGACCAAAGTCCTGTACAAAACTAACTAACATGTAATTATAGTAAGAAAATTAAGATTAATAAAATAACATAAGAGAATGACACTGCACATTACATTACAGTGACTCATAAGCAAGGGAAAACAGGTGGGTCTTTAGTTTAGACTTCTAGGATCAGACATGACCTAATCTGTAAAGGCAAAATAAGCAATCACCCATAGTTTTAAGACGAGTCCTTGGAACTCTCAACCGTAGACTTTGTGATGATCTTAAAGACCTTGGAGTCTGATACTGGTGGAGAAAACCAGAGATATAAAGAGGTGCAAGCCCATGAAGACCCTTATATACAAATAATAAGACTGAATCCTATAAGAAACAGGTAACCAGTGCAAAGAACCAGTCAAACACTGTCATATTTCTTAGTTCCAGTCAAGCCTCTCGCAGCTGCATTTTGCAATGTTTGAAGACGAGACAGTGGTGCTTGAGATACACCTAAATACAGTGCATTACAGTAATCAAGTCTAGAGGAAATAAAAGCATGAATTACAATCTCAAAATATTTCTAAATATATACAATCTCTTAACAGACAAAAAGGTTTTAATTTCGCTATTAACCTGAGTTGGAAAAAGTCTCCTTTAACCACAGCCTTTATTTTTAAGTGAGAATCAAAGATAACTCCAAGGTTTCGTGTCTCCATATGAAGATTAGAGGCCAAAGGCCCCAAATTTTTAGTTAAATTATTAAAACTTCTGTCTTAGAATCATTGACCTGAAGGAAATTAGCCACCATCCATCTTTTAATATCTTTAAGACAGGCCAGCAAAGATTCTATTGCAGAACTATCGGTGGATTTTAAAGGAATATAGCACTGAATATCATCTGCATAACAACGATAATGAAGTTTGTGATTTTGAAAAATAAACTGTAAAGGTAACATATATAGTGAAAACAAAAGAGGCCCCAAAATTGAGCCTTGAGGTACTCCACAGGTGATGGAAGCAGAGGCAGAAGAATGATTCCCAAGCTCAACAGTGAATGTTAAGATAAGATGAGAACCACTCAAGGACAGTGTCTTGAAGATCCACTCAATCTAAAAGAATATCGTGATCAATAGTGTCAAAGGCTGCGTTGAGATCCAGGAGAACTAGAATGGCACTTTCCCTGAATCACTCGCCAGCAACATCATTCGACACTTTGATAAGAGCAGACTCTGTACAATGTTTGACTCTAAAACCTGATTGAGATTTTTCCAAAATACTGTTTCTCTGCAAGAATCCTGTAAGTTGATTGAAAAGAACCTTTTCCAAGAATTTCGATAAAAATGACAGTTTAGAGATTGGGTGGTAAATTTTTAAATCTGAAGAATCAAGACTTGACTTTTTAAGCAGGGGTTGGACTACAGCATGTTTAAAACAAGATTTTGAAACAAGACAAGAACTACACCATTAATAAGACTGCTATTTATTATTGACAGGAGGCTAGGTCCCAAAATATCTAAAACCTCCCTCAAAATGCGAGGGGAAACAACATCTAATGAGCAGCCAGCAGGCTTCATGTGCCGAATCACATCTACCAGCTGAGGAAGAGATACAGATTCAAACGTTGATAAGTGACCCAAACATGGTAACGAAATAGAAGGAACTAAATCAGGAGCAGAGATGCCTGATGTAATAGCATCAATCTTAGAAATGAAAAACTATCACAAACTCCCAAAGTGGCATCAGGAAATTTGGTAGCTGTAGGTTTTAATACTGCATTAACTGTACTACATAAAACTTTAGGGTTATTGGAATTTCTTCAAATCAAATCAGAGGAAAACTTAAGTTTAGATGCCTTGACAGATTGTTGATACCGAATCATTCAATCTCTCAACATTTCATATGATACTTGAAGGCTGGCTTTCTTTCTGCATTCCTCCATTTCTGTCTGAGTCCCTGAGTATGTTCAATTAACCAGGACTGTACTCTGTGTTTTAGAATTTTTAGAATTAAAAGAGACCAACTCGTCTATGCCCAGGCCTGGAGATGGAGACTCTATGGTGCAGAGAGAAGGAAAAGAGCCATAAGCAGTTGAAAAATTACTAGCTGTGTTAGGATTGATAGAACAAACATGGCGACTTGATGTCTTATGGTTAGAGATAATACCGGAAACAGTAATATTAAAGATAATAGGCTTGAGGTCCAAAAGACAAATGTCATCAATAACCACATTAGAAACTGGAAAGCCTAATGACAAAATCAGATTCAGTGTGTGACCTTAATTACGAGTGGAACTTAAAACAGGCTGAGTAAAATTAAACGAATCAATGAGATGTAAAAATTCTTTAACCAAGGGCTTACTCAGGCAACAAACATGAATATTAAAATCACCAAGAATTAAAACACAATCAGAATGAGGTACAAAAGAAGATAAAAATTCTGCAAATTGAGCAATAATATCCTTATATGAGAGCACAAAGAACAGGACTACACAGCTCCACTTTAAACAACTGAACCTCAAAAGTAGAATATTTATCTGCCGATAACAACATTTTAACATTTAAAACAATTTCTAAATACTGAGGCTACCCCTCCACCTCGAGCCATATATATATATATATATATATATATATATATATATATATATATGTGTGTGTGTGTGTGTGTGTGTGTGTGTGTGTGTGTTATAGTGTTGTGCAAAGTCTTAGAAATGCTGTAAAGATGACTTCAAAATAATGAAATTAAATCTTTCTACTTAAAAGACAAATACTACAACGTGCAGTAAGCAGTAATAAATGAAACAAACTCAATATTTGGTGTGATGACCCTTTGCTTTTTTTCCTTAAATAACAGTCTCAAGTACAGTTTGTGCAGATTTATAAGGAAATTAGCTGGTAAGTTTTACTGAGCATCTTGCAGAAGCAGCCACAGAGACTCCTGGAGACTTTGCCTGTCTTATTTTTGCTTCTTATTTTTGCAGCAAAACCCAGCAGCCTTCATTATGTTTTTTTGTCTGAAAAGTGGTCGCTTACATAATCTGCTGCTTTCTTGACTGACATACAAACATTTTTCTGTAACATTATTTTTTTTGGAAAAGTAATGTTTGGAAATGTAAAATATATATATATATATATATATATATATATATATATATATATATATATATATATATACACACACTGTATATCCAGGAGGGAGTTATACACTCAGCGAGCACTTTATTAGGAACACCTGTACACCTACTCATTCAGGCAATTATCTAATCAGCCCATCATGTGGCAGCAGAGCAATGCATAAAATCATGCAGATACGAGCCAGCAGCTTCAGGTAATGTTCACATCAACCATCAGAATGGGGGAAAAATGTGATCTCAGTGATTTTGACCATGGTAGGATTGTCGGTGGGATTGTCTGGTTTAAGTATTTTTATGACTGCTGATCTCCTGGGATTTTCGCACACAACAGTCTCTAGAGTTTACTCAGAATGGTGCAATAAAGAAAAAACATCCAGTGAGCAGCAGTTCTGTGGATGGAAACGCCTTGTTGATGAGAGAGGTCAGTGGAGAATGGCCAGACTGGTTCGAGCTGACAGAAAGGCTACAGTAAGTCAAAAAATCTATCTGTACAATTGTGGTGAGCAGAAAAGCATCTCAGAATGCACAACACATCGAACCTTTAGGTGGATGGGCTACAATATCAGAAGACCACGTCGGGTTTCACATCTGTCAGCCAAGAGCAGAAAGCTGAAGCTGCAGTGGGCACAGGCTCACCAAACCTGGACAGTTGAAGACTGGAAAAACGTAGCCTGGTCTGATGAATCTCGATTTCTGCTGAGGCACACAGATGATAGGGTCAGAATTTGGCACCAACAGCATGAATCCATGGACCCAACCCGCCTTGTGTCAACAGTCCAGGCTGATGGGGGTGGTGTAATGGTCAGGTGACTGATTTGCAGAACATTCCACTTCTTTGCCTTAAAAAAAGTCTCAAGTTTCTATTGAAGTATGTTTCAGGTAGTTTTCCATCTGCTGTCTGAAATACCATCCAATGAGTTCTGAAGCATTTGGCTGAATCTGAGCAGATAATATAGCCCTATACACTTCAGAATTCATCCTACTGCTTTCTTCAGCAGTCACATCATCAATATATACAAGGGTCCAAGCCATACACACCCATCAGGATCAGGTGGTATAATTCGAATCACAAGCAGTTCATTCCGTTCTCCATACTCTTCTCTTCCCATCATTCTGGTACAAGCTGATCTTTGTCTCAATCTCTCCATAGGATGATTGATGATTTTTAGATGTTTTTGTCAAACTCTAAATTATTCTTCCTGTTTTCGAGGCTTACCATTGGTTTACATCATATGGTAAACTCTCTGTATGTAATCTGGTGAAGGCTTCTCCTAATTGTTGACTTTGACACAGATACACCTACCTCCTGGATGGTGTTCTTGATCTGGCAAACTGTTATGAGGGGCTTATTCTTCACCATGTAAAGAATTCTTCTGTCTTTACCAGAAGTAAACAAGTACAATCCCAGTGCTCACATATTACGAAAGGATTTAACCCAGAGATGGATGTTTTTTTCATGAGGTAAACTTATACATAGCTCATGTCAGAGCATTAATATGTGCTCCCAAAAACCCACCAAAATATTGACAGTAAACTGCAGTAAGCAGAACTGAAAATGTAGGTCATGTTGAAATACCAGTTGTATTTATAGGTTACAGAGTTTACAAAATGTTTGTAATTGACCTAACCCAATAATGTAGTCCAGTATATGAATGTTATGCTAAAATTTAAATAATGCAGTTACTAGAGCATATTACATGTTTAGGTATACATGACTGTTTTGACCTTGGGGACATTTGACTGGTCTCCATAAGGAAAATTTCTTTCTTTTTTTTTTAAATTAAAAAATGCAACTTGTGTAGATTAAAAGTGTGTGTGTGCTCACAGGTCTCAACTTAAGTATATATGAGTGTGAAGCAGACTAGTGACACTAGTGTGTTAGTGAGTGGTATGTGTGTCTCTGGAGTTGCTTGAGAATATCTCTCTGACGCTCAGCTCTCTCTCGCACAAAGGCTGTCCTCTGTGTCGTATGTATCGGGCTTTGCGTGCCTCTGTCAGTGCTTGCACAAAATCAGGCAGTGTGTGAACCATCCTTAATTGGCCGTCAGGAGCATGGGTGTCAGAGAGGGGAGAAAGAGGAGTAGAGTAGGGTATTGTTACATTCATCTCCTCACCCTTTTCTGTATATCTTGCTCCTATCTGATCATTTTCTCTTTGACTGTCTTTTGAACGAAATCCTTGTGTTTCCAGTGCTGACCTCTGTCCCTCCCTCCTTCTATCCCTGTGTTTCTTATTCTGTCCCTCCCTATCTCCCGCTTTGTTCTCTCTCTCTGGCGTGGCTGGAGGAAGCATGCATGGGGGCTGTGGTTTGAGGTCTGGCAGACATACAGGCACTGTAGCATTATCAGCCCTGTTTTCACCACTGCTGAGAAAGTCCTGAACTCGAGCCTGCAGGGAGCAGATGGACTGCGGCTTCCCAGACCTACAGAGAGAAACAGGAATAAAGGCAGGATTACAGTTTGTTCTTTGTCATTGCTGAAACATTCACTACTCAACTGTGCAGTAGGGCTTTCTGGAGTAAAGCCCACAGAAATATTAAATAATGGCCTCTAGGAAGTGAGTTCTTGAATTGCATCACACTGAATGCAAAACTAAAAAAGGAGAACTTCTGATATAAACTGATGAAATGCATGATTGACACTTATAATCTCGGTGAGTGTGTGTGTATTTGCCCTTGGTGCTTTTCAAGCATCTGGAGCTGCTGATCCTGTTTCACTGTTATCCTCATGCCTTTCAGGCTCAACAACACTCTTCCTTGCCAACTTTCCATTTTGAGAGCACTGATGGTTAGGTTTAGTGTGTCATGTAGCTAAAGATTTTTAAACCATTCATCTTTCGGCCTACTTATAATTGAGTGCCAATCAAATTTAGCATGGTGTATGAATTGAATCTGCAATGAAGAAATATTAGATAACAGGTGCTTCCAAAAGACTTGCAGAGTTCTTTCAGAAGTCTGCCTCAGCCATCCTTCACTAACTCAAACCCAACCACAAGAGTCTCTCCATCCTGCAATCTACCGCATCAAGAACTGTTACTCATGAACCTTGAGTAGAAATATTCTCTAGCTCTGGAGGCGATTTGGCAAAGATACCACATTCCAGAAATTTTGATGTTCGAGTAGCATCCTTGGAGTTCTGCAACCTGGCAGCAGATTTCATAGCCACTAGACTTATTTTATTTCATTTCTATTGATCCATTGGCCATGAAATATTTGCACAATGTAAAGGGCAAATGGTGTTTTCAAATAGCGGAAAAGGGATGTGAAATTGTGGTTACAACAAAAGTCAAACTTTCAAAAAATAAAGATTTGCAGAGAGGAGTGAACAGAAACACATGAAAATATGTATTTTTCCAAGCATCATGAATTTAGTTTCAGGTTATAGTGAAACTGAAGTATTTAATTTACTAAAAGAAAAAGATTATTTGAAAAACTCATCTCAACATCTGGAAGACACTGCTGTGATACTGATGCAAAATCTGCAGCATGATTTATACCATACACTGAAAGGAATTGGTACAAGATCGTGCTAGGAAGGTGTGCACCAGTGCTGAGCCTATAATACAACTGACAAATTAGAATATTTCACTGAAGTGGCCTGATTCTGTGCTACTCGATCACAACAAACCCAGGCTGCACTTCTGCTCCCTCTGCAGCATCCACAGGCCTGCAGTCATCAGATCAATGAGCCTGACACAGTTAGCAGATCAGTATCATTGTTGGAACAGCCCTCTAGTCCTCATTGTCATCATCATTAGCTACAGAAAGTCAAGTACCAAACGAGTGAGTTAACAACATACTCATTATGCTGCCACTAAACTGGCTCACTCTGACCCTGTTTGCATCTTGATTTCTAATCACAAAAATAAATCATGCACAATTTACTGAAACAATATGCACAAGTAGAAGACGAATGGAAATATCTTTTTGCTCCTGCTTTTTAAAAATTCCCATTTAACTGACACTGTTAGGAGCTGGGCACAGTCAGGCAAAAGCCAGCATGGAATAAACATTAGGATTAATCAGGTAGTCAGTCTGGCTCCTTTTTGTGGCCTACTGAAAGCCTGCAACACAGATACCAAAGCTGGCTGTAATTCAGCAGGAGTTGGCTTACGACTGCGCGGTCATGAAAGAAAGTCTGTTTGGAATTAGAGGTGTGCATGATTATTTGAATATCTGGTTAACCTTTTCAGTATTCAAATACTGAATCACTATTCGTATACACATTGTGCCCTACATCCACATGAGAAAATACGAAAAAGAAAAGGCACATCCTGAAATATTTTATGCACAAAGCAGCACTATCGTAGAAGTGTGTATCAGGACTAAAAAAAAAACATCTGCAGCGGGTGGCTTTTATGATGCTTGATTATGCTACATTAAAGATTTACATTTATGGCATTTAGCAGATGCTTTTATCCAGAGCACCTTTCCCCCTCTACCAGTTAAATGAATATCCATTCATTAACGCTTAAAGAAGGCACATATCTATTTGGAATAAGTGTGTAATAGAGGAGGAGTGAATTGCAGATGAGAAGGCCTGAGAGAATATGAAGGAGGGGACAAACCAAGGAAAAGAACGAAGAGGGAGGAAGGGATGAGAGAATGATGAATGATAAGAGCTGAAGAGGAGTAGAGATGACAGAGAAGCTGATGGAAGCATTTTGATAGAAAAGGAGGGCAGGGAAGGGAGGGAGAAAGCTGAAATGGTGTTAGATGCAAAAACATAACTTGGGAAGAAGAGCTAGGATGTTCCCATAAGCCCTCTGCCTAATTGGCATAGAGAAGAGAAACTGCCAGGATGGCCTCAAGTCCACGAAGAGAGAGAGAATAAAATGGAGATAAGTTAGATTGTATTACAATTACAAGAATGCTCAGAATGGTCTGGTGGACAAAGGTGAATATATTATGAAATTTCTTTCTGTTTCTTTTCTTTTTGTCTCTCTATGTCTTTGTATGTATTCACCTTGGTAGTGTTTTTCCTCTAATTGATTGTTTCCTTCTGTGTGTAAGTGTGTGTGTGTGTGTGTGTGTGTGTTTGTGTGCATTGTCTCATTATCAAATTCAATAGTGCAAATATCCAAGGAAATCCCAGCAATCGCAATGAACACATCTGTACATTTATACTCCCACACACTCAGACGCTCACACAGCTCGCATCTTAATAACTAGAGCAGGAGATATAATTTAACCACAACACACAGCCACATAGCACAAAGCGAATCACACCGACCTTACACACAAAGGTGCTTGCATCCTCCCACTCTTTTAACACAGCACACCATCACCTGCCTGTACTGCCTGCAATTGCCTGAAAGTGGCATTATAGCTATTAGGGTCTTCTTACTCCACACACACACAGCCAGCAACCTTTCAAACCACTTCAAACCAACTGTATTTTTATATAACAGTACGTCAATTTGTGCTTCTATCTGCGGGTGCTCTTAGTACTCCACAGTAACCACATTGTAGCTGTGAACTGTCACTGGAATGCATGTACATCATATCTATTTAACTCTAAAACCTAGAGAACTTACTGAGCTAAGACAGACATGCATCACACAGTACAGCATTTAGATATAAGAACTGTAAGCATCTCAAAACAATAATACAAGGAACATTTCACAGGCGAAAGATCTGACAATGTGTTCTCTTTGCATAATGTACTGTTTAGGTCTTGTTTAAATGAGATTATCTCTAAACAGTTTAGACTTTTTAGCTTATATATAGCATGACCTCATTTGTTACCTAATGTTCTTAATAACATTTGTAGCTGGATTTGTGATTATGTTACTGGATAAATCTGTAATATGTTGTGATGAATATGTTACATATAAATTCATTTCTTCATTAATCTTCAGTAACTGCTTTATCCTGGTCAGGGTTGCAGTGGATCCAGAGCTGATCCTCGTAACACTGGTGAGAGAATTCACACCGGATGGGATTGAACTGGGGACCCTGAAGGCCGCAATGCTCCCTGCTGCACCACTTTTATATGTAAATGTGTGTTTAAATATGTAAAGATAGTTTACCTAATCATACATATGCTTTATGATTTGATGTACTCTTGAATTCTTGAATAAAAATAATGGAAACTTAAACTGGAGAATTTGTGTACTGCACATAACTTTCACTACATCCACTATCTAACTATATTATATTATATTATATTATATTATATTATATTATAGTATAGTATAGTATAGTATAGTATAGTATAGTATAGTATAGTATAGTAGGGGGCATGGTGGCTTAGTGGTTAGCACGTTTGCCTCACACCCTCGGGGCTGGGGGTCCGAATCCCGCCTCCGCCCTGAGTTTGTGTGTCCTCCCCGTGCTTCGGGGGTTTCCTTCGGGTACTCCAGTTTCCTCCCCAGTCCAAAGACATGCGTTGTAGGCTGATTGGCATTTCCAAATTGTCCGCGGTGTGTGTGTGTGTGTGTGAGATTGTGCCCTGCGATGGGTTGGCAACCAGTCCAGGGTGTCCCCTGCTTTGTGCCCCAAAGTTCCCTGTGATAGGCTCCAGGCCCCAGCGATCATGTGTAGGATAAGCAGTATGGAAAATGGATGGATGGATTATATTAAATTATATCTGAAATATGAAAATATGTTTGTAAAATATTTTAAACATATTGTTTAATATATTGCTCAAATATTGTAAGTATGTTTGTAAAATATTTTAAACATAAAAAGTGAAAGTCAGTTACAGCTGATTTTATCGGGGTAGATCCGCATCTCTCCATAGACTTAGTATTAGCCTAATACTGAATCATGCCCATATAATGCAGCATCTACTTTGGGTTTTTTTCCTATATGCATGGTGTTCACCACTGACCATACAGTACAATGACACAAATACACCTTTCCTGCTACGCCTGATCTATGAAACTTAAATTTACTCTATACTTTTACCTATACCATGTTACTTAATGTTACATGTATTCTGATTTGGCTTTGATCATTTTTTAGATCATTAGTTTGTTATGTAACCACCCGGAGTTTGATGAATACAAAGTGGGCATCTGACATCATGCCATCCACAGGATACATCTAGTTTCATTTTTGAAGCCCTAGTCTGAACTGCTACTGCTTCATTCCCTTTGAAGTTGTGCTGCGTCAAGAGTGAGCACAGGAGTTAACATTCCTCCCTAACTCTCTGGAAATGAACAATTCAAAACCATGGTAACCTCAGATCTTCCCGAAATTACGTGCACTGACTTCAGTAGGGGCTCAAATTATGACTGACCTTACAAACATGTCAAGCACAGGTTACAAAAAACGAACTTTCAAGCAGCTTTTTGGGAAGTTTTTTAATTAAAAGTGTCTATGAGAACTTTTACATTTACATGTCCTATCATATAAATCAGTCTTTACGGACTCTTGTGCATGTCATTAAGACCAAGCTTCAATACTGTCATCAATTTGCTTTTAAAAGAGCTGCTTCCTGGAGAGCATGTGAGAGGGAACACATAAATGTAATTAGGATTTGAGGACAAATAACACATTTTGTCACATTTCACCTATTTGATATGCAATAAATCTGTTGACACTTGACAATGTTGCTCTCTTGTGTCTGAGTGTAATCCTAAAAATGTGATATTCTGATCGTTTTTTTTTTTTTTTTTTTTTTAGGACAATATACAAATGTAAAGTCTTTATGAAGATTTTATTCTATCTTTCTATCTTGGTTTACAGAAAATGTAACATGTCATATTTTTAGGTATTATAAGGTCAATTGATAAAATTCAGTCTATGCTCTATGAAGACATGGTGTGTTAAAGTTGGAGCGGAAGATCTCGAGTGTCCTGCACAGAGTCCTGACCTCAACCCCACTGAACACCTTTGGGATGAACTGGAACACCGACTGAACCCCAGACCTCCTCATTCAACATCAGTGTCTGATCTCACTAATGCTCTTGTAGCTGAATGATCACAAATCCCCACAGCCACGCTCCAAAATCTAGTGGAAAGCCTTCTCAGAAGAGTGGAGCTTATTATAACAGCAAAGTGGGGACTAAATCTGGACATATGTTCAGCAAGCACATATGGGCGTGATGATCAGGTGTCTACAAACTATATAGTGTATATTTGATATGTTCAATTAAATATATGCCATTAATATGCCATTACTAATCTTAAAACTTTCAAAGCAGCAATTAATTGCCATGTGTGCACACATTTAAAGCCTCACAAAGCAAAAATATGAAATTATTTACCAGACCATCACTGCTGTCCTCACCTGTGCCTGTTTGTCTCCCTGTCTGCAGGTGGGATTATGGGTAAGCGGGTCTTGCTATAGGACACAGCAGGGTGGCTGAGATCGTGATTGGAGGGTCGTGATCCCACAGTGTTCAAGCCTCTCCACCGGTTACCTGAGTCCAAGTTAGAAAAATTCACACGTGAGATTTAGAGAATTGCTGCCCTTAAAACACAGATTAGAAAACACTCTAAACATTCACGTACACACCTGTCTTAAGGGCGATGAGATGGCGGTGTAGTGCGTGTTGCTCTCGGGTCAGTGTGTTAAGATGGTAGCGTTTGGCCTCGTCGAGCCTTTGTATCCCATGAGCCAGCCTGGCTTCAGCCCTCCTCTCCTCTCTCCTCTGGGCCTCGCTTGGCCACACTAACCAGTCTGTACGACGCATGCTTTACCAACACACACACACACACACACACACACACTTATCACAGCTAGAAGAATATGACTATAGAGTGGACCTAAAGCAGAATGACCTCTAGAGTGAACTTTCCACACCTGGAACTAAAACTTGATAAAATACTCAATATTGAGTAAAACTGCAATTAATACAATTTACTGCAAAACAGGGAGTCTATTCCTTTCAGGTTGAAAGCTTTCTATCCTCTTAGTGTTACTGGACCTAGTTTTAGTAAATCTTTTATATTCTAATGTAAAAAAAAAAAAAAAAAAGTAGGTTAGACTACTTAAAATATTAGTCTCACACTTCTTGTTAGTTATTTTGTTTAACAAACTCTTATCAGTGGCGGTATTAAAGGACACAAGGTCTATTGTACATTAAAACTTTACAAAATAATATGAAAATGATACATAGAGTGATATTCTTTTATGGGCAATGGTGTGTAAACCACTGACTGTGCTGGGAACTACAGTACTTCAACCGAATACCTTCATTAGTCCCATTTCAGCAAGGAAGCTACTTGCTGCCTGTCAGGGTTTTGACAGTGAAGAATGTGAGCAAATAAAGCAAACTGGCAGCTCTCCAATTAATCTCCCTCTTGCATCAGCCTTATTAGTTTGTAATCCTTTAAAAATAAACTGAGTTTGCTCAGGTTGTAATGGGATCATTAAGTGTTTCATGTTGCTTAAATGGACGTGATCAGTCTTTAGATAGTTGAACATTCTGTCCCTAGAATTCATAACAGTTTTGTGTTACTACCATAGAGTTAAAATATATAGAGAGTTCACTGATCACGTGAATGCATACTTTCATGGAGAACCTACACCATTACCAAAACGGGAATCATCTGCACTTATGAAGAGCCTGATAGCCCAATAGCTCCGGATCGCAAGCACCAACAGTATATAGTCACATAGAGCCAAAAAAAAATGTGTTTATAATTTTTATGTAGTTTATACACTGCCAGCTGTCTAATTTATGTATACTTGCATAGGTTATTGTTTCTCATTTTAGACGCCATAATGACAGCAACATACAGTCATTGGACAGCATAAATTGTATAACAGACAACTGCACAACTGTGGTCTCGCTATGTGTTAACTCTATATTGTTCTAAAATGTCAATCATTTTAAGAAAATTCCCAAAGTTTTACAACACACCGAATCTCTTTGAGAATAAGTTATTGAGTGTTGTTACTTTTACATGTTAATACAGTGGCCAGAGTGTCATGAGTATTACCCATAATGCACTACAAGACTGACAAATACAAGATACAATTAGCATTAGTAGCTATAAGCTAATAAACATTCTTTTACAGGTCACAAACTCATGCTCTCCTAAACTCCTGAATTTTTAGTTGACATACATAAGTGGAGTCATTGCCAAACCCTTTACAAATGTTCATAATCTTGGAATAATTTTTTGATAACACTCTCTTTTGAACCAAATATGAGGTCAATTAGCAAATCTCTTTTTATTGTCCAACTTTAAGCTATGTTTAGGTTGAAAGATGCTAGTTTATTCTTTTATAAACTCCCTGTTAGATTAATGCCTTTACATTTCCATAGGCATATTTGGTAAAACCCTAAATTCAAAATGCTGCTGCTCAATCTCTTACCTATATCAAGTGATTTAGCACACTTCACACCCATGCCTAGGCAATGCTAGTTTTACCATTGCATTTATTATGCAAATGTTAACAGTAATGGGCTCACTAATGGGAGTTGGGAGTTGAATTAGTCTTCTGTATCCTACAGAAAGAAGTCTCTGTGCCTATAAGCCTTATAGCATGCAAGTTATTCTGCTGTATTCAGTGCTGAAATATTAGTCCACTTTGTGCATTGTTAAATCTGTTGTATATTTCGTTTATGTCCATTTTACGATGGGGAGGCAGTCAAGAGACTGTCATAGAGACATAAATTATTAGACTATTACAAACCATTTTCCAACACACCTTCTCCAATCTACTTTATTAGCCATGCCAGCTGGTAGGGTTATAACTAACCTGGTTAGAAATGTAGATCTCCAGACACAGGACTGTTAAACACTGCTTTAACTTTAGAAACAACATTGACATACAACATTTCTAAGTGAACGATTAAACTTTACATTCAAATTTAATGTTTGCATATGTGAGGACTGGACCTGGCCAATTGAGTGTGGTCTTGAATGTTGAATGTTGTTTTCCAGAAAGTTTGAATTCAAATTGTGCTTGCACGTTTGCAGTGATTGTGGTCCAAGTTTGGACAGGGCGTAAAGTATGTGTGCTCACAGCTTTGTTAACATTTGTTGATAGAAACATGACAAGAACGAATAACATGTCTCAGCTTGTAGTGTTTCAAACCTCTCTAACCTTCTTGTCTATGATCAGAGCTACTGTACAAACTCAACTCTCGCCCCTTTCTATGTATATCAGTTCATTTTGTTTTCATTTGTGGTGCATTTCTATGTAGACTAAGTGCTTCAGGTTAATATTGACCTGCGTGGCTGACGATGTTGTTCGGGGTTCTTCTCCAGAGACCTAATGGTTCGGCTACCTAATATTTGGGTGTAATAAGTGCTTCAGACACCAATATGGACCCCATTATGGGTTCTTCCTCATTCTCAGATTTATTCCGCATTATGAAAAACTGCCTGGAATGCTAATTCATACAACATGCACACCTACTGAATGTAGAAAGTGCTGTCTTTGTCACTGTTGAAATGGTTATTATATCAGCAACATCCATCCATCTATTCATCAATCCATTCAGTCAATCCAATCAATTTATCCATACAACAGAATGGACTTTCTCTTGTTATGAAAAAGAGAAAAGATTACATTAAAAACCATCATGATTTGTTTGTCTAGCTCTCTACATTTGGCCTACAATAAAAGTCAAATTTGCATTAAAAGTCTTGATGGTTATAATGCAGTCCATGTTTCGTCAACAATGCAAAATCACTAATTAACATAACAAAAACAGTAGCATCTTAAATTATGCCTGACAAGCAATTAATTTGAAACACAATTGAGGATCAACAGGAGAGAAAGTCAATTTAATTTCCCAGCCTTAATTGGTGACAATTATCTGATATCAAATTACAAGTCTTTAAGGCATAATAATAATATGGCCATAATGTGTCTTATGCATTTGTATCAGAGAGACTCTTCTTCACTAAACTTACGTTATAGAAGCTATAAACAGTTGTTTCCTCACCAGCTTCTTTTTTCTCCCGCTTGAGGTTTATAAGACAAAAATGCAGCTTGTTATATTAACAAGAAACTGGAAAGCACAAATCCTCTGTCCTGGAGACGCTCCTGTGGCAGAAAACTTAGTGACCGTTACAAAGCCCTGACACCCGGGACTCCTTCCATAAATATTAAATAAATATCTACTTACAGAAAACTTTACTGTATCAATGATTATACATTTTTCTTTGTTAAATAACAAAAGGTTTATTAACATGTCTATTATTAGCCTTAGATTATGTGGAAAATCTACCATATATATATATATATATATATATATATATATATATATATATATATATATATATATATATATATATATATACAGTATGTTACAGTTATAGACATAATATATTTTTTTTCTAACTTGGAAATACTGTTTTGTTGTAGAATGCATGGCTATAAAACCATAAGATACTAGAACATTGCATGTGATTAATACATTAAAACCATTAACCTTATTACTATGAATACTAATATTCTGTACCTAATTCTAAATCTTTCTGCATTATAACATAGTTCATATTTACAGTGTTAAGTATCTTGGACACCTATTTCAATGTTTAAATACATTTAATTGCATTTAAACCACAGTGTTTAAGGAGACCATAGATTATTGAGCTTTCATTAAATGATGGTAATTAAAATTTAAAAATCCATATTAGCATTTCTGAAATATTACCATGTTTGGAACTTACCTTAAAGAGGAATATGATTCTGAAATGCTGGTTTACTTAAGAATCCAGACATATATTTGCCCATAAAAAATTAATATTTGCTTGCTTCTATAGCCATCTGTGTAGAAAGATGGAAACAACTTTAAATCTCTGAAGTTTTCAAATGTCCACTGACTCATAAAACCTGAAGAACAGATGAAAATTTGTTCATTCCTGGTCAGTTGCACAAGTTGCTTACTTGACTATCAATGAATGTTTGCTCTTGTAGTCCCCTATGTCCCCTACCACCTAGTGGGTTACCAAGGGCAACTAGGGCACTGGGTAAAGAAATGTGACCAGTCCCACTGGCAGATCTCCATAGCTACCAGAAAACTTTTCTAGTGATTGAGTGCTTGGTTGATTAAAGCAAGCTTCTATACTTTTTTTTTAATAGACCAAGGTGCTTCAAGCAGGAGAAGTTCCTAGATAGTGGATGTCTTATGTTAACTTTAAAAGGCTTTTCACATAATTGCACCCTTTTGTTTGGCAGCGATGCTGTGAGAGTTTAACAAGGCAAACATATGCAACAGCTGATTGTGGATATCAGACAAAGCTACCTCTCAAGTGATAAATACAGTAATCATTGGATTTACACTGGACCTGCTGTTATAGCAGATATTCAGAAAGCTGTTTTTTTATTTGCATACATTAGCATCATGCTGAGCATTGATGATAATTAATGAAGTGAGACAAGAGTAATGTGTTTACAAGCTCCATCTGAGGCATGTACACCTATAAATCACCTAAATATGTGTTTCCTAACTTACTGTTATGTCCAAAGCAATAATAATTTTAACGCTATGGTAGACTCGGTCTCATCAACTCTGTGTATAGTTTAACTGATGCACATGCTCATATATGCAATGTGATCTTCTATGGTGACAGATGGTGTCATCCTATGGGCATAAGTAAATAGTTACTGGTTTTAATTTAATTAGCAAAAGTGTCATAATGATCATTATGTAGTGAAGTATATTAAAATGCCTAATAAGACAGGATTTCCTTTGTATATAAAGTTTGTCACAGTCCCTACCAACTCACTGAGGAAAACACAGAGAAATGCCTCAGGCTAATTTATAATAATATCTGACCAATTCAGGTCAGCTTTGTAAATGGCAAGTTTCCAGTCCCAGCTGACGTTATGGGGAAAGAGACCCAAAGACATTTATCTCTGAGCAGCAGTGTTCAGCTGTCATGCCAAGCTTGGATTAAGAATTAACCTGAGAATCATGGAGCACAGAGATAGGCCTGAACAGGGAAAAGAATGAAAATCAACTTTGTGTCTGATGGTGCAGTAAAGTAGAAACAAGAACTTTGTTCTGAAATGTGAACAAGAACTATTATTTTTATATCATGAAAGGGATTTTGCTAAATTCTTCCTTTGTGTTGTTTAGTTGTTTTATTGGTATTGTTCCAACATTTGCAGTGTTACTGTAAGATAGTACTGTGTTATGATCCAGTCACATTTTCTTAATGTGCTATTTGGTGCTATGATGGTACGAAAAATAGAGAACGTATTTCATGATGATCAGGCTCTTGAATTGCTTCTCGCTCCCTCATGCATATGAACACTGGTCAATTTAAAACATTGCTTTAATCTCAGAATGGCAAGAGAGTAGTTCATCTGCATCTCCAAGAGGAAGGATGCACTTGCATTTGAATTTCTGTGAAGCTTTTCGGTGTACGTCTCTTTTTTTTTTTTTATCGATTTGAAGAGCAGAAACTGTTTTTAGCACATGCCTACAGCAAAAAATTCTTAACCTCTTCTTAAATCTCTTTTTCTCTCTCACTTTATCTAACTCACTCTATTCCTCTTTTTTCAATCTTTCCCCCTGCTCTCTCCCTCTTTCACACTCTCTATCTCTCACTCCCTCTCCCAGTATGCCTCAGTTGCTTTCATGTACATGTGAACACTTACACAACTCTCATGCTTATAGGTGAAAACAGAACCTGAGGGGCTGCATGTTTGAAATCAGAGGGCCTAAAGTGAGCCTTCGCTAATGTGTGTACACTATTTTATGATTTTAAACTTGGTATTTCTTGCTACACATATTTCTCCCTAATGGAGAAGCCAGGTCTTTGGAAAAAAGGCATTAAACCTGCACACTCACACACAAGTAGCCTCAACATCAAACATGGACCCTGAGAGAATACAATGTACCAGCAAGTGAGAGAAAGCAAGAGAAATTGGGTCAGATGGGTCTGCATGTTTCTTGAGATTCCTCTCACATTCAGTCTGCTGAATCAGCTTTTAAAGCAACGTGCAGAAGAGATGGAAAAAATAATAATAATTTTTTTTCTAATGTTTACTTACACTCAATGTTCCCTCTAGTTTTTTCCCATTTAGGTTTAATAGAAATAAACCTATTTTTATTTGACAGACTCATTTGCTCTTTGAGCAGAAATATGCCATGAGCTGCAGATTTTGCATCTGCTCTGCCCCCAACTGGTTAGCATTAGCTGACTAGCATGGGAAAACAACACTCGGCACCACCACTATGCTACTGAGGTTTAATGAGTGATTGTCAGCAGTGTTTTAACAATATGCATGGCTTGCTAAGTTCACAGCTAATGTTGCTAGCTTTCGTTATTTGTGGTTGGGACTGACTCTGGGTGGCGGTGGGACTGTCTCTGTTTTGATGTGTATTTGCAAAAATAAATGCAATGCTCTTATGAGAGTCAAGTGTACCTGTCAGTACTCCAACTGACAGTTAACTTTTTATACATATTTTTATGTCAGTATTCTGCACAGATTTTATTTCTTCTGCATGGGAGCATCATCAGAAGTGTGCGATCTTGTACACTCTCTGTAATGCATTGCTGGCAAAGGCACAACACCATTTATAATCTCATTGGCTATCTGCACCTTTTCTGTGCAAGGATCTCCATGCACTTATTTTTGGCAGTTTGAGAAAGAGATAAACCCTTGAACAGTGACAACAAAGCTTTTTGGAGAAAAATATACTCACTGAATCAAAAAAAAAAAATTGCAAGGTTCACTGCATTCTATTCTGGCTTACCAAATCACTCTGTTTCCAAGTTATTCCACATGAGTATGTTTTTGTTGGGTCACCATTTTCACAATTTTGTCCCGCTACATGTTATGAAAACAATAGTCTTAGTTTAACATTTGCAAGGTCAAATGGCCTGTTCTTGTAAAAGTAGGAAGTCTGTTAGGCCACTTTGATGAAAACCATATTTGTAAGACATCAGAATTCATGTATTCCCCTGCACTGCTCCACGCACCTCACATTTGTAGATATATTGTATGAATTAATTTCACTTTAGTGTGTTTTCCCATTTCTTCTATATCACTCTAGCAATAAATAGCTATTTCAGTTCAGTAGACACAGACTGTAAAAGAAATAAAGAAAGAAGCTGCACTGATAACTTTTTTGCTGTTAGAAATACAATATCAATAAATGCACAAGGGCATGAAGAATTTAGTGGGGGAAAAAACAGGTTAAAACTAATGATAGACATCTAAAGACTTAGTTCTGGATCATAAGACTATCAGTGTTACTATTTGGGTCCACTATTTGAATTCCCTTCCAAACTGAAAATGATCTTCCTCCATCAACTTGGCAAAACACATATGGGTAGCTGTCAGAAAAATAAAAATGATGGAATTGCAGTTTAACAGGTATGTTTTTTGGATATAAAATGTCTACACACCTCTGTTAACTCTCTTAACCAATCACATTCAAATTCATGTTCAAATGTTATCACACACCTGTCATCAATGGAGTGATTCTGATTAACTGCAAATAAAGATCGGCTGTTCTCATTGTGGATCAGGATCTCATTGTGGAAAGGTATCGATCAGCAGAGTCGAAAACATTAGATGTACCATGGAACACCATGAAGGCCATCATCAACAAGTGGAGAAAATGTGGTACCACAGTGACTTTACAGTCAGAGCCCAGATCTAAATCCTATCAAAAACCTGTTGAATGGCTTGAAGAGAACTGTGCACAGGAGATCCCCTTGCAATTTGTTAGATCTGGAGCATTTTTGTGATGAAGAGTGGAATAAATTTGCCAAATCAAGATTTGCTAAGTTGGCAGACTGTATTCAAAAAGACAGAGTGCTGTATTACAAGTAAAAGATGCTTTAACAAAGTATTAGTTAACAGGTGTTCACACTTACGCAACCAGGATATTGTAAGTTATATCTTTTTCTTTTTTCCCCTAAAATATTTCTATTTGTTTTTCACTTGAATTCTACTGGTTGCTATTTCACATTAAAGGTAGAAAAAGATCTGACATGATTTATCTTGGTTTCTTTTTTTTTATGTCACAAAAACCTGCAATTTTAACAGGAGTGTGTAGACTTTTATATACACAGTATGATGCAAATGTGTCCTCAAAGGTACCACAGTGGTCCCAGTTGTGTACTTTAAATGAGTTTTAAAGGTACACTAGATGCATTTTGTCAGGGAAATAAAAGCAGAAGTGACAGTACAAATGGTAGAAATGACATATCATTGAGGGTACTACTCTACTTACTGTGCCTTTATAAAGACAGGTTAGTACATCGTGTCCTGTGATTCTGATTTGTATCAATTCTGATCATTAGGTTTACCTTGTACTTCAATATTTATTTTGAGTTAATAAAAACCTAATTACCAGTACATAAGCAATGTATTTGGTCTTGTTTGTGGACAAAGACAAGCAACCTACAAAGAAATATGCATAAGAATCACACCTACATGTATCAGAATATGTCTTAGGGCATGTCTAATGTTTGTCTCTCTTTCATATTTTACATATTTAGCTCCGAGCCTCAGTTAATGAAAACATGTTAGATAAATAATTAATCAAGTGGCTGCTTGTGTGTGCGTGTGTGTGTGTGTGTGTGTGTGTGTGTGTGTGTGTGTGTGCTTGTCTTTTGGAGCAGGCATGATTGACAGGCATGAGTAAAGCCCATTAAGTTCTAATTTTAGGCCATCAGTTTAAATCTCTCATTGAAGGCAAAGACTGCCCCTCCCTCCATCTGTTCCCTGTAAATCCCAATAACTAATTTAAGTTACCGTGGAGCTCTACAACATTCTCAAAAAGCTTTATAGGCATTTCTGTGTTTTTGCGAAATTTATTTATAATAAAAGTAATAACTGATAATGACGTATAATGACATCTCGCCAGGATTATTTTATACACAGAATCACTCACACACACATTCACGCACATACACAGTGTACTGTAGACAGTTTCAAAAAGGCTAAATCCCTTCTCTGTTTGTTAAAGATGTCGGGTCAACAATAATGAGTCTGTGCCAATTCTCTAGCTAGTTATTCCCAGCTGCACTGCATCTGAGGCCCACACTCACAGCTCAAACAGCACAAAGTTTAGCTCTGTATTAGAAGCACCAGTGCATGAACAGGAATCTCAGTATGTACCTGAAGTATTTATCTACATTTCCACACAAAATCAATAATAACTATTCAATTGTGAAGTCAATCTGGAAGGTTTAGCAGACATTATCCAGTTCTGCTGTAGCTGGAAGAAAAAAAATAGGTATACCTAATAAATAAAATTTATTTACTTCCCTATCTCATATTTAATTTCACTCCTAGCTTCTTTCAGGTGTTGGGTTTATTCTCTCCAATGGTCTCTGTGGTCATGATTTTTTAAAACATAGCCTGAGTCATGTTACAAATCCATGTAAAAACAAGAAATTCTGCAATGACGTTCACTTGGATATGTTGCTTATAATGAGAAAGGTATCGTTTAGGGACAGTGTGTGAGAGAGACTCATTATCAAACCTCATTACACTCCAGTGACGCACAAAGCATCACTGTCTCTCCCTCTGTCCTGGGGGGTGGTTAAGTTGGGAAAGAGATGAGATTGAGGTGGAGAATTCTTGCCGAAGACATCCAAATCAGGAAAAGGTGTCAGCAGAGTCTGACCTGCAGAGCAAGGATCCCAAATGAAGCCAGCACCACCCAGATGAGCTGCAGCTCTATAATGAGCTTCATGCTCTCCAGAGAGGCCCTTCCCTATTAATGAATACAGCCCACTATAAAAAGAGCAAGGTACACTGGGGAGAAGGCTGAGAGGCCAAATCAAGCAGAGTGACTCTCATTTGGGATGAGAGAATGGTGGCATCAGCCTGTGCTACATGGAAGAAGGGTTGAAGGAGTGGAAAATGGGAGATACCAAGTTTAGGGTCATGGGAATGGAAAATAGAAAAAAGGAAACTCACATTTTGGTCTTGGTCTTACAGAAGCCCTAAAATGCCATTGATTCACACATTTTCTGGACATTATTTACTCTGATAATGAGTTCATTTTATTTTCTTCCCAGTTATCTTGTTGTTTTTTTAAAATGTCACTATTATGGAATAAGATACCAAAATCATGATGTATATAATGTGCTTTTATGCTAGTCCTATTCTAAATTTGTGTTGAATGCTAATAAAAGGAATTGTGTTTTTTGTCAGCGACTTTAGGCTACTGTCTACCTTAATTTTTAGGAAATACATAAAAATAATGTTTTCTTCACTAAATGTTTAAAAAACATTTTGGATTTGTTAACAGTTAGTCCAAGATAGTAATCAATCCAGGTATACATTTTAACCTTGTTGGTATCTCACTTCTCAAAAACACAAAGAGTCTTTGTGGTAAGAAAATAGAAAAACAAAAACTAAACTGATTTTTGGGAAGGACTGAAAAAGAGGAAGAGAAGAGAAGCTAATTAGAGTAAACCTCACAAACAAATATCCAAGTAAAATAATATTATACTTCTATTGTAGAAAAATACTGTATGTATTACATACAGCAAGTACCTATGTTTTCTTTATAAATTAAACATTGCAGATTTATCCGTTGAGAAGCATTTCACTTGTCTTGCTTGTCAGAAACCTGGCATTTGGGTCACAGGCGTCTTCTCTCATCGTCCACGCCACAGGAGAGTGCTGGTGAGAAACGCTGGTCTTATACACAGCAATAGAAACATAAGACACAGGACACTTTACTCTGATGACTTTTATTATTGGGAACGAGAACAAAGTTGGCACTTTGCTGTGCCGAATGTGTGGACAAGTGAGAACCACACGCAGTCACAAACACACTCAAAGTTGCTGAGATGACACAATTGCACACAAACACTGGTGCACTCATTCATTTGCCCGTTCCCTCGGATGACACATTCAGCTTTTCCTCACCTCAGTCTTTTAGTGCTGCCATGGGTGAGCTTCCATATCAGAGTAATTCAAATTAAATTCAAAATGAACTCCGCACCTCCCACCCCAAAATAATCCATAAATATTATACAGTACTTCTATGATAGTAAAATATATGTGGTACTTAATATAAGTTACGATGTTTTCTTTAGATAGACATAGCTCCCTGTATAAAAGAAGCATTGACGATTGATCAGTTGACGAGCGTCCTGCTTGTCAGAAACCTGGCATTTGGGTCACAAGCATCCTCTTTCCATTCACTCATACAGAAAGAAAGGATTTTGAGTGAGACAGGCTGGTTGTGGACAGAGTACAGTGCACATGGGTCTACATTTGCGCCAGTTCAGCAAAAGATCTATCACGGGCGCATTTAAGATGACTAAAATGTGCGAGATCTTATCAGACGCTGATGAGTGACTGCACTCATGCCTAAGCATGGCCAACCATCTTAAGGATATTTGGAGAGATACAGTGCTAGACCTAAGTTTACACACCTACTCAGAGCCGTTTTCATTACTAACACTATTTCACACCTCAGTAATAGTCATAACTATGAAATAACATGTTTGGAATTATGCAGTGCCAAAAATGTGTTAATGAAGCCAAATATAGTTCATATTTTAGGTACTTCAAAGAGACACTCTTGGTATTTTGCCAACACATCTTCCTGAGATAGCTGCCAAGGATGCTTTTCCAATAGTTCCTATATATGCAAAGCACTTGCAAAAAAATAAAAAATAAAATAAAAAATTAAAACCTACATTTTGGGGGCAGATCAAATAGTCCAAATATTGTAAAAGAATTGCTAGATTTGAATATCTTGCATTTGTGGTTTTCATTTTAGAAGTAAATTCATACATAGGCAACTTATAATTAATATTTGCCTCAGAAACAGAAGACACCATTAGATTAAAATGGCTTTAAAATTATGAAAAGCCCTATTTGGACAGTATTAGTTTCCCTGTGATAAAACTCTTGGATCCATATGACTATTAACATTAACTAACATGGGACAGGTTTGTTTCTAGCAGGTTTATTTTCCAATGAACCCTGATGTTTGTATCACGTATGGTGATTTGATTACACTACTTAACCATGAATTTGTTTACAATCTACAAGCATTATAAGCTATACAGCTAACCTTTAAAGGATGAGTGGAGAGTGTAAAAAAAAAAGAATTCCACAGTAGCATCTGTAGTAGATCAAATTAGCTGATGCTGTCTGTGAATAGACTTAAAAACATACATTCAGTCAGGTGTGTCCAAACTTATGACTGCTCCTATACATGTGTTGGTCCAGTGAATCTACATAAACCCACATCTGACCCAAATGCTCTCATACAAATCTCCTGACCAATCAGAGGTGATACACATCATCACATATCCCTGTGTTGCAAAAAAAAAAAAAAAAGGGGCATATTGTAAAGCCATAGCAAATATCAAGCAGTATTGCATTTTTATATATATATATATATATATATATGTGTGTGTGTGTGTGTGTGTGTGTGTGTGTGTGTGTAAGAGCAGCATTGCTACAGGATTGGGTCAGGGTCAGGGCCCCTGTGTGATGCTGTGTGTCACCTCTTACGTAACAAGAATACAGCTGTCTCAGAGAAACACACAAAATTCCTACGGAGCAGCGGCACACAGCCAGAACCATGCAAACGCACACTAGAGCAGAAAGCGCTGTTGATGCTGAAGGACTGATTTCATCCCTCAATAAAGAGGAAACTGACTACCCCTGGATTTTTATTATTCTATGCTCTCTCTCTCTCTCTCTCTCTCTCTCTCTGTCTGGTTTTCTGTGGAGATAACAATTCTACCTACATGTCTGAAAAAATACCCACTTTACTATATAGTGCACTAGTTAAGGAGGCTTACTATTAGGTATATTATATTTTTGTCCTGCTGAAACCCCACAATGCACTGCAGTATGTTAGTCTATTATAATAACATAATACAATAGTACATGAAGAACGCCCATAATGTACTTTGCAGTTTATAGGGAATAAGGAGGGGGAGTGTGTGTGTGTGTGTGTGTGTGTGTGTGTGTGTGTAGAATATAGACTACTGTAAGGTGCAATGCAGTCATGGATCATGTTATAGATCTGTGCACTTTAGCCTCCTGCTCTATTTTGGTCATCAGTAAGTAGAAACACAGCTCACACACATGCTCTCATATACAGTACATCTTGCATACACACTCTCTCTGGCATGTCCCGGTCAGTTCCACTTTCTCACTTTTTCAGTTCCAGAGTGGACAATTAGAAATCAATTTGTTTTGTCCTTTATTTTTTAAAATCCATTATAATTGTATATTGCTTATTCTTTTTTAATGTATATTGTGTTGGTTAAAAGGCTGAAATACGGCTGCACCAGAGACTCTGCTGTGAGTTATTCTCAGTGAGCAGCAAGCTGATTCTGTAGCTTTGGCATGACAAAGTCTTTCGATTTTTTTAGATTCAGACTCAAGACTCTATCCTACTGCAGCATTCTGAACGCATGCGAGAGAGTAACAGAGCGCGAGCGGGAGAGATGCGAGAAATCAATAATCGATAAAAAAGTATGACAAGAAAGTGCCATTATGTAGCTTTGTGTGTGTGTGTGTGTGTGTGTGTGTGTGTGTGTGTTCGTCTAAATGTGTACATCTGTCAGATTTATTTCTGGGCTTTGTGCTTTCTCTCTGCAGCACCCTTCTCCTCTCCTCCCAGCCCCATCAACTGCAGACCAGCAGAGCAAAGAGACTCTCTCACACAAGAGTGTGTGCATTTGCATGCACTTATGTTTGTGCCATGTGAGGAAACTAACTTTTCCAAACATCCCGCTGAGACTTGAACCTAACCCATACTGTCTCTGTAGCTGTTGGTTTTCTGTGCATTACAAAACAGTAACAGTGTCTTGAATCAATTCTCACATCCAGCATGTGAAAGATTTGTTACCTAAATAATTCGAAATAGTTTTGCACTTAGCCTGTAACTACGCACAATAAAAATGCAGTGTTTTGCAACGCAATGCATCATGCCAGTGGTTTTTCCTTCCTCACAAACTCCAGCAATGCAGAAAGAAAGAAGCAAAGAGAGGAAATAGCAAGAAAGGGAGGGTTACAGAGAACAGCATAAGAGAATGAGTGTGAGAGAAGTGGGGCGGGAGAGAGAAGGGAGACAGCAAAAATCCCTGTACACTCTAACTTTGTTTATTTGTAGCCAGCTGTAGATGTAAATTTAATACTGCCAGTGTTAATTCAGTACCGTAGACTGGGGAGTTTGCAGTGCAGCTGCAAGGAAGAGAAGAGAGGAGAAAAGAAGAAGAGAGGAGAAGGGAAGAGAAGAGAACAGGAGAAATCCTCAGTTCTGGTGTTTAATGCAGCACTGCTGCATGCATGGTATAATGGGGAGTGATGAACACCCCCTAATTGGTTCAGTAGCACTAACAGAGATACTGTCAGTGTACTAACTCAGAGGTTCTCGATCGTGTCCTTGGGCGCCCCCCATCTAGAACACATTTTAATTCAGTTTCAGCACCAAACACACTTACGCCAGATAATGAAGTCTGCAGAATGTCAGTTATGTGGCTCAGGTGTGTCAGGATGTGGGACACCAAACATTATGTATTGGCTGGAGCTCCCTGGGGAGTAAACTCAAAGCCCGTGTTAGTTATCTTGCTGCAGTGTGTGTGTATGTGTGTGTGTGTGTGTGTGTGTGTGATTTCTCTGACACAGGCCACCCTTTTTGCATTATCAGTCATGGTTTACCTCTTCTAACTGCACTCGCACTCTTATCTCACACACACCTGTGTGGTTGGCAAACATTTGGTTGAAGTGCAAAAAGAAATTATCACAGAAGTTCGGCTTCAGTGGTGTTGCTGGTCTGCTGTTGTTATTTTGAACCTGATTGTTGATAACATACAATGCCCTCTACTCTATCAGCTAGACAACTACACATTCATATCCACAGAAAAGTAGAATTGTTCTAACCCCCTCCCTCTGTGTGCTTTTGAAAGGGCAATAAGATGGACATGGATGATGACTTTTAGAGGTCAAAGTAGCCAGTAGCCACACACACTCACACACACACTCACTCACACACACACACACACACACACATACACATACACACACACGCCCATCCTATAATTCACATCATGTACTGGATATGTGCTTTTTTAATACCATATTTCACTACATACCTCAGTGTCCTAACAGTTCCTTTGCACACAAACAGCTCTGTACACATACTGCTCAAATACACATAACCCCTCCTCTCCTTCAACCCTCAGTTTTATTACACCGTCTCTCCTGAGAGGCGTTAACAGTTCTGAGCGTGCTCAGAACCCCAACACGGTTGATATCACTACACTTCTTTGTGTCCTGAAAACTGAAACTCTCCCCAGTTAGCTGTAAAGGAGAAGTAGATGAGAAGAAAGGAGAGAGAACTGGATGATATGATAACAAGTCTGTATCGGTGACAAAAAGAGATACGGGATGTCTGTGCTTAACAAAGCATTCAATCACGTGCACACTCATTGTTTGACCCCCCAAGCTAAGATTTGAAAAGAAGTGGGGCTGGATATGAAGTAACAGGTGGGAGGTGGGGGAAAGGGGGGAAAGGGGGGAAAGGGGGGGGGGGGGGGGGGGGGCGGTGGGGATAAAATAAGGTATGTTATGGAAAGAAGGGATCATAGAAGTATGCCTAATCAGATAAATGTTAAAGAGAAGCTCAGGCCCAAAATGGTACATGGAGCTAAGCTCTTAAAACCAGTGCAGACAGATTTAGCAGCTCGCAAACAAACAGGGCCTCACAATGACAACCCAGCTCCCACACTTTCTTTCCAAGCAGGAAGAAGAGAGAATAAAAGGAGAGAAAGAAGTGGACATACATGGTTGGAGGCTTTAGCACTGCCCGTGAGTATCATAGAAGGTTGAGTTCTGTGTTCAAACTACATGTTTTGCCTCAACCACTAGCGTGTATTTTACATATAAACGCATCTTTGCGTTCACCCAAGCAAGCATCAAGCCTCTCACATTGCTCCCAGTGCACTTGTAGTGACCACAAGTTCATGTCTTATACAGTATGATGTATAATTTCTATGCATAATAACTATATTACTTGTGTTTAATAAGTATTTTAATATTGTAGGTAAACCCAGAAAAGTGCAAGTTTTCCTCCCATTTTTGCGCACCAAACACCACTGAGTGAGAAATAAATTGATGTCATTTGCTGAACTCAGGATTGAGGAGACTGTCCAGAGTTCCCGAATTGTGGGGGGGCATGTTTTTCTTTGGTTTTTCCTAGTCGGAGGCCGGAAATTTCATTACAACCTTTAGTCGAATGCAGCATTAAAGCCTCCTAGAATGAGAAACTCCACGCAGACTGTAACCTGAGCTCAGGATCGAACTGGGACCTGTTAGACAGCAACGCTACCCACTGCACTGCCGTGCCACCGGGAACATTCACGAAGAATAAATTTAGTTTTTCTTGTTTATTTTGTCCTAAGTGAATACAAACTTCTGCACTCGACTGTAAATTAATCAGTGTGTACATAGCTTAAGGCTGAGTCTTGCCAAAGCCACAGCATGCTGACGTGCTTTCGCAATTTCCTCATCTATTATTGCATACACACACACACACACACACACATACACAGCTATAGCCACAGAGACATACATGGGCACTCACACACACAGACTATTGCCATCAGGGTGACCTATGCAGGTATGTTCATGCTGCACTGGTTTCACTATGTGTAAGGCTTAGGGGTATAGTGCATACAAACGTACTTGCTTAGTGTTAACCCCCCCAGCAGGTTAGATTTACAGATTATCTAGTGTACTACTCCTTTTTTCCCTGTTCCTTTGTGGATGAGTCATTCATACCAGCCCTCATTCCCTCGCTCAACTCATTGACCTGACAGAGGGACAGTCAGCCTGCCCTGTGATTCACTCCATCCCATCTCATTAAATCACTCTCTAAGCAAGAAGTGTGTAGGAGAATGTGAATGTATAAGAACATTATTAATGTGTCATTAACTCAGTCCAGATGTCAGAGATCAGTGACCTGTATATGCTGTGACCCTCTTTCTCAGGCCTAGTCCACACTAACACTGCTAAATTTGAAAATGCATCTTTCCTTATCTATTTTGCCTTTCCAGCCACACTGAAAACAGCATTTTTGACCACCGGGAATGCACTGATGTGTGACTGCCACATGATGTCCACAATTCCAAGATGGTGGAACTTACTGAGATGCTGTTTTTTGTATTAGGTAATTTAATTTCATGTTTGACTGCTTTGTATCGTATACAAGTGAGGCTGGGGCATTCATGTCAAAACAAATGAAAATGTTGGAAATGATGTAAAGGTCACTGGCCAGAAACCCACTGTACATGCGCATCATGTCATTTTCATCATCTTTTTTCATATTTCATTTTGGAATGATAAGCTTTTTGGAAATGGACTGAAAATGCTGGTGTGGCCAAAAAAAAAAAACCCAATCAAAAACAGTGTTCGTGGGGACTAGGTCTCATTCTCTGTCTCACTCTGCCTGAGTTTTTCCTATTCAGCCAGGCTGGGACCTGTTCAAGCCCCTTACAGCTCTGTGATCATGTTTATATTCACACATGCACACAGTGTCCAGGTTCAAGTCTATTATTACTAGTTCTAAGCCCACAGACCCAAAGACTCTTTAAACTATTTGGAATAGGTGATGAACCCAATTTGATCCTCTGGGGAAAAAATGCACATTCTGTCGCTTTTTCCCTTTCTTCCTTCCTCTTTCCAGAACAACAAATCTGACAAATTCAGTGCACTCAAGTCACTTTTATCATTAAAAATGCCATACTCCATCTCGTTAATATGTGGTCAGTATCCCTTCTGCCGTCTCTCTTATTAATCCTCTTGTTATGTGTCATCGGGGTAGCGGTGATCACTGTCGTCCTTGTCCAACCCCCCAATCACACCTGCATGCTGGGCTTGCTCAGGTCCCCGTTGCCATGGCTACTCCCAGGGTTGCGGATGGGCATGTTCTCATCATCCTCGTCGCCCAGCTCCTCGCTCTTCCTCTTGCTGTAGCGCTCGTAGAGCACCATGAGCACACCCATCACCCAGGCTGAAACGGTGCCTGCTGAGAAGATGACGAAGCCAATGGCGATGAAGAACAGGTAGTCCCAGTAGCCTAGGCCCTGGTGGCATTCAGAGCGCAGCTGCATGCCCACCTCTGACAGGCGACGGCCGCGCATCTCCACCGGACTCTGGCACACCGTTTGACCTTCATCTAGAAGAAAGGTCATAAACAAAGGATCAATATTTTGAGCATGTAAAAGGATACGTGTACTAAAATATGCAATTGAATAAATTAAAAGGTGCAAGTGTAAAAAAAAAAAAAAAAGAAGAAGAAGAACTTGTGTCCATGTGACAATATATTAAATAAATTTAAATTATTTTTTGAAAATGAAATTGTGGAACTTTGCACAAATGCACAAAAACTTTGCCCAAATGATTTTCAATGATTTTCAATTTTAAAACCGATAGGCAAGTCAGCTGATTATTAACATTGTTTTACAAGGTCAATTTTTTTTTTTACCTTCCCGGGAAGAATGATGGGCAAGTGCGTCTGAGGGCAGGGACTTCTGTCTTGGTGTTACTAATTTCTTAATATCTGCTTTTTAGAATAATATCTCTGGTATCCACTTAAGAGATAAGAGACAAGAGAAACAACGTGCACAACTTTGTTTTTGTAAGTGTGAACAAACTCTGAGATGCTTTTCTCATGCTGCCAGACATTACTTATATTGCTACTAAACAGATTATAGAGTCTATTTGCCTCTTAATGCATTTCTGCTCAATTTTTCTCCTTTTTCTTCCCTAGACCCACCCACACGCATACACGCACACACACACACACACACACACACGCACTAAAGCCCTGTACCCCTGCCCCAGAGGAGGATACAGGTCAGTAACCATCATCCCTATCTCAGAGCCAGAGCGCAGCCCAGCAGTAGCCTGTCAGCTCTACATTGCACTTTGACAGAAAGATCCAGCACACACACACACACACACACACACACACACACATATTAATAGGCACTTTTCTTTTTTCTCTATTTTTCTCATAGACATTAATGGATGATCTGCTCTGGTGATGACAGGGCCATCTCCTTGATGTATTACTACAATAAATTGTGCTAATCAAATGACACTCACTTTGCAATAAAGCATAAAGAAATGAGAGAAAGAAAGAGGGACATTGCCAGTGAGACAGAGAGATATGGCTGATGAATAATCTATGGGTCACACTGTCTGGCCAGCCTTGGGGCTGAGGTAAGACTGTTATATGGGAATCATGTCTGAGGCTTTCTGCACCCTGCCACTGCAGCAAATCGAACACAGTTTCTAAACACAGTTCTGATATTGCATTTTAATGTAATCTAAAAATAGATTAGACAAACCTACAGCACTGAGGGCTAGTCAAGCCCTGGTGAATGTTCAGATTGCATTACACAATAACGTGGATATATACCTTGAATATAATTATTACACTGTCATATTTTTATATAGCAAAGTAAAATGTATGAACATGTAATTTTATCCAAAGAAGGTTAAGCTTTGGCTCCAGTTTAATGTGGGATTCAATATGAAGTGCATGATAGTGCACTTAGTTAAGACTAAATGCCAGGGTCATTGTTTACAGTCTCCTCTGAGAGTATTGGAACAGTATTTGGAAAACATTGGGTTTGAGATCAAAAGATGAAGATGAGACGATAGATCAGAATTTCATTTTCTGATATTTACATCTAGATGTGTTAAACATGTTCTAAAAACCATTTTAGGTTAGCAAAAGTATTGGAACAGATAGTCTTAAAGGAAATTAAAGTAAATAACACTTAATATTTGGTTGTATATCCCTTGCTTACAATAATGCTTTCTTCTTTTGTGATGTTTTTCCAGGCTTGTACGCCAGCTTCTTTCAGTTGTTGTTTGTTTTAAGGGGTTTCTCCCTTCAGTCTCCTCTTCAGGAGGTGAAATGCTGCTAACTTGGGTTAAGGTCTGGTGATTAATGTGGCCAGTCTAAAACCTTCCACTTTTTCCCCCAATGAAGTCCTCTGTTGTGTTGGCAGTGTGTTTTGGGTCATTGTCTTGCTGCATGATGATGATCCTCCCAATTAGATTGGATGCATTTCTCTGTAATTTGGCAGACAGACTGTTTCTGTAGACTTCTGAATTCATTCTGCTGCTAGCATCATGAGTTACATCATCAATAAAGATTAATGAGCCTGTTCCAGAAGCAGCCATGCAAGCCCAAGCCATGACACTACCTCCACCATGCTTGACTGACGAGCTTGTATGTTTTGGATCATGAGCAGATCTTTTCTTTCTCCAGATTTTGGCATTTCCGTCACTTTGGTAGAGGTTAATCTTGGTTTTAGAGTTTATCTGGATCATCTCTGTATGTCTTTGCGAATTCCAATCTGGCCTTCTGATTCTTACTGCTGATGAGTGGTTTGCATCTTGTGGTATGGCCTCTATATTTCTGCTCTCGAAGACTCCTTCGACCGGTGGATTGTGATACCTTCAGGAGGTTGGTGATGTCACTGACTGTTGTTTTTGGGATTTTCTTCATAGCTTTCAAAACGTTTCTGTCATCAACTACTGTTGTTTTCCTTGGTTGACCTGTTTGATGTCTGGTTGTTAGTATACCAGTGTTTTTTTTTTTCGTTTTCAAGACATTCCAAATTCCATCCCTCTTTTGTCAGCTTCAAAATGGCTTGCTTTACTCCCATAGACAGCTCTCTGGTCTTCATGTTGGTTTATCCTTTTTAACAAGAAATGCAGTCTTCACAGACAATATCCAGGGCTCAAAACAAGAGTATACGTTCGGGGCTATTAGTTGTTTAAACAATCAATCTAACAGGACACACCTGGGCAACAAGAAACACCTGTCACATGTTCCAATATTTTTCATCACTTGAATAATGGGTGGGTTCAAACAAAAGTTGCCATGTTCTAAGTTGTTTAACACACATAGATAAATATCAGGAAATGAAAACTGAAATTTTGATCTTCTCATATTCATCTTTTCATCTCAAAACCAAATGTCTTCAGTGTATAGTAAAAACAAAAGAATTGGCCTTGCCATTCCAATACTTTTGGAGAGGACTGTATATATCTATTTGCTGATTGATTTTACACACTTTTAGTCTATTAGACCTTTAGTCTACACTCACCATCCACTTTAATAGGGACACCTGTACACAGGCACATTCATACAGCTATCTAATCAGCCAGTTATGTGGCAGCAGCACAGTGCATAAAATCATGCAGATTCAGGTCAAGAGCTTCAGTTAATATTCACATTAAACATCAGAATGAAGAAAAAGTGTGATCTCTGTGACTTTGATCGTGGGAGGAAACACCTTGTTGATAAGAGAGGTCAGAGGAAAATGGCCAGATTGGTTCGTGTGGAAGGATATAGTAGTAACAGTTTATTGACTGGCTTTCTGGGTTTTTGATCTAGTTTCTGGTTTTCTCTTCTTGCTCTTGCCAGTTATAGTCAAGAAAAATCTGTTTCTTGATCTCCTGACCCTTGCCTGGACTTTGACATTGCTCCTGGATTATGTCTTTGTCTTGTTTGCTAATTCTACTAAAGCTCTGTACTCCTGCACCCGCGTCCGTTTCTGCCGTTATGACCTTATTAATATAGTATACCAAAGGTTCAAGCCCAAGGCTTGTGTGAACTCCCTTACCAAACTACGAAAGGGGAGAAATTCATATCCCCTCTTTCAGACTGCTCCACTTGTTCTGTGCCAGCATCAGTGCACTGATTTGGATGCACATTTTACACTGGTGAGGTTTCAGATTATTTGACTGCATGCCTACATGCATGAGGCGAGGTTTAGGGCTGAATGAGGCGAGGTTTAGGGCAAGGTTTAGGGCTGAATCGTATATGAGGGACATGTGGGGTAAAAGCACTGGCAGTGAAGATGGTTCTCAGTAGTGGGAGGTTTGACATCACTGAGCTCAGAAACACAGCAGGAAGCAGACACAAAGAGATTGGGAGATCACTGAAGGTGACCCTCAGCAGCATGATCAGTTAGGCTCTCTCTCACCCTGTCTCTTACCACCTCCCATCTTTTTTTTAACACACACACACACACACACACACACACACACAGAGAGAGAGAGAGAGAGAGGTTAGAAAAAAAGGGGGAAGGATAATTCAGTAAGGAATTGGGAGTTTATGTTCTTGCATACCAATCCTAATGTAACATTCCTAAACCAGTTATAAACCAGTATGTCCACACACTCAGGTTTTAGAATTTCACTATTTGTGCATTTGTCCATATTGCTAGGAAATAGATAATAATTTACTGGGGATTGATATTATCTAAATAATAACTAAAGTCCAAATGCAATGTTACATGTTGTCAAATTTAAAACATGTCTGTTTTAAAATAAATAGACATGCTGACTGGTTAAGTGCCCATCCCTGGTCTGGCACTTAGCTAGCATATCTACTGTCCCTGTCAAATGATTTCATGACCAATTAAATGTCAGTGCTTGATATAAAAAATTCAAAAATAATAAGATGTGCTAGATCAATTGCTTTTATTGCTTTTATTTTCAATAAAAGGGTATAAGCCATCTTATCAAATTTTGCAGCAATATATTGAAAATATAAAACATTTTTTATCCCTGATTTTTCTCAGATTAAAGGCAGCTGCTGTTGTTTAAGGCGATGGTCTATTTGCTATTTAAAAACACCATCTCGGACACTTCTAGTCAAGAAAAATCTGGTAATCTTGGAGACATAAACTACACCCAGGTAATTTGAATAATCTGAATTTTTGGCACACCCAAAAAAATTTACTTAAGCAGGCGTGTAACCCATCTCTGAATACTTGTAACTTTCGTAACATAAATATTGACATACATCTTGGATTTAAATCTGAATATGTCCCATAATGTGTACTATACTTTCCTACTCATATGTTAGTAGTTGAGTAGTATGCATAGTATGCCATTTTGAACACAGATATGAACTTCCCACAATTTAAATAAACAGTATATGTCTATTTTATACTTTTAAGAGAACAATTTTTCATGAAACCTATCTACCATTAAAGTTTAACATAATGGTAATTGTAAGCAATGACATAAGAAATATATTTAATCATTTGGCAGACAATTTTACCCGAAAGGAGTTAAAATTGAACTGAGGAGTTGAAGGTTAAGGTCCTTGCTCAAAGTATTAACCTGCCAATCAGCTGCCCAGAGCCTTAACCGCCAAACTACCATTGAGGAAACCCATGCACACAGAGGGTGAACACAGTGTCTTTAAAAACGAAAACAAAAAAACAACTCTTACAAGGCTTTTCTCCCATATTTTACTACATTAACATCATCAAACCTGATCTCAAAACTAAAGTACAGTGTAAAGTGCTTTTCAGTGCACTACACACACAAATGCAGGATTCAACAAGCTTCAAGTGTTTCATCTGCTTCACTATCTCTCTCTCTCTCTCTCTGTCTCACACACACACACACACACACACACACACACACACACACACACATACCACTCAACAACCCACACACCATCTACTTCCTGAGGACACAATATAACCAAAAGAAGCATGGCCACTATAATGTGATGTTGCATATCACATTATTACAAAGCAGCCTACATCACATGCAGCAATAAAGTAACTTAGACAATACTCAAAATTAAATTTATGCTCAAGCTCCCACCAAGCAGTCTGACTACCACAGCTGCAATATTATCTGTCAATACCTTTCCAATTGGAGAGGTAACTTGTAAGAAATCTATGTAACAAGTGCTGATGAAAGACAAATATTTTTAAACTGATACTGGAAATTAGCAATGTACAAAACGTTGTTTAAGAGTCAGCACCATGTCAGCTTCATTTGGACAGACAGAAGCATGTTTCAGGTACAAAACCAAAAATGGACAAGGTAGTCAAGACGTAATGTTCCACTTATTACGATTCAGGATGTGTGGACCCCGGATAGAGATGGAAACTATTTTGGTATACACCAAACATTTTGGTACACACTCTGTCCATATCATGATAGATATATGGCTAGATAAACTCTGGGTTACTGATCAGAAGGTTGGGGGTTCAAGCCCCAGCACTGCCAAGCTGCTGCTGTTGGGCCCTTGAGCAAGGCCTTTAACCCCTTTTGCTCTAGGGACCCTGTATCATGGCTGACCCTTTGCTCTGACCCCAACTTCCTAACAAGCTGAGATATGTGAAAAAATAATTTCACTGTGCTGTAAATGTATAGTATATGTGACAAATAAAGGCATCTTCTTCTTCTTCAGAAGGTGTACAGATTTTAGGGTGACGTCCTGCTTGGATTCTTTAGCATCTGAAATTAAGAATTCACAGTGTGTGGTTGTTTCCAGCTACCCTGGCATTAACTTCAACACTAATGCCAACACTCCTGTGAGGTATGGCACCTTAAAATGACCAGTCAGCTTACCTGTGCACTGCCCAAGCCAGCAGATTAGCAAAAACCATGTGAGAGAACAATCACCATGTGTGAAAACCCCTGCTCATAAATATTCCCTCACACCCACATAAAATTCTTATTTTGGCTCATATTTTCAGGTAAACAGCATATTTTTTTCAATAACAAGCTTTACAGTGTGTCAGTGTCGAATTGAAACCCTTTATTTAAAGCTACAGTGTGTAGGATATTTAAAATGAAAAAAAAAAAAAAAACTGTACTGTAAGATGTTCCTGCAGTGCTGAGTCGTCCTGACAATCATATAATAATAAACCACACTCAGCACTGTGTCGGGGTGTTGGGTCTGTGATGAGGTGTCCGGGTGTTCCTCTCCTTTCTTCCTCAAGTCATCTCAAGTGGTTTTTCCTTGCCACTGTCACCTCCGGCTTGTTCGTTAGGGAACTAAATATATCTGTACATCAGGATTTCTTTAAAGCTGCTTTGTGGTAATATCTACTATTAAAAGCGTTACATGAATAAAAGTGAATTGAACTGAACTGTTTCAGCTAGCTAGCTTCTGTTACATGAACAGTTTGTTCTGTAGGTTGTCTTCTGTTTCTGATACCGCAGAATTTGCATATTTACACCGCAGCAGGTTGGCAATGCTCAGGCACTGCTGCTGGATCAGACAGACACAGTAAGAGATAACCAGCTGACGGTAGCTAAAAGACCTTGTCGATCTTGTGCGTTTTTTGCTGTTTCATCTGGTACTCTGCATACAGCCATAATAAACAGTCTGTTATTGCACTATTTTTGTCATTTCTATTTAGGTATTTTTGTGGGTTGGGACACAATGTTTAATTCTGAATGTGTGCGTGAATTTAACGCACGCACTGGATGAAGAACACAGCACAGCTTATATTATGAAATGTTCCTCAAGTAGCTTGCAGTAACATTTGTTTTTACCTGAGAGGGCAAAATTCCAACATCTTATATCTTGTAGGTTTAAGATCGCAATTTAAAATTACAATACTTAAATTGCTCATACACGCCACTATGCTACAGAAAAAAAAATTAATAGCCATGACTTGTGTTACATACTGTACTACAATTGTAGTCTGCTGTTTTTCTTTTCTCCTTCTTTGGTGTGAAATATTTCCACACAGTTGATATGACAGCAACTCCCACATATGCTAAATAGCTAGCTACTCGCAGTTGTTTTTGTCACTTAGTGACTGTTTTTTATTGCGCGACCTACTTTATGTTGCAATTGTTGTTAATTGTTTCTTTAATTTTTCATTATTTTCATATCGTCTCGATACTGAATATTGTATCAGTGCCATTTCTGCTGAACAAAATTCTGCTGAACAAAAATCACTGTCTTAAAAACCACCTCATGAGGGCCACAGCAAGCATGTTCTTCTTCTACCAGTTCTCATAGACATTGTGTGATGGAGAGAACAAGCTGGATTTTAGACTGATTTTGCTGAAATGAGGCTACAGTGTACTCTCAAGTATACTGTCATTAACAGATATATGGATAGCATACTAATATTTTCAAAGTATAGTTCACAGTAAACTATAAAATGTCATAAGTCACCAGTCTTAAAGAAAGTACACAAGTAGTACACTGATTACGATGGCAATTTAGGGCCATAGTCTTAAAAATAATAATACAAGATTTCAAGAAGAAAGTCATAATATTTTGAGAATAAAGTTGTAATATTTCAAGTTAATAAAAAGGTCTGATAGCATTTATGATATAACCATGACAGTTAACATTTCTAACTTGCATCATGCTTGTTGTTCCCTACATTTTTTGTGCTTTGTGCTTCAACTAGTAATTTGACACAGAAAGGTTCGACCACACAGTTTCTACTCCGTTCTGCAAGGGCTCACTTTATAATTCACCAGTGTTAAGTGTCACCTGCTTTCACATAAACAACAGAAATCAAGATGATGGTGAATCAAGATACTCAGCTCTTTTTTTGTGTGTTTGTTTGTTTTTGTTTTTGTTTTAATTGTTTCCTTCATAAAGCATTTACCTGACTAATTGTTAAGCAATTTTTCTGCTGCTAAATGATTTTAATACAGGGCTCGATTAGACTTCATGAGGTCGCACTGGTGAATGCTGAGTGTTTGAGGCACCGATATACAGCATACACATGCTGGTCATTTCTAACCACCCAAACTGTCCCTTAAGTAGATTTTTTTTCTGAGAGACAAAGAAAACTGGGGGATTCTAGACAAACACACACCATATCTAAACAAAGCCTGTTATAAATGAATGCTTATCATTCCTTAGCCTTATTTAGCTAACTTGTGTATCTTGAGTACCTGCTTTCTTAATACTGCTCTCCCCATTATCATAATCACCAGAGGCTGTTTTGGAATTGGAAAGTTCATTTATTTTTGAACACATTGCTGCATCTGCCGGTAAAGCTTTTCTTTTCTCGTGCTTTCCCCACACTGCCTTTCCACTTGCTCTCCATTGTTATCTAGTCCACATATAGTCTACATACAAGTTTTTTTTTCATAATGCTTCAGTACCTTCCAGCATTTTCTTTAATGTACTGATAAACAAAAAAATCAGTCTGCCTCACAGTTTCATCTGCTGTAAATTCAATCTGTACTTTAAGTAGGTCAATGTTTACTGCCATATTAATAGCATCAACTTTTAAAGTACAATGTAACACCACCACCAGGGCCATATTGGGCGGGATGTTGGGATTGGCTGCTTGGCTACACCCCCTGAAATTTTCCGTAAACCTCGCCTCCGGACTTTTTTTAAAAAAAAAAGTTTAACATTTTTCCATCAAGTACATTAATTTCACATATTATAATACAAATATAATATTATCTATCTATCTATCTATCGATATATATAGATATATATATAGATATATATAGATATATATAGATATAGATATTTATGCACCCACAATCAACACAGGGTAAATCCCGCCCTAAAAACCACGATTATTAACATTTCTAACACGCACCATGCATGTTGTCAGTAAAATTAGAGCTAATCCAGCTGGAATGGGTTTGGGGCTACATTACTCACTGCTGGCATGAATCGTACTCTGTAACCTAATTAGAATCATGACGAGTTGTAAATGGCTCATTATGTATAAGCTTGATATTCTTCATGTTCTAAACAGAGCAGTGCATATCCCCCTCTCAGAACCACACTCACACAGAGACAGACAGTCACAACAAGCAACAAACAAAGCAAGTGTAGTCTACTTCATCCATCTTCCTTCATCCACAGAACACAGTCCACAGATGGCTCACTGTCTAAGAAAAGCCCAGCACTACATCAGATCTGACAGATTTCTCTCTTTTTTCTTTCTTTCTGTTTTCTTTCCTACACCACAACACCTGCTACTAGAATAATCTAACATCTGACATCAATCCTAATTAGCCTGCAAACCACGTGCTGCTGTAGTTCCTCAGTAACCATATTTAAATTTTCTGTTACTAGTATATCTCAGCAGTTTCATTTCACAAAGAAGCTTGTCACAATATGGGATTTTGAAGCACTGACAGACTTATATAATCCCACCTGGGCAGTTTAGTGGATTTCCACATGACTCAGTAAAAGCCGTGTCTAATAATGCTGTTGGGCAACATTGAACCTTGCTTCCGTTTCAAGCTAAAACATTATGACTGGGAATATAACAGAACACAAAAAGCACTGCAGTCTCCTTCCTTTTTTCGATTACTTGGAACAATAAATTCTCTTTACAAATTAAACTACTCCTTTGTGCTTTGCAGCTGTTAGAAAACAACTGTGCAAGCAGAAATGTTAAATTACTCTTGGTGTAAATAGGGTAATCAACCCTGTAAACGAGTCTTTCCCCATTCAGCTTAAAATTCTGTAAACCCCCAAGTGAATAAGTGTCAGATGATTTAGGAAGCTGTTGTGTTTTCAGAATAGTACACACACACACACACACACACACACACACACACAGAGTGAAGCAGCCTAGGGGCTTGTATCAATACTGCTGAGTTGGCAGTAGAGTGACTGCTCCATCACCCCTGTTAATGAACACTAGTGCAGCTTTGCAGCAAGCAACCCAAAACATTTACCACACAGGTCTTCTTAAGTATAGGTCTTCCCTAGTCTTGTTTTTAATTTCCCTGGTTTTAATCTAAGGATTCTAAGGATACAAATTTCCCGTGTTATCTATGTCCGCTTGTGTTTTCACCCGTTCCATGAACAGATGCTCAGAGAAGCCTAAATAAGAAGAATATGCACGTGTAATGCATAAATGCTTTACTACAACTCCTTCTAAATGTCAAACATCAGTGTATCTCTTTTAATGTACGATTTTTTTTAGTATAATTACATAATAACTGACAGAAATTTAAAACTGAATTAAGTGCATAGGGCAGCGAGGTGGCGCAGTGGATAGTGTGCCTGCTTCACAGCTCCAGCGTTTCCACTTCAAACCTGAGCTCAAGTTACTGTGTCTGTGTGGAGTTTCACATGTTCTCTGGGTTCTCCTGTTTCCTCCCAAAACATGACACTGGCAATGCAAAATTGCCCTTAGATGTGAATGAGAGTGTGAATGTGTGTGTATGGTGCTCTGCGATGGACTGTTGCAATGTTCCTGTTTTGCACCCACCGTTCACGATGTCAGCTTCGGCTCCATCGCAACACTGACCAGGATAAAGCAGTTACTAAAGATGAATGAATAAATAAATGAATGAACGAAGCTGTGCACCTGTCTCTAACAGAAGAACAGAAAATAAATAAATAGTGAATACAGATTAATGTCCCATTTTTGCCCATCATATCCTTATGAAAAGATGGGGGTGCTGACTCTTTTTCTCACAGGCTATTACTAAGCCATTCATAATTTTTCATGTGAAAAATCTAAGATGCTAAAAATAGCCTAAATATGAAATGCACACACTGCAGCAATTAAGAGATGAAAGGAGATGAAAGGAGTCTATCACCAGTTTTGGAGGACAAGCTTCCTGTAGCTCCACCCATAATCACAAGCTGTTATATAGATAGCCTCGAGCTGCACTTGAGGTCTGACATGTGTACAAGGTGGGAAAAAGAAAGGAAGAATGATGGCAATATGATGATGGGCTGCTCATATGGTCACTTTGTGACTTTGTTTAAGGTCTTGTCCTGCGTGTACATGCACACAATAAAGTGAGGACAAGTGAAATAAAACTCCCATTACAACATCCTGCCAATTTTATGATGCATTATTTGTCATAAACAGCCCCGTGTATCCATCCATCTTATCCCTATACACCCAAATCACTCACATACACACACACACACACACACACTCTCTCTCTCTCTTTCTCTCTGTCTCTCTCTGTGAAGCAATGTATCTCATTTTCTTTCTTTGTCCCTAATTTTAGTTATTAACCCTCAGGGCTGAGATGAAACAGTGGGGCTACCAGCCTCCCTCTGAAGACTCTAATTATGTAATTTCATATGTTCATTTTAAGAAGATAAGAAGGTAAGAGTTGGGAGACTTCTGACACATCTCTGCATAACAATGAGGATGAAATGGGAGACAGACAGCAGCGCAGTGGAGAGAATTACTGCACAGGGCTTTTACGCTGAGCTCAGCTCACTATGGTGAACCCTTCTATGCAGTGTCTCACCCTCTGCAATCCATTTCAGTGTTTTACTGTACCCTCTGTACTTTCTGGCAGATCTACTGGAGGGGTGGCATGTGGCAGCTGCCACCTCCTCCATGGTGCTTACCACCCTAACTGTCATCCCACTTCCATAGCCTCTAAAATATATGGCATATTTTATTAAAAACAAAATGATTATACTGCCAAAAATCCTGAAATGGAGATAAGAACTGTAAGAAAAATCCATTATTCATGTGGAGATTTAGCTTTCTGTCTAGCTAATGTTTTGGTTAGAATGTTTAAGATGGATGACTAATGCTACTGTAGAAGCTAAAAGGTATGAACTATGCTTCAACTCTTTCACATTTTTCTACCAGAGAATGAACACAGACCCAATTATTTTCTAAATCCCAAATAATCAATTTTCAGAGCTACAGTGAAGCTGCATTGATTCAACTGAAAATTAACCTGCGACAACCTGAGTAAACCCAAAATACAGTTACGTGATCATTTCATTTACTGAAGGAAAAAAAGTTATCCAACACCAACTTGCCCTGGGTGAAAAAGTAACTGCCCCCTCAATCAACCAATTAACCAAATTTAATTGATAATCAGGTCTTAGACTAGACACACCCAGGCTTGATTACTGCCAGCCCTGCTGGATCTAAACACCACTTATATAGAACATTTCCTGCAATATGAGGTAGGCTAAAATATCTCAACATGCAGCACACTATGCTACAATCAAAGGAGAATCTGTAAGAGATGAGAAAGAAAGTTACTGAAATATATCAGTCTAGAAAGGCTTCTAAGGCTCCAGGACTCCAGTGAGAGTCTCCACATAGAGAAAACTTGGAACAGTGGTGAATCTTCCCTACCAAAAGAGCGTATTGACGACACAAAAAAAGTCACAAAAGAACCCAGACAAACATCTAAGGAACTGCAGACCTTGCATGCCTCCGATAATCTCAGTGTTCATGATTCCATCATTAGAAAGAGACTGGGAAAAATGGTATCCATGGGAGATTTGCAAGCGGAAAACCACTGCTAACCAAGAGGAACATAAAGGCTTGTCTTGCACTCGCCAGAAACACCTTGATGACCCCTAAGCCTCTGGGGATAATGTTCTGTGGACTGATGAGTCAAAAGTGGAATTTTTTGGAAGAAATGTGTCCTGTTTCATCTGGTATAAAACTAACACTGCATTCCACAATAGGAACATAATATCAACATTCAAACATGGTGGTGGTATTGTGATGGTTTGCGGATGCTTTGCCGATTCAGGGCCTAGGACACTTGCCATAATTGACAGAACCATGAATTCTTCTCTCTTCCAGAAAACCTGAAGGGGAATATCCAGTCATCAGTCTATGATCTGGAGCTCAAGTTCAGTTGGGTTATGCAGCAAATCAATGATCCAAAGCAAAAGAGCAAGAGCAAGTCCACCTCTGAATGGCTCAGAAGGAACAAAATTAAAGTTCTGGAGCAGCCTGACTTTAATCCAGTTGAGATGCTGTGGCAGGAACTTACACAAGCAGTTCATGCTCAAAAGCTCTCCAATATGGTTGAATTAAAGCAAATCTTCATAATAAATTAAGTGATTGTTTAAAACTGTGTCTTGTGTTTCATCATGTCGTTGCTTTATATTACATTTTGTATGAAGATTGGAAACCATTCAGTGTGACAAATGTGCAACAGTAGAGGAAATCATGAGGGGGTAAATACTTTTTCATGGCACTGCATCTAATCAGCCAATCATGTGACAGCAGCGGGAAAAAAAACTTCCAGTGAGTGGCAGTTCTGCAAGCACAAATGCCTGGTTGGTGTGAGAAGTCAGCGGAGAATGGCTAGACTGGTTTGAGGTGACAGGAAGTCTACAGTAACTCAAATAACTACTCTTTACAACTGTGGTGAGTAGAAAAGCATCTCAGAATGCTCATCAGAGCTTAAGGTGGACGGGATACAACAGCAGAAGACCAAATCAGGTTCCACTCCTGTCAGCCAAGAACAGAGGCTACAGTGGGCACAAGCAAAACTAGACAGTTGAAGAAAATGTTATGTGGTCACTGAGATCACACTTTTTCCCCATTCTGATGTTTTATGTGAACATAAACTGAAGCTCTTGACCTGTATCTGCATGATTTTATGCATTGCGCTACTGCCACATGATTGGCTGATTGGATAACTGCATGAATGTGCAGGTGTACAGGTGTTCCTTATGAAGTGGTCAGTAAATGTATATTCTGTAAAGCATACTTGATTAAAGTATTTGTATACTGCTTTTTAGCAATGTGACTGTCCCGGTGTGTGTTATTGCATGCTCTGTCACTGGCTGTGTCCTAATGTGTTGTACACACCAACATTAGAATAGCAGCACATTGTTCTATTCAAATGGCCTGTGATAAAGTGACCTTGCGCATTCCGCTTCTCCCCTCTTGTGTCCAGTGCCTATTAAATAATGAATTGCCACCAACACTGCTCCAAAGAGAACGTTCGATCCCAAGGTTAACAAACAAAACGAAAGGTCAACATGCAACTAATTAAAGAAAGATCAAAAAGCAATCAAAAAAGTCACAGAGTTAAAGGAGTTTTTATTGTATTGGAGGCAAAAACATGCTACAGCTTAATGTTCTCGGCTGGTGACAAGCGAAGTTACTACTACACTGATTACGGTTAGTCTCTGTCTGGTGACCTTCGTCTGGGTCTGCAGGCTACGAGCTGTTGCCGATTACACTCGGGTCATTACCAAACACACCACAGCATCTGAGACGCCCCAGACTGCAGTGATGAATGACTCTGTAATGCTGAATCAAACTCTATTGGGTTTAACAAATAACAAAGCTCAGATGTGAGTGTACATCTCAGATAGAGCCTTCTTACTGGAAAACAGCCTGTGTCTAAGATATCTGTTTGGACTTTTCATTCTTACACAATCATGCTTTCTTGGTCCAACTACCAATTATGGGTTCCTGGGTTGGCTGGGAACTAAACATGCTCTAAGGCTCTCCCTCTCTTCATGAATATTCAACCACAGCCCTGTGTCCACCCGCTGTTTGGCTCTATGCCTAGAAGCTCCATGCCATACCACTGCCTACCCATAGTGAGCAAATGTGCATAGGGCAAGAAGTGGAGACATACAGTACAGATACAAAACAAGAGCAATGTCATAGTTTGGCTGTAACGCTGTTTTCATCTATTTCTGTCCTTCACTCTTCCTCTCTTTTGCTTCATTTTTTTAAACAGTGCTTTGCTGGAGGGCACAACACTCAACACTTTAGAGTCTATCTTCTATTCTATTCCCACTTCTGCCGCACACACACACGCGCACACACACATGCACACACACGAAACCGTTACACACACATATTCTCACACACCTAAGCAGAGTCACACAAACACACATCATTTGTTGCATCTCTTGGGAAGACACTGTGTCAGTGACTGTTTCCCCACAGCTGACCTATAGATCCAAATAAACACGGATGACCTGTAGGTCACATGATGTCCTCCACACACAGACAATTCATAGGTCAAGATATGTCCAGATCACTGTCTTTCAATACTAGCTAACTGATCCATATTCCTCACATAAAGGACATTTTGGACATAATAGACAGAAACAATGTAGGTAAGACAGCCATCAATCATAGGAAACCTGACCATCACACCCACATGTGCTTTTTGAACATCCCATTCCAGATTTAGTCCCCTTTGCTCTTATAATAACCTCCACTCTTCTGAGAAGGCTTGATTTGTCAGAGATGTAGACATGTTGAGGGTTGAGGTCAGGGCTCTGTGCAGGATACTCGAGTTCTTCCACTCCAACCTTCACACACCATGTCTTCATGGAGCTCGCTTTGTGCACAGGGGCATTGTCATGCTGGAACAGGTTTGAGCCTCTTAGTTCCCGTGAAGGGAAATTGTAAAACCTGCAAGGAGTCATCTGAACTTTAGGATTACAAAACTTTTCTTTTACAAAACTGAAACTGAATGAAATCATCACCCTTGTTTGTTAGAGTTTGTACAAATTGTTCCATGATGTTCAGAAAATTATAATTATTGTTGTAGCAGGAACATGATAATCAATTTTTAATCAAGCCTTTTGTTAAAATAATTTTAAATCACTGCTGTTATTCCAAATATATTTGTTATAATGAACATTTGCTGATGTCTTGCAGTAATTCTAATGCTGTAATGAGTTCAGTGACCTGCTGACTCTATCTGCGTCAACTGATAAGCTGTTGAGTCAAGCTGACAGATGACGTGCTTTTTACATTTGAATGTCTGTCAGTCCGACCGAGGATGCGTATAGGGCAATAAATGGACCTGATGGATGAAAAGTATCCCTCTCAGCTTAGAAATCAAATGGAGTGGAACCTGATTGGTGCAACTCCATTCTCCGGTGTCAGTCAGTTTGATTTGAATCCAAAGGACTAAAGCCAGTTTGGTGCAGGACTAACATTTCCAGCCAATAACTTAGAATCAATGAGACAATAAAGCATTCAGGAGCAACCTATCACAACAGCTTTCTGATTCATTGTCCTAAATTTGCAATCACACATCACCCTTACAGGTAATGACTCATCCGAAAGAACATGAGGGGAAAGACAAGATGGAAACTCTCCACTCCACTACCACAGCCACAATTCAAAATAATATCTCCAGTGCAACATTTATAAAACAATGGGCATAAAATGAATGCCCAAAGATCAATTGATTTTTCTCTATAATCTAATTCCTCATATTTGCTTTCATCCTCTCAGTATCCAAGGTTTTAAGGATAGGGGTCCTTAAATGAAAGTCATAAATATGAGACAAATCTACAAAAATGTCTACAAAAACATCTCTGACAAATCCCGATATTATGTTATCATTTCATGGATCCTGTAGCCTTGGAAAAGATGGATAAGTCATAGACACTGGAAGGTTGTTCTTAATGCCCTTATCATGAGGCAGAGGTTGTCCTTTAAATCAAACTCCATTAACCAGAGCATCTGGAGCGTCCACATGACTCCCCCAGCCGCTCTGTATGCACCAGCAAGGCTCAGCTATGTAGCTTTCACCGCACCAGAGGTCATGAGATACATCATGCTTGTATTAAAATGCATACCTGCACCTCGACAAGCAGCACAGCAAACAAAAACACCTTGAGACATTTGTCTTTGGGTGGATTACTGGTTTAACTGTGTAGATTATAAAGCTTAGTTTCATATTAAGGACTGGTCATAGGTGACATCCTTAAAGGACACCACTACCTCTCTCAGAATATTAAAAACGGTGTATTTACCTGTGCTTAGCAGGAAATGTTTTGAAATTTATAAAAAAAAAAAAGATTTTCTTACGTGTCTGCATTCATGCATAAGACAAGCTATAAAAAGAAGCCTCTGTGTTTATGATCACGCATACACACATCACTTGAACACATTCGGGATAGTCAATTTTTATGTAAATCTGAGGCATAACATCCTAATTCCAAGACGCTAAAAAAGAAATGTAGGCATATCCTGCAAAAAGGCAAAATCACCCCCAAGCACGAAGTCAAAGTTCTTCCATGACTCTCATGACATAACTGATAGGTCATACAGAATAAGCTTTGCCAAGCAACTAGAACTGATAAAGAATATTTATATCACATTCAGAAATGCAAACTATTAAACTGATATCATTTTTTGACTATTAATATCTTGGCATACACTATTTGACCATTTAGTTTATTCAAGATCACGAACAAACAACTCTAATACCTAATATACCAAATATCACGTTACTGTAAAATTATATTTGTCTTCTTCATATTCTTCATATATGCAAACTTTTGTGCTGAACTGTAGAGATGGGCAGACAGGCAGGCAGACAGATGCAGAAAAAAAAATCAATATTTACCATATACAGTATAATGCAAAAGCATTTATTAGACTAGACAACTGCAAATAATAAGAAGGAGAGAGAACAGGTGTAGGGAACGAAATGACCCACAAATGTTAAAGTGAATATGGCATGAATTATCTAGTACTTACTAAAGTCCAATACGCACAACACACACCGACAGCTAAAGAAATTGCTCAGGGGAAAATCAAATTCCTACAAAGACTTTCCACTCAGCCAAGACATGTTTGTGCCTGACGTTGGTTTCTTTAGTTTTGCACTCGAGCTATAAAGAGAATGAAGCTAACAATTAGAAAAAACATTAGCTTTAGGGTAACCTTAGCCTAATCTATAAAAAAAAATGTCATCATGTAGTGGACAACTGGGACACTTTTTTCCTCTAGTGCATTAGGAACAAATTCATTTCAACTCATAACACTGACACAGTAGGCTGACATGCTAGATCAGAGATGCTGAGCAAGTGTACCATTATGTAGAAAGTTAACAACATGTCTGTCCAGAAATTTGAGGTTCTTCTTTCGTTTTGTTTCGGGATGCAATTACCTATACAACATCAGAAGTAACAAACAGTTTTACTGCAGGTATGCATGACAGTACACACACACACACATTTGGGGGCCAGAAAGAAAGAGAGAGGAGTTATTATTGCTGTAGTGGGATGTAGCAGATGAGGTCTGATTGGATTACATAATAGGAGAGAAATTACACTCTTCATATCCACTTAAAAATGATATAATTAGACCACAACTCCCCGCAGACACAGCAACACCAAAACGTCAGAGCAGCTAATCATGAGAGAGAGAGAGAGAGAGAGAGATGAGCTGTGGAACAGACAAAGATGGACTGTTCTACGGTTTGCTTTCCAGCATTGACAGAGTAGTCTGAGATGGTGCTGAATTCATGTCTAAAAACTACACATCACACAATCCAGATCTGGAGGATCACAGCTTTGCATAGCTTATTATTCTACTTAATTTAATACGTATTAATTGTCATCTAATTACCAAGGCCTTTGCGAGCTTAATTCAGAGTACATCTGTGCAGGGCTATCACCTTGTTCTACAGCAGATCTGTAAATGTTAAGTAAACGTTGGCATTAGGAGTAAAAGTTGGCATGACAAATGCTCCCTCTTTCTCTCTCTCTCTCTCTCACACACACACACACACACACATACACACCAAGCTGCATGTGAGCAACCCAACTCTATTGGAAACAGAAAATACATGTTTTTAGATTTATTCCCCCTTTGCTGTTATAATAAGCTCCACTCTTTGGGAAGACTTTCCACTAGATTTCGGAGCGTGGCTGTGGGGATTTGTGATCATTCAGCTACAAGAGCATTAGTGAGATCAGGCGCTGATGTTGGTGAGGAGGTCTGGGGTTCAGTCGGTGTTCCAGTTCATCCCAAAGGTGTTCAGTGGGGTTGAGGTCAGGGCTCTGTGCAGGACACTCGAGTTCTTCCACTCCAATTTTGGCAAACCATGTCTTCATAGAGACATGGCTTTGTGCACAGGGGCACTGTTATGCTTGAGCAGGTTTGGGCCTTTGTTTTTGTTTTTGCTCTTTTGAAAATGTCCGGTGTTGTTGTTGATATGAGGTTTCTGCAAAACCATGGAAGATGAGAAGTGGGTATCCTCAACCCTCTTGACCCCAGCTCCTCTGAGAGAGACACTTGAGATCAAATTAGCGATCTGAATAATGTGATAAAGTGATCTGGGTGTTGTAAGTCTGATAAAGAGCCAGAGCCTCTCTCACCCCTAATGAGAATTCATTAGCTGATCTCTCTTTCCTTGCATTTTTACACACACACACACACACACACAGGAAAATGACTTAACTGGTTGAGATTATCATGGCTGACTTATATAAACCAGACACACAGCAAAACCCACAGTGTTACATGAACACCTACAGTGTAAACTTATCTGTGTTCAACTGTACTTACATACATACAAACACTGTTGGAAAAAAAAAAAGGTAGACATGGTGTATCATTTCAAAGTCGTAATATGCAGTCTGAGACATAGCCCAAGTATAACGCCCCACAAAGGTCATATGCATTTGGGTGTAAAATTATAAAGGCCTATTGATGTTATAGAATTAATTATGTCATGATATACTTTTGAGTATCCTGAATATTGTCCGTACTTATATTGTAAGTACTGAACAGGCTGACACTTAACAAGCTGATTCCATTAAACATTTTTTTTTTTTTACTAATGCTTGATTTATTTCTTAATTTATTAGTGATTATTATATATTTGTCCTGTCATACATCATTTAGTGTAATGGGCAGTTTGAGACGTATCCTAAGTGTAATATTTACTAAATATACATCGCTCTAGTAATGTATTATGAATGTATTATGAAGGAAGAAGTACATTTACAGAGTAAAGTGTTACTGGTATTTTTTTTGCTATTAGTGCTTAATAATTACTACACAGTAAGTACACTCTGTGCCAAACACAGAAGGCGTGTTTGAGCGCACGTCCACTGTAAAGGAAATTTAGATTTAGTATTAGAAAAGTACTTGTGGTACTTTTACTATTAGTACTTAGTAGAGAGGAGTGAAGTGAGGCAGAAGTGTTCGGCCCTACCAGACTGCACGCGTCGCTCACCTTGAAACTTGAAGCCCTCGATGTGCACCCACAGGCAGAGGTCCTCAGTGTCGCAGTCGCAGCGCCACGGGTTTCCGCTGAGGCCGAGAGCGCGCAACGCGGGAAGCGCCACCAGCGTGCTCACGTTGAGCGTCGTCAAGTTGTTGCGGCTCACGTCGAGCACCTGCAGCGCGCTGTTTTCAGCGAAGGCGTCCGGGTGGATCTCGGACAGGCCCGGGTTGTCTGTGAGGCGCAACATGACAAGGCTGGCGAGCGCGCCGAACGTGCGGTCCTCGATGCGCGCCAGCGCGTTGAACGACAGGTCCAAGTAGGCGAGCTTGCGCAGGTTGCCGAATGTCGACTCTGAGATCTCGGTCAGAGAGTTGTTGCTGCAGTCCAGGTACACCAGGTCGGACAGGTAGTTGAGTTGCAGCGGCGGCAGCTCGCCGATGCGGTTGTCGCTCAGGATGAGCTGGCGCGTAGCAAGCGGCAGGTCTACGGGGAAGACGCTCAGCCTCTGCCCGGCGCACTGCACCACCAGCTGCTCGTCGCACACGCAGCGCTCCGGGCAGCCGGCGCTCAGAGCCGGTGAGGGCGCCGCGCCCGCCGCCACCATCAGCAGGAAGGCGAGCCGCAGGCACTGAACGCTGGCCTCGGCCAACACACGCATGATAGCGCCGGCCGCCTCATCAAGCGCGTGTGCCCGAGCGCACGCGCATCCTTCATGGAGCCCGTGAGGCCGTGGGAAACGGGACGTCGGCGCGAACGAGAGCACTTTGGGGATTTCACAAGAAGACAAGAAGACGCGGGTTACTTTGTGTATTTCGCTACCAGTCAGTGTTCACACGAGCACCTTGCGTGCAGCATCAGCTGCTTAACTGTTTGGTGTCGCGCGCGAGCACGCACGCACATGCCCACCGTTAAATCCTGAAGTGACCGTGATCCCGAGTTAATGCAGTCCGTTTTGCTAAATCGTATTCCCTTGAAAGTCAGCTGGCGTCTGCCCTCGCTGCAGTGTCATGAGAGGTTTCCACGAATTGTCTTCTGCGTCCTCGCCGATGGCAAATTATCTTTGTGTCTTCTGTTTCAGGGTCAGATATCCTCAGAGCAGCTCGTGTAGACAGCCACAGGTAAATAGCTCTGAAGTTGCGACTTGTCTCTTATCTCTCTGCAGCTGTGTGTGTGTGTGTGTGTGGGAAGACAGGAAAGACAGGGCGAACGGGAGAGACTATCCATGCACTGCCAGTGTCAGTATCGTGTCCCTTCTGTTCGCTTGCCTGTGAGTGTTTAAAGACCGATCTGTCCGTCTGTCTGCGCTCTTGGGACACCGACAGTCCTCCAGACTGTAGAACCGGGTCGTTCCCGACTGTGACGCATTCAGGGGTTTGTGGCGCGCGCTTCCTCCGTCCAGACAAAAGTCCACGTGACGCGAGCGCCTGAGAAAGACAAGGTCCCGTGCAGAGACTTTGGAGAATTCGGGTTTCATTCACTTTTAACCTCCCTTCGTGTTGGGTAAAAAAAAATAAAGCCAGAGTCCGTCTGTGGAGGAGCAGGAACCCATCGGCGGGTTTGCCGTCTGTCTGCGCTGCATCGGCTGCTCTCTGTAATTTCATTCAGCAGCACGTGCGTCTGTCTGTCATCGCGCTACAGTGTGTGTGCAGTCACCTCAGTCACTGACGCTGTGTGTGCGGTCACCTCAGTCACTGACGCTGCAAGAGAGAACAGGAGCGAGAAAGGGAGACAGAAAATGGGAGAAAGGCACAGAGAGAGAAAGAGAGAGAGAGAGAGAGAGAGAGAGAGAGAGAGAGAGAAATGAAGGCTGTTATCTGTTTAGCAATCTAATGTATGACTCTAATGTATGCGTCCCCTCCCAACACTTTTACAAACCGCCACACAAAAGCGTTTTGCACTGTATCACTGGTTGGTGCAGTTATATAACAGACAAAATAGTGCAGTCATTATAATATTCATACGTAGTCATAATTTAGCCTATGACTAGTCGCCAGGTCACAGGAAAGTTGCATGGGAAAGCCACAGAGAGACTCTAAGTGGAAGGTGACTCTTAACTCCTCTGTCATGGAAAAATGATGGATTCAGGAACAGAGCAAGGTCCTGTAATAGCCATCCCTTGGTTTGGCTGAAAGTTGAGTATAACAATTACTTTGGAAAGACAAGATAACAAAGACCATGCTCTGCATATTCAAACTTGCTTACTGCTTTTGTGTAGCTCTTTATTACAGGATGTTGTGGTCTTCAATATGTACAGTGGGGAATAAAAGTCTGAGACCACACTGAAAGTCTGGGATTTTGTTTTCATCTAAAATTGGAAATAAACAGAAGGTTTTAGAATTTTGAAATATTGAGAATAAAGAAAGTAAATATTCAATTTCTTGAATATTTAATATTCAAGATTCTGCACTTTTTCTAGGTCCCTATTTAAATATAAGCAAATTAGTGATATTGACCATGTTAAGTGCTTTGTACAAAGGGTGAGAGTTTCCTCATGTCTAATCTCTTCTACTGAAGCATGTGATCAGACGACACTCCGATGGATTTGAACTAAAATGGATCATAAGGTTTTGCACAAACTTGTGGAGTCCATGCCAGCTCGAGTGCACACTGTTGTTAAAGTAAAAAGGGGATGTACCAAATACTAAGAAACTCTGCAATCTAAGATTCTAATTTTCACTCAAGTTTTTGTCAGTAATATAATTTGTAGAAAAAAATGCAAAATAGAAGCATTTCCACTAGTGGTCTCAGACTTTTGGACCCCAAAGTAGCTATGCAAGATTTGTGATTTTTTGTCAAGTAATAAACAATAAAAACTCTCAGTGTAATTCTGAATCCATGCTGAGATGTTCACCTGGTTCACCATTTTCCTTTATAACTTATATTCTAACAACCAGTGAAAAACATTTCCAATTTGTCTTTAAGGTCCACTTAAAAAGTAAAATATAACACGTAGATATTGCACATAAACCTCTAAAGCAAGAAAAGCATAAATTAATGCATTAGCCCTCTGAAGAGTTAAAAGCTGCAATTAAACAGTGCTTAGGGTCAGTGGTTTTAGACAGTCCACATATTAGCCGGTCAGTGCACTCGTGGCGGCCCTGGCAGCAGGTGGGTGGTATTCTCTGATCAATGTCAGTATACACCGTACGATTGAGCTCATTAGTGTAACTTTCATCCTTGGGTAGGTGCCAGGGGCTCAGCTTGCAGATGGAAGGGTGTCAGGTGAGGGTGAGGAGAGAATCTTCATTATTATTTAATACAGGGGTCACCTGTCAGAGGACTTGTTGCACTGCCTGGAACAGGGTGTCCATCCACAGAAAGAGAGAAGGAGGGTGGTTTCTGAGTGGAAAGATCAACGCAATCTACCTAATTTTACTCATAGGCAAAGTTTATAAATTACACAATATAAATGATCAGAGAGATGAATAGTAATATATTCCTACTCTGCCAGAGAATAAGGTAATAAACGATTGTAATGCTAGTCTTTTACATTCCATTGTTGTGTCAAAGCAGTTTGAGAGCAACCTGGATTTATGTCTAACATTAGAAATAGAAAACTAGTGCCTACTCAGAAGTGTTTTCATGAGAACTCTGCTGCATTAGTGTGATCAGTGGTCCACAATTCTGCATAAGTAGCTCACAAATAATCTCTGAACATGACAGCAGATTCTTCCCTCATGCTTTAATGGAGCACATCCTCCATCAATCATACACATCAGACTGGCTCAGGAATGGAGCTTACAGTTTACAACCTGCTCCCTCACTGCTGTGCTCTGGTTGAGGTTTTATGAGATTTTATGACTTTGTGTCTTTTTTGTGTAATCTTTCAGGCCAGAACTCTAGATTTACCAAAAACATGGCCTACTTTCACACTGCAAACAGCCAACCGAAAAACAACCGTGGGCTACTTTCAGTCCAGTGAATATGTCTTACTCTGAAAAACTCATCAAGATATTCAATGAGCTTTCTTTTGAAAACTGACATATCACATACATGCAGATGGAAAAACAAAGAGCTAAGTAGATTGCAGCCTTCAAGATTCTGAAGCTTGTGGCCAGAAAAGTGAACAAAAGGTTTTAGATTCTCCTTGAGTGGTTTGTCTGTTGCTCAGACTATCATTTTTGTACTAAGGTCAGTGTAGCCTACACTCTTTTGTTCTTGGACAGTTGATGGTATTTCACTTCCTAAAGCGGTTCTACTTAGAATCCACACTGGTAGAGAAAAACTCTATTCCCCCAGAGATGACAAACTAAAGAGACCTTATGGGTTCTAGCGTTAACTGTTGCAGAACTACAGGGCTGCAAGGTACTGTCTTGTTAGAAGTGGTAATAACTCACACAGTCCTCATTCTGTCTGAAATAATATTCTGGCCATAAGCTGCACAGCAGTTTGCAATATATAGTAGTCACAGTGTTACAATAATATATAGTATTAGGGGCAACAACAACAACATCAAAAAAACCCATAATAATTCCCTTTTCACAGTTTTTCTTTGTGCATCCCTTTTTGACAGACATCACTAGTTAGTTTCTTTCTTTTTTTTAAAGAAACATGCGATATCAACATGCACATCAGGTATTGTTCAAACACCTTCATAAGATTATATTTTGAGACCCCTTAGGTTTTAGTCCCTACTTGGATAAACTGGTTACACTGTTAAAACACATAAAATCCAATCTGCCAACAATGATTCATTCCTAATGAGATGATAATGGGAATAGAGTAAAGAGGCTCAAGTTGACACCACTCTCTCTCTCTCTCTCTCTCTCTCTCTCAGACACACACACACACACACACAAAACAAAGCTTTTCAGGAGATGAGAAAAAACATCTAATTTGTTCACTGCTCTTGTTTTGATTAACACAAGCTTCAAGCTCTAAAACGTGTTAAGAAATGATTTATTCTCACAATGCATGCAAATCTACAAAGAAAACACAAACACCTGATTAACAGTTATCCAGGTAATTCAAACAGTTTTTGCCTTTCATTCACTCATGTACAGTAACCACTTTATCCTGGTCAAGGTTACGGTGCATCCAGAACCTATCCCAGGAGTGGAAGGCAGGTATACACACTGCATGGGACAATGGTCTATCACACTCATTCACACAAAGGGGCAATTCAGAGGAGCTAATCTATCTACTGCTGGATGAAAAACCACCACACAGACATGGGAAAAGCATGTGAAACCCTGCACAAACAGTAATCAAAGCTCAGGACTGAACCCCAGACCCTTTTCATGGTTTGTAATTTAATGGCACAAGGGAACTAATAATGCACTCTGAATGATTTCTGAATTGCAAAATGTCTAAATAAAGTCTATAACGGCAAAAAGAAGGCAGTGATGATGTCTAGGAAATTTGGCTTTTCTGAAGGGTTTTATGAAGGGAAAAAAATCTTTAAAAATGCGTCTAAATGTAAGTACAGGCCATTCATGTTTTTATGCAGACAGCATGCAGAAAGGAGAAGTGCTGAGGCAGAAGAGAGATTTGTGCTGTTGGAAAAGAAAACATGGCATGAATTAGAAAAAAAGAGATGATTAGGATGGTTGACGGAGGTATACATTACCAAATTGCCTACCTTTGCTGAATCCAGGATTCTATATACTGCGCTATATACTGCAGGTTATTAAATTATGGCTTCTGTCAACTATTAGTTTAAATATCAGGCCTGTTTATCTGTTGGCATCAAGGTCACTTTTAACACTTGCAAAGACATTTGAAGCTAAACATTTTCCAGCTTTTGATCATGAGAGTTTCATAACATCATGATAAGTTGCTTTTAGCTGAATGAAAAAAAAAAATACTCCTGGTAAAACGGTCCTCATATGAAACTTAATAAAAGCTTAAAATACACTAAAAAAAAAATCTCTAAACCCAACCAACTTGCTTTGATATTTGGGCTGCACTATAGCTTTGGAAACAAATAGCTTTAACTTTATTTACAGGTTCCTTTGGCCTTCACATTGATCAATTTGAATTTATAATTTACTGATGTGTCATTACCTACAAAAAAATTCCCATCAGATTCTTGTCATCTGCTGTCAAGCATTAATCCTTTAGCTAAATTTAGCTCAGTAGGTTCTCAGTGTGGTCTGGTGGTGCTTTATAGCTTAGAAATCTCACAGCTCCAGGGTGCTCGGTTTGATCCTGAGCTCGGTTTACTGTCTGTCCAGAGTCTCGCATGGGTTTACTCCAGGTTCTCTGATTTCCTCCCACTGTCCAAAACATTAAGGTAGATGGATTGGCTATGCTAAATTGCCCCTAGGTGTGAATGTGTGTGTGCACGGTGCCCTGCGATGGACTGCCGTTCCATGTGGGGTGAATTCTCCTGCATTGTGCCCAGTGTTCCCAGGATAGGCTCCAGATCCACAGCTACCCTGAGCAGGATAACGTGGTTACTAAAGGTGAGTGAGTGAGAGGCTTCCTACCTTTAAGACTCTCAGCTCAGACAGTGAAGCACAAGCTCCTGCTTCCCGTAACAACACAAACTTTAAAAACACAATTACTGCTCTAACTCTAATGCTGTTAACTGATGTTGGTAATCAGAGAAAACAGGCTGGATAAGGGATCTGCCCAAACAGCTCTTAGAAATGTAGTCTATAGAATATTTGACTTAGATACTGAGTGTACATAGTGGCCTAAACCTGACAATACTACAACTGTCTCACTCAGCTGGGGTTTAAAAGATGCACACAGTTTCACACTAATATTCATGAGCACCGGAAGTGACGTTGATGTCCCTGGAACATATCCACTGAACGGTAAGCGTCATTTAAACCACAAAACACTAGCTAGAAGCCATACTCTCTGTGTGTCCCTTTTATCTGAGTGGAAACTTGATTTAAATGGCAGCCTTCCCAAGTTAAAACAGGACCATGTTGTTCAGATGTTGTTCATGTTCCCTCAGACTTGGACCCAACTTACTTTCAGAAATTAAAGTGTATCTGTTTACAGAAAAGGCTGGATAGCCGTTACTAACTCCAGCATCTGAGGCACACAACTTGTATGAAATATGACATACTTTAAACCAGCATGATGTGAGTCGTAAACAAACCGTATCAGGGTCTAAAAGACATTTAAAATCCATAAGCTGTATGTCGTGTACGTCGTTATAACCGTTAAAAGCTGTGACCGTTAAAAGGAGCTGTTGAGTAGCTCTCAGCCCTGGTGTGCGTCGCCTGAGAAACAAACAGCTCGTAGATTTGGGCATTTTAGACGACTTTTGAGCTCTATTTCCGCTAAAACTGATAATCCATCCGTTGCTAAGAAGCTCGTTATATTTAACTCGATCATTTTCACTGACTTTGTTCATTTATTCGAATATTTTTTTGGAAAACCGGAGCGCGGAATCCGGGCTGCAGTGGCCGACCTCGGCGCACTGTCCTGGGCTTGTCCTGCCGCCTCACCCGCTTGCACTCAGTAGCCACGACTACAAGCACTATTTTGAAGCTGTTATAATGTATATAGTCACACAGAGCCAAAACAATATGAGTACACAGTTTTTAACCTAGTGTGTGTGTGCACTGTCAGCGTTATCCCTGCTGAAAAAAACAACAGAAACCATCACAGAATTTGTAATGGTTTTAATGTTTTTAATGGGAGTTGCTTGTACTGCTATTAATGGAAACTGTAATGGTCCCTGTGGGTCTCTACTGGTAATTTGTTGCCTTCTATTGGTGGCATGTTATGTCTAGTGGATACCATTAAGAACCAACAATCTTAATGGTAATAGTTTTAGGGGTTAGCTGATGGATTGTAATGGTACTTGTAGTGGAAACCATTAGAATTTCTGTGATGGTTTCTATTGTTTTTTTGTTTTTTTTTTTCAGCAGGGATTGTTTCCGGTTTTGGATGCCATACTGGTAACTCCATCACATAACTCCAGCATGGCACAAACTATATAACAGACGACTGCTCAAGTATGCTCTCTCTGTATTTTAACTCATGTCCTAAACAGGTGAATACTCAGCTATGTGCATTTATTTATTCGCCAAACAAGAAAGCTGATAAGCTAAAGCGTCCAGTCGCAACTTCCCCTTCCTTCTTAGCAATGAAACATGATGAATAGGTTTTAGACAGCATTTGACTTTCCCCATCTTCACTATACACAGCACAGCACAATACAGATGCCATCCACATTATTTAGAGGAAAAAAAAACTTTCTCACATTCTTGTTCAAAGGATCTAGTAATGATATTCGGTCATTTATTTTTTTAATTGTTGTATGTGCACTATATGGCCAAAACTATGTTCACACCTGACCATCACACCCCCATATGTGGTTCTTCCCCAAACTTGCCACGAAGTTGGAAGCACACAATTGTATACAACATGTCTGTATGCTGTAGAATTACAATTTCCCTTCACTGGAACTAAGAGGCCCAAACCTGTTCCAGCATGACAATGCCCCTGTGCACAAAGCGAGCTCCATGAAGACATGGTGTGTGAAGGTTGGAGTGGAAGAACTCGAGCGTCCTGCACAGAGTCCTGACCTCAACCCTCAACATGTCTACATCTCTGACAAATCAAGCCTTCTCAGAAGAGTGGAGGTTATTATAAGAGCAAAGGGGACTAAATCTGGAATGGGATGTTCAAAAAGCACATGTGGTATAATACATCATAACCCCTACTTAAATTAGAGCAGATGTATTCAAAGTTTTCTTCATGGTATTGTTACAATACTTAACTGTAGTGGACTTGGAAGTGCACTTGGTAGTGGTTTAGGGCAACTCCTCGTTAGTATAGTGGACAGTATCTCCGCCTGTCACGCGGAAGACCGGGGTTCGATTCCCCGACGGGGAGAAACACTATTTATACATCAGTAAATAGGCTGATATCCCCAATATACACTATATGGCCAAAAGTTTGTGGATGCCAGATCATCACACCCATATGTGCTTCTTCCCCAAACTGTTGCCACAAAGTTGGAAGCACACAATTTGTGTAGGATGTCTTCGAATGCTGTAGCATTACAAGAATAATTCACTTTGCTGGGACTAAGAGGCCCAAACCTGTTCCAGCATGACAATGCCCCTGTGCACAAAGCGAGCTCCATGAAGACATGGTGTGTGAAGGTTGGAGTGGAAGAACTCGAGTGTCCTGCACAGAGCCCTGACCTCAACCCCACTGAACACCTTTGGGATGAACTGGAACACCGACTGAACCCCAGACCTCCTCACCAACATCAGTGTCTGATCTCACTAATGCTCTTGTAGCTGAATGATCACAAATCCCCATAGCCACGCTCCAAAATCTAGTGGAAAGACTTCGCAGAAGAGTAGAGGTTATTTTAACAGCAAAGTGGGGACTAAATCTGGAATGGGATGTTCAGTTCATATGTGTGTGATGGTCAGGTGTCCACATACTTTTGCATTTTATTTATTTGCCTATCAGAAGATTCCAAAAGTAGGAGCTAGTCATAGCTAGTTGTAGCTCTAAAATTAAAAATGGTGTCACTGCAAATGCATTAGGAACAGACACGCACAGTAACTCTGTAATTGTTTACCTCAGTAAGGTTCTATAAATAATTGCCCTAAATGAAAATAACTTCACTGTGAAGTATCAATAGCCACCACAGAAGAAACACCTCATTTCAACCCCAAAATTTCCATCTTTTACTCCAATTTTGCCTTTAAGTCTTTTGTGGATACTATATAAATTATTTTGTGTCTTTTTGTGATAAATAATAAACTACAATATTAAAGCTATTATATCTTATCCGAATCCGTCGAAGAATCTTATTATTTTTTATTTATTTATTTATTTATTTATTTATTTATTTTGGGGGGGGGTATATATACATGTAGAAAAGAATATACATGTAGAAATGAGTCACGTGAGAAATACAAAGACAAAAATAAAGACAGATAAAATAAAGATAGATGAATACACAATATCTTTTGATTTTTTTTTTACTTTAATTAATTTTTATTTCGACAGATCTGTTTTGTTTTTTTAAACCAGAGAACCGCAGAAAGCCACAGCACTGCCAACTGTAACCCGGAAGTAAGTGTTGCCACTGAACGGGCTTCCCATGATGCTTTGCGCGCTGTGATCTCAAATAATTCGTGTACTTTTACGTGTTTTAATGTTTGTTTAAACATGATTTCTCAGCGTATACAGATGAAATATGTGCTTATTGTCATGTTTTATTGTTTGTAAGTGTAAATCGCCATAAAGGTCCACTTACCGTCGAGTGGAAATACATTGCCTGTGAGGTTCTGCTCCTCCCATTGAAATGTTCGGCATTGAATTTCCCAGGATAAAGCGGGAAGATGAATGAATGAATAATTTTTGGAGGCTCCACTGCGTGGTGGGGCTGAGCAGATAGTCTAAAAAGAGCAAATTATTACAAATATGCCGGGAAGGAGAAGTTTTGGTGTTTGTTACGGTTGCAGGCTATTCTCCAGTTGTGGTTTGTGTTGATTGTATGAACAGATTTTCTGATCTCAATGAGGTGTGAATAAGTTTACAAAAGAATGAAATGTCTGATATTTGGGTTTCTATCAGTGAAACTGAGGTTTATATACTGTCTTTAACTCTTCAAAACTTTTGTCTAGTGAAAATTGAATTGCAGTTAAGAGAAGTGTGATCTGATTTTATAATTAATAAGATTATACAGTGGATTTCGGACAAAGTGGAAATTCTGGTGTATTATTAAATCTTTTTCTAGTCATAAGCTGATTAATGCCTTGTCGAGTTGGAGATATTTTAATCTCAAACTGCTTGTCATATTTCAGGAAATCTGATAGTTACCTGAGTTGGTTAGTCAGAGCTTATATACAGTTAAACTGATCTTTATTATTATTATCATCATCATCATTATTATTATTATTATTATCATTATTATTGTTATTATTTTACATCTGCGTGGAAACTTGAAGAAAAGAGAAAAAGGCTGGTCTTCATTGAGTCTCATGTGCTCCAAAACCATCCAACAAGTAATACATGATTATAATCAAACCTATATGTTTTATATAGTATATAAATTTAGTGTGTGTGTGTATATATGTATATATATATATATATATATATATATATATATATATATATATATATATATATGTATACATAGTGACACGACTCTGTTACTCGGTAAATTGTATAGTTTTATTAATTAGCTTAATTAGTCGTTTGTTTATTATTTTTATTTTATTTCGAGTTGCATGCTTTAGGGGTTGAAATCCTGCCAGACTTTGCTAATGTTTTCTTTGCAGCTGCTTTTCACTTCAAAATTTAGTTTAAAAGGACACGTAAAGCAAAATAAGTCAAATATCCGTCAAATATTTGAAATGCCCTGTTTAAAAATGCTCTTAGACCATTTGCATTTCGTACAGTAAGTTAATATATACATTTTCTGCACCTTTATCGGCTACAGTGTAAGATCCACAACCTTCCTCCTGCTGTAATGATGCAGAAACCAGCAGCACTGACCGCCGAAACCCGGAAGTAAATATTGCCACTGACTGTCTTCCCCATGATGCTTTGCTGTAACTGTAAGTTCATATAGATTATATTATTTGAAGTATTTGTTTTGTTTCTATAGCATGATGTATCACTAGATATTGCTGCACTGTATGCTTTTTGTCTTGTTTTATTTTTTATAAGTGCAAACCGTTATAATGTTGAACTTACCGTCGAGTGCAAACATATTCCCGATGAGGCGCCGCTCTTCCCACCTGGAGCTCGTTATTGAATCTCGTAGGATAAGCGGGAAAATGAATGGATGAAAAATTTTTGGAGGCTTTACCGCGTGGTGAAGCTTTTATTTATGTAGAACCGGGAGGTATAGGGTTTATTTTGCTGGATGGTTGCGGTTTTAGTGGTGAGTTTTTACTGTTTGATTAGATTAATGTATCCCTATGAGCGCCTGTGTCTCATCTCACTGATGTGGAAAGTGACTGGGACTAAAACTGTCTCACTGTCATAACACCTACACAAATTAGGTATTGTTACAATACTTAACTGTAGTGGACTTGGAAGTGCACTTGGTAGTGTTTTAGGGCAACTCCTCGTTAGTATAGTGGACAGTATCTCCGCCTGTCACGCGGAAGACCGGGGTTCGATTCCCCGACGGGGAGAAACACTGCTTTTTCTCTCATCACAACACATTTACACATCCTTACTCCAAATATACACTGTATGGCCAAAAGTATGTGGACACTATGGAATATTTAATCATCAAGATAATCCCATGTGTAACCATAACTATGCAATAACCTATTCATGTATAAGGTCATCTAAAGTTCAGTAAGTAACTGTGTAAAGTACAGGTGGGTATCAATGTCTGGAGGCTCTCAGTGTCTGAAAAACATGGAGTGAACGGATGTACAGAGGCCGTGGAGATTAGGTCTTCCGCCACAATTAAAACTGAGAAATAATGTTCCACTGAGCGCTTCAGAAGATCCTTTATCCCTGTGGCAATCAAGCTGTACAATTCCTCTCTATAAGTGCTGGGACTTTCATGTGTAATGCATATGCAATACATGTTCAATTCATGTGCAATAAGGGACTTTCATGTGCAATACAAATTTAGGTATATATATTTATAAAATAGGTATATATTTATTTTATTTTATTCTTTCTTTCTTTTTGAGAGCAATTGTAACATGGCAAAGCAATTTCCCCCTGGGATTAATAAAGTTCTTTGAATCTTGAATCTTGAAACTAATGGGACAGACAGCCAACAGATACTAGTTGTTTGTGTAAAGAGAAAACTCTTCCTAGAGAGTGATACATTTGAAAATGTATAAAAGGTTGTGTTGAGATCATATTCATCAGTTACTCTGCAGACTAACTTGGCTTTGTTGCTTTTATATGGACAATAAAGTCTATTTTTTCGCATCAAGACCCCAAGACACTGAGAAGTGTTTTATTTTTAGCTGAAAGAATTCCACAACAACACCTGACCATCACATCCATACAGCTCCCTCTGAAAGTACTGGAACAGCCACACACTTGTTACACACTGAAGACATTTGGGTTTGACATCAAAAGATGAATATGAGATAGAATTTCAGCTTTCATTTCCTGATGTTTACATCTTGATGTGTTAAACAGCTTAGAACATGGCACTTTTGGTGGCAGGCCACCCAATACTTTAGGTGAGCAAAAGTATAGGAACAGATGATCTTAATTTAATCTTGATTTAATTAAAGTAAATAACACTTAATATTTAGTTGTGTATCTCTTGCTTACAATAACTGCATCAAGATGGTGACCCACTGACATCACCAAACATCATGTTGCATTCTTCTTTTGTGATGTTTTTCCAGGCTTGTACGGCAGCTTCTTTCACTTGTTGTTTATTTTGGGGGGTTTCTTCCTTCAGTCTCCTCTTCAGGAGGTGAAATGCTGCTCAGTTGGGTTAAGGTCTGGGGATTGACTTAGCCAGTCTAAAACATTCCACTTTTCCCTCCTGATGAAGTCCTTTGTTGTGTTAGCTGTGTGTTTTGGGTCATTGTCTTGCTGCATTTTGAACTTCCTCCCAATTAGATTGGATGCATTTCTCTGTAAATTGGCAGACAGAATGTTTCTGTAAACTTTTAAATTAAAGTACACACCCAGAGTAGTGAATGGGCCAGTGTTTGCTTAATCCACTATTCAAACTTTACTTCAGAAAACAAAGGTTAAACTGCACAGACAATCTAACAGCTCACTAACACACAGAGGGAATTTATTAGTCTGGTTTAATCTGTGTGGAGTGTAAATGGCATTCAATTGGCCAACTGGGAAATTTCTTACTTCTCCTTCGAACCACTTTTACCCTTAAATGGATCATGTTATATTGTATAAAATGGCTAATTTTCTTTAATGAGCCAGTGTTGAGCCTTGTGTTGGAGGTTTAAAACATCTTGGGCCACCATCATCTGAAACAAAGGGATTTCCTAAAAAATTTTTGGATAATTTGTGTGAAACCTGACCCAAAGTTTATCCTAAAGAGTTGTATATAAGCCTAATATTCCCAAACAAACCATTCAATATTCTCATGTTTTTCCATATTTTCAAATATTCGTCCATTAACAACTAAATGTTCCTTATTCATTCCAAGTTGCGTATGATCAAAACGTTTCATTCAGATCTGCATATGATCAAATGTTTCCAGTTTCATCAATTCATCAATTTAATCATTAATGTACATGTGTGATTACACTCACGTCTGCTAGGAGTGTAACATTTTAATAAGCTGAAAATGGTGGATTTGCAGGTAAATAATCAAATTCAATATCAATTTTATCATTAGCCTAATAATAGCAAGTGGAGAAGTATAAGTAATAATAAGTAACATAGCAAATTACATTGCTAGTCACAATTGCACACAGAGGAACCTCATAATAAAGCAAAGTTAATAGGGTTTAGTGTGAACATGTAATTTGTACATTTGTGTTTTCTCATCTATGGTTACTTCTTTCCTCATATCTAACCAGCTGAATGATTTAATTTCTTTGTCTCAGTGTCATAACACCTACATAAATTAGAGCAGATGTATTCAAAGTTTTCTACTTGGTATTGTTACAATACTTAACTGTAGTGGACATGGAAGTGCACTTGGTAGTGGTTTAGGGCAGCTCCTCGTTAGTATAGTGGACAGTATCTCCGCCTGTCACGCGGAAGACCGGGGTTCGATTCCCCGACGGGGAGAAACACTATTTATACATCAGTAAATAGGCTGATATCCCCAATATACACTATATGGCCAAAAGTTTGTGGACGCCAGATCATCACACCCATATGTGCTTCTTCCCCAAACTGCTGCCACAAAGTTGGAAGCACACAATTGTATAGAATGTCTTCGAATGCTGTAGCATTACAAGAATAATTCACTTTGCTGGGACTAAGGGGGCAAAAACCTGTTCCAGCATGACAATGTCCCTGTGCACAAAGCGAGTTCCATGAAGACATGGTGTGTGAAGGTTGGAGTGGAAGAACTCGAGTGTCCTGCACAGAGCCCTGACCTCAACCCCACTGAACACCTTTGGGATGAACTGGAACACCGACTGAACCCCAGACCTCCTCATTCAACATCAGTGTCTGATCTCACTAATGCTCTTGTGGCTGAATGATCACAAATCACCACAGAGACGCTCCAAAACCTAGTGGAAAGCCTTCCCAGAAGAGTGGTGCTTATTATAACAGCAGAAGGGACTAAATCTGGAATGGGATGTTCAAAAAGCCCATATGGGTGTGACGGGCAGATGTCCACAAACTTTTGGTCATATTGTGTATGCGCTGTCAGATGATGAAGTGATGGGAACAGTAGAATATAGAAAACTGATCATGAAAGTAAAGAAGAGGAGGTTCAGAACATATGCAGACAATAAGTGCATTTACATGCAGTTTATTAATTACATCATTATCAGATTTCAGACATTATCTAATTAATCAAGAGAGTCTAGCAGCTGTCTTCAAGCAGTTTTAGACATATCTTCCTGCAAACTTTCCGGCCTAACTACATCACAAAATCACATTTTGTGAGGAGGTATATAGATCACACCCTTAGAATTGAGGTTTTGTAGAAGCAGTGGCTTGTGACTATAGATATTGGTGGGGCAAACGATATTAATAATGACATAGCCTCAAACAAAATTTGCTGAGAGGCTATCACACATGACTAGTGAATTTCTAGAGTAGCCCCATAATAGATGGATAGTTGACAACATGTTGACAACATACAGTCATCCAGCACACAGTCTAGCAGCTCATTTTGAATTGTTTTAGACATACATTTGTTCACCTATGTTTGATAGAGTAGATCTGTTTTCTGTGTGTGAGACAAACACAGTAGAGCCAAAATGAATTAATCAGGGTAGCCAAATTTTATGCAAGATTTCCAGCCCAGCTACTTTTCAAAATCCACACAAAAAACTTGAAACAAATTTATCCATCAATAAATAGGCTGATATCCCCAATATACACTATATGGCCAAATATCGGCTCTTTAACGCATTTCGATAGCAGTCAGTGAAGCAAATTCTCTCCTGGTGTTCTGGGCTTTTCTGCATAACACCTCTTCATTCACACGGCATGTAGTTCCTGAAACTGAGGTCAATGCCCCATATCAGAGTCTAGCTTCACATTTTGAGGGACAATATGTGTATACACTATAATACACTATATGGCCAAAAGTTTGTGGACACTTGACCATCACACCCCCATATGTGCTTCTTCCCCAAACTGTTGCCACAAAATTGGAAGCACACAATTGTAGAGTGTGTCTGTGTATGCTGTAGCATTACAATTTTCCTTCACTGGAACTAAGAGCCCCAAACCTGTTCCAGCATGACTCCACATGAATGCCAGGACCCAAGGATTTCCAACAAAACATTGCCCAGAGCATCACACTGCCTCCGCCGGCTTGCTTTCTTCCCATAGTGCATCCTGGTGCCATCTCTTCCCCAGGTAAACGATGCACATGCACCCGGCCTTCCACATGAAGTAAAAGAAAACGTGATTCATCAGACCAGGCCACCTTCTTCCGTTGCTCCGTGGTCCCACTGTAGGTGCTTTAAGGGGTGGACAGGGGTCAGCATGGGCGCTCTGACCGGTTTGCAGCTACGCAGCCCTGTATGCAGCAAGCTGCGATGCACTGTGTGTTCTGACACCTTTCTATCTTAGCCAGCATTAACTTTTCCAGCAATTTGTGCTACAGTAGCTCTTCTGTGAGATCCGACCAGACAGGCTAGCTTTCGTTCCCCACACGCATCAGTGAGTCTTGGGCGCCCATGACCCTGTCGCCGGTTCACCGGTTGTCCTTCCTTGGACCACTTTTGGTAGGTACTAACCACTGCATATCAGGAACACTCCACAAGACCTGCCATTTTGGAGATGCTCTGACCCAGTCATCTCATCACAATTTGGACCTTGCCTTCTGCTTGCCCATTTTTCCTGCTTGGTGCCAATGTAACAAGATAATGTTATTCATTTCACCTGTAAGTGGTTTTAATGTTATGGCTGATCAGTGTGTGTGTGTGTGTGTATATATATATATATATATATATATATACATATACATATATACATATATATACACGTGTGTGTGTAAAAATATTGAGAAACCATTTAATATATAATAATAATACTAACATTGTTGAAACCTATTTGGTAAAAATTTTCTCTGCTGTATGAGCAGACAGTGCAGCATTTGTAGCACCTTTTCATTGGTAGTGTAGTCGTCAATATCTCCAGTCTCCAAACCAGTGTTTTGATTCCCCAACCATTTTATTTTCCATGTAAGTCTCAATAATCAAGCTTTAAATAATGCTTTCTTTAGATGCGCCACTGTATTGCTTTGTCATTTCAAAGTTTCAAATTTTCAATGTAGTGGTTTAGGACACCTCCTCGTCTCCGCCTGTCAAGGTCCAGGCAAGTCGCATGTAGATGTGGATCGCTGGCTAGCCAATAGAAAGAGAGGAAAATCCGGGAGGCGGGTTGGACGAGTATCATGAAAAATAGCGGCACAAACCACACCTTGGCAAAAAAGTGATTTTTATTTGTTTTTAATGTAGAGTCCCTAAAAATATGATATACATATTAAAACAATATGAAGTACAAAAATAAGAGTCATTTCCTAAGAGGTTCCTTTGTGTAAGGTGTGCAAAATGTAAAAATGATCATTAATAATGATCTGTCATTAATAGTTAATGTTTCAAATATTTCAATATTTCATATTTAAAATGAAAACACCATGCATTAATGTTTTGATCATGTTTTAGTATAGTTTTATTGTATGTTACATATTGTACTATTTTGATACACTTTCAATGTGTAAAATTAACTGTTAAAGGAGAAAGTGAAATTCACAGTTTGTCAAAATTAAAATAACTATATAAAGAATATATACAGAGTGTGTTATAGTAAGTTATTGAAAACGTATTGCAAATAAGGACTAAGTTTTAAAACATTTACAAATACAAGCAAGATAAAACACATTTATAAATACACTTCCTCTCTGCCCCCCTCTGCTTAGATGCCTCAACCTGAAAGAAAGGAGTGTCTGCAAAATCTTCAAATGGCAGAAGTATAACATCACCAGCCTGATAAAAGAAATGCCATGAGGACGAGCCATCACCCACAAGACTTTGGTTGACCACAAGCTAAACAGGATCTAATTTGGGAATTTTTTTTTTGTGTCTGCTGTTGTTGTTGCAGTGCTGTCTGGTGCTTCTCTAGGATGTGTTTAAGCATCTTCTCAACTGCTGCCTGGGTCAGAGGAACGTCTTCAGGAACACTCTTTGCAGGTGGATTGAACGGAGCAGGTGGCAGTATTGTCACTGGGACACTGACGGTTTCGCTGCCTGAGTGAAGACGCTTCCATAACTGTTATGTCTCTAGGAGCTTTTCTGGGCTGGTGTTGAGAGAGGCATTTGTGGGGTTTTTTTTTTTAGGTAAGGTATTTTATGTACCTGCTTATGTGTTATTTTGTGGTTGAGTGCAGAAGGCTGTTGGGGTCAGTGCACTGTGTACCATAGCAGCATAATCAGCATCCACCCTTTTGAGGAGATCCTTGCTCCTGTGGTGGTTGGCCAGTAGACCATCAATGGCATTTCTCATTGGATCCATCCATCTGTTGTTTTCCAAGACAAAGACTCGACCACCTGTCTTAATGGGTCCAATGCGAGCTGCACGGGGAGAAGCAGCTATAGGCAGTGATGGTGTGCTCAGCAGTTCTAAAGGACATTCACAAAATTACTAAAGTATTTGTGCCTTTGTATGCATATATGAGACAGACAGGTTGCACACATTAGTGCCGGTATGAATAATGTAATTACCTGCATCTAACAGAAATTCCTCAGACCTTTGTTCCTTTACTGTCACAGGACTTGGAGTAGAAAACCAGTGAAATAAGACAGTCTGTGGAGTAGTCGCTGGTTCTGCAGCAAGAGGAGTCTCAGCAGAAGAGGAATCAGAAATTAAGCAAAATGAGTCTATGCACATGAGAAAAACTATCAGTTATGAAGTAATACAAACCTTCTTCTCTATTATCAAATAAAAACAAGTCAAGAGGCACTGGTCGACAGCCTGGCTCCACATACTGTAGGCCAACCCTCTCTCCTGTGTCCCTGCTGGAGGTATGCAAGGCTGGATATTTGGGCTGCCCTGTCACTCACACAGGCCCTGTTTAACTCCATCATTAACACAGGGTCAAACACTGCAGGTAGGACGACCCCCGGCTGCTTCAGGTCCATCAGCCTCTGATAATTCCAGCGTGCCACCCCAGTCATTCCCTGTGCCTGGAACATCTCAGGAGAGACACGATTCCCTGTTACCCACTTGGTGGAAATGAAACCCCTCCTGCTGTGAAGTGCCTCTGAGAGGGATCCAAATGGGCACAGCAGCTCCTTCACCCTTTACATGATTGAATTGTAAGGTTCCAAAATCCAAGGCAGAGGCTGTCTGCACACTGAATGAGACCAGACCACTGAGGTCTTATCAAAATGTATATTTATTGCTTTAAACTTCCATAGCATAAAAAAATGCAAGGATCAGTAAATAAAACAGACCAGTGAGCAAACATTTCAGCCCATAGCTTTCTTCAGTGCTCACCTAACAAACAAAAGTTCATCCCTTTTATCCACACATAACTGAAGATTGAAACCAGCTGAGCTTAATCAAGAGGAACTCCTAAAGTTGCAGAGCTCAGTTCCAGAAAAGTAAGATTCCCTCATGTCTGTAGAGGATTCCTTCCTCCACAGAGTCACTCAGGCAGCCTCTAAGGATGTGTACACGCTGAATCCACCACACCTTTAACATTGAGAGCGAAAATGTTGTTGGGATCCTTTGCTAGATGGAAATGTTGAAGCACCTCTTCCATTGTCTGGACCAGCTCTCTGGGATGTGGCACTTTTGTCCTGCAGTGCTCTCTGATGTGCTGCTTGGTGGGATTAGCAGGCTCAATACCACAGAATCTGTATGCATTTTTCAGTTTCTCCAGGTCACTCTGATCCGCTACAGAGAAGGCAGCAAAGAGGAAATGGCAGAAGGAGCTATACAGAGGATGGTGTTCTGACACACACTCCCTGGTGAACCGCCGCATGCAGTGAAACAAGTCCAGTTTTACAATGATGTCCTCATTGTACTTCAGGCAAGAGGCACATAAATTCTTGAGGTTCCCCTGCAGTAACCTCTGCCACGATGGCTTCAGTGGTCCTCCAGGCATCCCACTGCAGGTGCTCATAAGGTGCTGGGTCCATGACTCTGAAAGCAGCACAGCAGTCCTTAAGTATACAAAAGGGAAATAAAAAATTTCAGTTAAATATATTCATTACTTTCACATACACTACTTGATGTGATGTGATGATTCATACCTGTCCACCCACTGGTACTTGGCCTTGGGGATAGCAGCAGCACTATAGCGATTGGCCAGCCCACAGAATATTTGACTTTAAGGACTCCCAATTCTCATTCATCACAGTGTAGGATGACATTGTGCCAGGTGAGAGCCTCACTATTGAACACCTGTCCAAAAGTGCCTTGTAGGACCTGAGTGAGAGCTGCCTCCTGCCGCTGATATTCTTGAAAAAGACACTCCACCAGATAGTGTGCAGTCACAGACACCCCACGCAACCCATCAGTGTCCTCATAACCTCCAAACAGTGCTGGTGTGTAATCCTTCCTCAGTGCCCCAGTGATGGTCCTCTGTCCATACAGCCCTGCCTCAGCATCCCTGATGTTCTGCATGATGAGCAGGTAGGCTAGGTGGGCTCTTTCGTACTTCAGGTGAAGCACCTCAGACAGCTGGTTGGCCATCATTTGGTGATTTACCAGAGCGCCACAGTTCATCCATCACTGTTTTACAGATTGCCTTCTTATGGGTGAGGAAGGCTGGCAAGATGTTACAGAACCGCTTTGGCAGCATGTCTAGCCACTGGGGTTTATCAGAGAACCAGTATTTTTTGCATGCTTTACAGCACAGTCGAGAGGAAAGAATGTAATATTGCCCGCTGGTACCAAGAATCACTCTGGGCCTTCCCACACCAGAGGAAACAACCTGAGGATTTGGACAGCTGTAGAGACAAGGCAGGATGTAGTTGTTTCTTAGCCTTTCCATTATACTGTGCTTTGGTTTCCAGATAAAGAAGGGATGGAGCCGGAAGAATTTTGGTAATGGCAGGCCTGTGTTGGTTTCTATAAGCTCAGACTGAGGAGGATAACACCACAAGGAAACCAAGTTCATAAGGTGTCTCACAAGTCATCCTGGCCAGAGCCCCATGGCTTCCATCTCTTGTTTCATCCAGATTTTCTGATGATGGGAGCAGCTCCAGAGGCTAATATCTTGCATGTCACTGGACACAGGGGCTCCTGTCTGTTTGGAGGGCACTGGTGCATGTTCAGGTACTGACTGAGCAGCTGGTGGTGGTACTCAGGGCAATGATGCAGAGGCTTTACACTGAGAGGAAGTGCTAGGCACAGGAGGTGGTGGTATGTGATGATGTCAGACTACATGTGCTGTTGATGGTGGCTGTGGCAGAACAGCATGGAACAACAAGTTAAAAAATTAATAAAACATTCATGTAAATGACATGTATGAGACATCTTTACCTGTCTTTTCTGTCACTTAGAACTTATAGAATATTTATTTAAAAATTCAATTAATGCAAGTTCTAATAATGTTCACTAATATGATTGAGATGTACAGACTATTTAAACACTTAAAATTATCACCAGTTGATCCTAATTTCAAAGTTTACTCTTTAAAAAATAGGTAAAGCACAAGTTTGAGTAGACAATACAAACATATTAAACAGAAAGCATATATTTCATGAAGTGCACTCACCCTGTGATCATCAACAGTGCTGCTGTGGAGAGGGTGAGCAGCACCAAGTTTCTGGGTGTGCACATAACAGAGGACCTCTCCTGGACCACCAACACTGCATCTCTGGCCAAGAAAGCACAACAACGCCTCTATTTCCTCCGCAAAGTGAGAAGAGCCAGAGTCCCGACACCCATCATGTACTCATTCTACCGTGGCACCATTGAAAGTATCCTGACCAGCTGCATCACTGTGTGGTTTGGGAACAGCACTGCTCAAAACCAGAAGACACTGCAACGCATAATGAACGCAGCAGGAAAAATCATCAGTGCCACATTACCTTCCCTCACAGACATTTACAACACCCAGTTAACCCGGAAAGCACTTGGCATAGCGGGGGACCCCACCCACCCCTTACAAGGCCTCTTTAGTGTTCTGCCATCGGGGAGGAGATTTCGCAGCCTCCAGGCCCGAACCACAAGACTGAAGAACAGCTTCAGCCTCCAGGCTGTCAGGAAGCTGAACTCTCTCCCCTCTCTGCCCTCTGCCTTAAGAGTCACCAAACTGTAACTGCACACACACACACACACACACACACACACACACCCCAAATCACACAAATGCACAAACCACTTTTACTACTGCTGCTCTCTCTGTTGCACTACAATGTAACCAGGTCCACTTCCACAAATGCTGCTCTCTCTTGTTTGCACTAAAATGTAAATATCTTCACACTCACATGTGCTGTGAATGTCTATAGTGTACATACTGTATTTTATTGTATTGTATTGTATTTTACTTTTTTTATTACTTGTCTTGTTATGTTGGTTTCTCACACCATGGGTCTGGGGGAAACGAAATTTCAATCCTCTGTGTGTCCTGTACATATAGCAGAATTGACATTAAAGTTGACTTTGACTTTGACTTCTCGCCTCATCAGATGGGTCCCGACATAAATGACCCGATGGGCCTCTGCTGAAGGACACTTTGATTCTCCCAGGGAAATAAATAGTTTGCTTCATGCTGATAGCCTGAGTAGTACCCATAGATATGCACAACTGACATAAATAAATACACAAAGCATTTACATAGCTATGCATAATGTTCTGTAAAGTAAAAATAGAGTAACTGATTCCTTAAGAATGAATTGACAGATTTCATGTTAGAGTAAAAGATCAATGACCCAACATTTAATTATACAGCTATTGAAAAGATACACATCTAATCTAATCTAATTGTTTGAGCTTCTCACTTGTTGCCAAATTTATTGTGGCTATTGTTTGTTCAGCAGACTCAGTAAATTTGTCACTCGGCTTACAAACTCATCGTAATGGTTCTGGATTAATCCCACATTTATCTTTACAAACCATTCAAATGATATTCATAATATATTGATGTTTTGTACCATTAAATAAGTGTACAGTTCACTTTACCTGCTGCGTTTGGCACCTTACTGCGCTTTTTCAGGTAAAATGATGGAGGTTACTTGAGACCAAAAAAGAGAGAGGTGAAAGGCGATAAAATAATAACTGATTGATAATTGAGCTGGATGATAAGCAGCTGAGGCAATTTAAAATGTATGTTTTAAAAACAAAACAAACCTCGGAACAGCGGCATGGAGTCAACGTGTGGCCAAAAATATATTGCATCCGTAGTGATAAGAGCTGCCATAGAGACTGAACGGGAAAATACTTCAATAATATTTTCTGTACTGCGCCGCTATACTGCTTTATTGCTTTATTGTCATTTCATAAGCGCACTTGGCAGTAGTTTAGAGCAACTCCTCGTTAGTATAGTGGACAGTATCTCCGCCTGTCACGCGGAAGACCGGGGTTCGATTCCCCGACGGGGAGAAACACTGCTTTTCTTACCTTACTCTACCTCTACTACAACTCATCATCACAACACATTTACACATCAATACACAGGCTGATATCCCCAATATACACTAGATGGCCAAAAGTTTGTGGACGCCAGACCATCACACCCCCATATGTGCTTCTTCCCCAAACTGTTGCCTCAAAGTTGGAAGCGCACAATTGTACAGGATGTCTCTGTAATGATGAGTTGTAGTAAAGATGTCTTCATGGAGCTCTTTTTGTGCACAGGGGCATTGTCATACTGGGACAAGTTTTTGTCCCCTTAGTCCCAGTGAAGTGAATTATTCTCATAAAGCATTCAAAGATATCCTATATAAATTGTGCGCTTCCAACTTTGTGGCGAAAGTTTGGGGAAGAAGCACATATGGGGTTGTGATGGTCAGGTGTCCATAAGCTTTTGACCATATAGTGTATTATAGTGTATACATATATTGTCCCTGAAGTATGTGAAACTAGACTCTGATATGGGGCATTGACCTCAGTTTCAGAAACTACATGCCTTGAGAATGAAGAGGTGTTATATATTTGGAGTATTGATGTGTAAATGTGTTGTGATGAGGAGTTGTAGTAGAGGTAGAGTAAGGTGAGAAAAGCAGTGTTTCTCCCCGTCGGGGAATCGAACCCCGGTCTTCCGCGTGACAGGCGGAGATACTGTCCACTATACTAACGAGGAGTTGCTCTACAAGCACTACCAAGTGCGCTTATGAAATGACAATAAAGCGTTAAAGCAGTATAGCAGTGCAGTACAGAAAGTGTTATTAAAGCATTGAATCTCCCCGTCGGGGACTCGAACCCGGGTCTCGTTGAGCTTCACGTCCCTTAACTTTTCCCGTTCAGTCTCTATGGCAGCTCTTATCACTACGGATGCAATATATTTTTGGCCACACGCTGACTCCATGCCGCTGTTTTCCCGTTCAGAAACATTACGATGAGTTTGTAAGCCGAGTGACAAATTTACTGAGTCTGCTGAACAAACAATAGCCACAATAAATTTGGCAACAAGTGAGAAGCTCAAACAATTAGATTAGATTAGATGTGTATCTTTTCAATAGTTGTATAATTAAATGTTGGGTCATTGATCTTTTACTCTAACATGAAATCTGTCAATTCATTCTTAAGGAATCAGTTACTCTATTTTTACTTTACAGAACATTATGCATAGCTATGTAAATGCTTTATGTATTTATTTATGTCAGTTGTGCATAACTATGGGTACTACTCAGGCTATCAGCATGAAGCAAACTATTTATTTCCCTGGGAGAATCAAAGTGTCCTTCAGCAGAGGCCCATCGGGTCATTTATGTCGGGACCCACCTGATGAGGCGAGAAGGATTAAAGACAATACTTCTGTGCAAAACAAGTCAACACCTCAAAGAGAAGATGTGGTCAGGAACAATGCCCGTTCCGTTGTATTACAGAGGGAAGGGGATCATTAGATTAGATGTGTATTTTTTCAATAGTTGTATAATTAAATGTTGGGTCATTGATCTTAGAGGTTACTGCAGGGGAAACTCAAGAATTTATGTGCCTCTTGCCTGAAGTACAATGAGGACATCATTGTAAAACTGGACTTGTTTCACTGCATGCGGCGGTTCACCAGGGAGTGTGTGTCAGAGCACCATCCTCTGTATAGCTCCTTCTGCCATTTCCTCTCTGCTGCCTTCTCTTCCTAGTGGATCAGAGTGACCTGGAGAAACTGAAAAAAGCATACAAATCATCAGAGAGCACTGCAGGACAAAAGTGCCACGTCTCTGGTCCAGAGAGTGGAAGAAGTGCTTCAACATTTCCATCAAGGATCCGAACAACATCTTCCTTTTTAAAGCCTCAATGTCAAAGGTGTGGTGGATTCAGCGTGTACACATCCTTAGGGGCTGCCTGAGTGACCCTGAGGTGGAGGAAGGAATCCACTGGGGGAACCTTACAGCTCAATCATGTAAAGGGTGAAGGAGCTGCTGTGCCCATTTGGGTCCCTCTAAGAGGCACTTCACAGCAGGAGGGGTTTCATTTACACCAAGTGGGTAACAGGGAATCGTGTCTCTCCTGAACTGTTCCAGGCACAGGGAATGACTGGGGTGGCACGATGGAATTATCAGAGGCTGATGGACCTGAAGCAGCCGGGGGTCGTCCTACCTGCAGTGTCTGACCCTGTGTTACTGATGGAGTTAAACAGGGCCTGTGTGAGAGTGACAGGGCAGCCCAAATATCCAGCCTTGCACATCTCCAGCAGGGACACAGGGGAGAAGTTTGGCCTACAGTATGTGGAGCCAGGCTGTCGACCAGTGCCTCTTGAATTTGACAAACCTAAGTGCAGGAAGTCCGGCCTAGGAGATGTGGAGATTGAAGAAGAGTCTTCGTCTTGCTTTGAGTCCTCAATTCCATCTAAGGTACTCCTTTACACTTTGTTTTTATTTGATAATAGAAAAAGATTTGTATTACTTCAAAACTGATAGTTTTTCCTCACTCGCATATACTCATTTTGCTCAATTTCAAGAATATTTCTGCAGCAAGAGGAGAAGAGGAACCAGAGGCCACTCCACAGACTGTCTTATTTCACCGGTTTTCTACTCCAAGTCCTGTGACAGTAAAGGAGCAAAGGTCTGAGGAATTTCTGTTAGATGCACATACTTTAGTAATTTTGTGAATGTCCTTTAGAACTGCTGAGCACACCATCACTGCCTATAGCTGTTTCTCCCCGTGCAGCTCGCATTGGACCCATTAAGACAGGTGGTCGAGTCTTTGTCTTGGAAAACAACAGATGGATGGATCCAATGAGAAATGCCATTGATGGTCTACTAGCCAACCACCACAGGAGCAAGGATCTCCTCAAAAGGGTGGATGCTGATTATGCTGCTATGGTAGAGAGTACCTGCACTGACCCTAACAGCCTTCTGCACTCAACCACAAAATAACACATAAGCAGGTACATAAAACACCTTGCTAAAAAAAACCCACAAATGCCTCTCTCAACACCAGCCCAGAAAAGCTCCTAGAGACATAATAGTTATACTTCTACTGCTCCAGGAAAGCCTTTCAGGCATGACCAACCCCAGGATGCCATTTGAAGATTTTGCAGACACTCCTTTCTTTCAGCAGGAGCTGGAGGCCTCTAAGCAGAGGGGGGCAGAGAGGAAGAGGGTGATTGAAGAGAGAGGCAAGAGGAAATCATTAGTGGAGCATCCTTCTGGTCGTCTGTGCAGGTTCTGCCACCAGCCGCTAAAACAAGGTCCAAATAGTCCTCATATCCACACTGGTTTCCCTGGAGTGGCAGGCAAATACATTTACTGTCCTGCTAAAGTGCTCTCCCTGTATCAGGCGCAGGGAATGAATGCACAGATGACATGGACAGAGTTTCAGCAGTCCCCGTTCTATGAGGCTGAGAGGCAGAGGTGGATTGAAAAAAGAAAATCACTTTGTTGTGAAACACAGCATTTAAGGTCTATGCAAGGCATGTCTGATTCCAAGCCAAGCACAAGGTTCGACTGGTAGATTATTAGTAGAGGTAGTTTATTATGATAAATAGTTACAAATCCACAAACACTTACTGTGTAATACTACTGTGAATGAATCTCATTCTGCTTGTTCCGTGCTCTCTTTCTCTTTTTCTTTACCATTGTGGAATTGTGTATAGACATCTTCATAATTTTTCAAGTTATTTGTCTTGTGTATTTATAAATATGTGTTTTATCTTGCTTGTATTTTTAAATGTTTTAAAACTCTTAGTCCTTATTTACAAGACATTTTCAATAACTTACTATAACACACTGTAAATATTCTTTAGTTATTTTAATTTTGACAAACTGTGTGAATTTCACTTTCTCCTTTAACAGTTCATTTTACACATTGAAAGTGTATCAAAATAGTACAATATGTAACAATAAAACTGTACTAAAACATGATCAAAACATCAAAATGTTGCATGGTGTTTTGATTTTAAATATTTTAATTCTAAATATTAGCTACCCAGCGCTCTACACCTGCATGCGCGGAAGACCGGGGTTCAATTCCCCGACGGGAATAACAACAACAACAACAGTGATAATAATAATAACAATAACATTGGCACGGATGAAACCTATTTGTAAATGTTTTCTCTGGTTAATGTGCAGTCAGTGCCGAGTTTATTGCACCTTTTTATCGGTAGTGTAGTCATCAGTGTCTCCAGACCAGTGTTTTGATTCCCCAAGCATTTTATTCTCCATCTCAGTCTCATCTCACTGATGTGGAAAGTCACTGGGACTAAAAGGCTGCAGCTGTGCAGATGAAACTCATCCGAACATTGTGTTAACTCAGAGTACGTCACTTCCGGTTATTTCTTTCAGTTGACCAAACAAACGCTCGACGTCTGGCAGCAAAATTTATTTAGCAGAAAAACTGAGTTCATTCTGAATGCTATTGAGAATCAACGGGAAAAGTTAAGAGAAGTGAAGCTCAGCTAGACCCGGGTTCGAGTCCCAGATCGGGTGATTCAATACTTTAATAATACTTTCTGTACTGTATCGCTGTGTCATTTCATAAGCGCACTTGGCAGTGTTTTAGAGCATCTCCTCGTTAGTATAGTGGACAGTATCTCCGCCTGTCACGCGGAAGACCGGGGTTCGATTCCCCGACGGGGAGAAACACCGCTTTTCTCACCTTACTCTACCTCTACTACAACTCATCATCACAACACATTTACACATTAATACACAGGCTGATATCCCCAATATACACTAGATGGCCAAAAGTTTGTGGACGCCAGACCATCACACCCCCATATGTGCTTCTTCCCCAAACTGTTACCTCAAAGTTGGAAGCACACAATTGTACAGGATGTCAGAATTTATGTAGGATGTATTTGAATGCTGTAGTATTATAAGAATAATTCACTTCGCTGGGACTAAGGGGGCAAAAACAGGGGTGTGTAGACTTTTTATATCCACTGTACATGTGTGATTACACTCACGTCTGCTAGGAGTGTAACATTTTAATAACCTGAAAATGGTGGATTTGCAGGTAAATAATCAAATTCAATATCTAATTTTCTCATTAGCCTAATTATAGCAGGTGGAGTAGTGTAAGTAATAATAAGTAACATAGCAAATTACATTGCTAGTCACAATTACACACAGAGGAATCTCATAATAAAGTAAAGTTAATAGGGTTTAGTGTGAACATGTAATTTGTACATTTGTATTTTCTCGTCTATGGTTACTTCTTTCCTCACATTTAATTTCTTTGCCTCACTGTCATGACACTTAGACAAATTAGAGCAGATGTATTCAAAGTTTTCTACTTGGTATTGTTACAATACTTAACTGTAGTGGACTTGGAAGTGCACTTGGTAGTGCTTTAAGGCAACTCCTCGTTAGTATAGTGGACAGTATCTCCGCCTGTCACGCGGAAGACCGGGGTTCGATTCCCCGACGGGGAGGCTTTCTGTTTATACATCAATAAATAGGCAGATATCCCCAATATACACTATATGGCTAAAAGTTTGTGGACGCCAGATCATCACACCCATATGTGCTTCTTCCCCAAACTGCTGCCACAAAGTTGGAAGCACACAATTGTATAGAATGTCTTAGAATGCTGTAGCCTTACAAGAATAATTCACTTTGCTGGGACTAAGAGGTCCAAACCTGTTCCAGCATGTCAATGCCCCTGTGCACAAAGCGAGTTCCATGAAGACATGGTGTGTGAAGGTTGGAGTGGAAGAACTCGAGTGTCCTACACAGAGTCCTGACCTCAACCCCACTGAACACCTTTGGAATGAACTGGAACACTGACTGAACCCCAGACCTCCTCACCAACATCAGTGTCTGATCTCACTAATGCTCTTGTGGCTGAATGATCACAAATCACCACAGAGACGCTCCAACATCTAGTGGAAAGTCTTCCCAGAAGATTGGTGCTTATTATAACAGCAGAAGGGACTAAATCTGGAATGGGATGTTCAAAAAGCCCATATGGGTGTGATGGGCAGATGTCCACAAACTTTTGGTCATATAGTGTATGTGCTGTCAGATGATGAAGTGATGGGAACAGTAGAATATAGAAAACTGATCATGGAAGTAAAGAAGAGGAGGTTCAGAACATATGCAGACAATAAGTGCATTTACATGCAGTTTATTAATTACATCATTATCAGATTTCAGACATTATGTAATTATTCAAGAGAGTCTAGCAGCTGTCTTCAAGCAGTTTTAGACATATCTTCCTGCAAACTTTCCAGCCTAACTATGACTGTGATTGTCATGGTTTGAGTATTTCTATAACTGCTGATCTCCTGGGATTTTCGCATACATCAGTCTCTAGAGTTTACTCAGAATGGTGCAATAAAGAAAAAACATCCAGTGAGCAGCAGTTCTACGGACAGAAATGCCTCATTAATGAGAGAGATCAACAAAGAATGGTCAGACTGAATCGAGTTGACAGAAAGGCTACACTAACCCAGATAACCACTCTGTACAATTGTGGTGAGCAGAAAAGCATCTCAGAATGCACAACACATCAAACCTTGAGGCAGATGGGCTACAATATCAGAAGACCACACTGGGTTCCACTTCTGAGAACAGAAAGCTGAAGCTGCAGTGTGCACAGGCTCACCAAAACTGGACAGTTGAAGACTGGAAAAACATAGCCTGATCTGATGAATCCTGATTTCTGTTGAATTGAGGCTGTTTTGAGAGCAAAGGGAGGGCCTACCCAGTATTAGTATAGTGTTCCTAATAAAGTGCTCAGTGAGTGTACATACCCCACCTCTCCCTGTGTACAGGCCACTGCAGGAATTACTCTATGTACTGGCTTAAATTGAGCATCAAGGGTCTATAGTAAAAAAGCAGATAATAACAGATTAGGGTTGCTTCCTGTAGTATTTGTTTTTGTGTTCAGTGTCAAATCTTAATCCAATTTCCTGTTCCACACACTCTACTAAATAAACTATCTCAGCAATTCACACTTCCGCACGTTTCCAGCCTCAGATGTCTGGCCTGGTGCAGTGATAAGTGCAAGATGATACTGAAGACACAAGTGGCGGAAAAAGAGCTTTATATCAGTTGACACGGGTCAGTTACTTTGGGTATGTCAGGGCTATCTCTCTCTCACTATGTTATCCTGCAGCACATGGGCAGGGTGGCTGGGGTAAGAGGGTGAAGGTGAAGTGCAAAGAGAACTGACACTGATCCTCAAGGACAGGGAATGATACAGACTACCTGCTCCAGGTCAAAGAGAAGAAATGAGGAACATGTGACACCAAACACCCAAAGTGACACCAGAGGATCAGTGAGAATGTGACGCATTGATGCATTGATGCATTCTTTAAGAGCCATGTAACCTGGAATCGGAGAGACATTCAAGACGTGTTGGCCACAAACACATAGTCTGCCCTAACAAAACATGACATAGGACATATATTCTACCAATGAAGCATAATGAGAGCTGTGTGTCACAGTTAGAGAAGACTCAGAATTGGGCTGAATGAGCTAATGTTTTGAGAAATTGGTCCATGGCTGAGCTAAAAGTGCAGCAAACGAGTCCTCATTATGCCTGGTGTACAGGATGTACTGTGAAGAGTACAGCAAGCCACATTTGGATCTTTCAAACAGGACAACTAGAGCATGAGGCGATTTCAAATACCTTTTTATCAGATAACAAAAGGCCGACCTATGCCACAGTCAAGACAGAGAGGTGCATCATCTCTCAGATTACAGATTATGTGTATTTCAACAGATAAACATTGATGAATTCACAAAGCAAAAATATTGTGCATGCTGAGTACATGCTGAGAAATCCAGGAAGTCCTGAAAACAAACCGTTAACCTTTCCCCATTTTCTGCTGCAGCACTTCTGTTCCTGTTGAGTAGGAGTTAGAAATCTTGAATAGTGGTTTATTACCAGCTCATTTGATTGCACTGGGTTTGGCAATAATGTGATCAACATGATTACAAGCACTTCAGTATATTGATAAAGGGAAATCAGAGGCATGACTCACTCAATAGTTGGATCTCTTTCAGCAACATCAATGATAGTGGATAAAGCTCCCAACTCTCTTGATACAACCAATTAGTTAATAGACAAACCAAACTGGATGAAGAGGACAGGAAACACCAAAATATTTAGCACAGTGGTACTCCAGGACCAGGACTGAGAAGCACTGCTCCAACGAATGACATTTAGGATTCAGCCAAGAACAAAGTGCAGACTGTAAGGCTTTAAACATATATACTGACTGGGTAGCTGTGCTGTGTTGATAAATGCTACATCCTTTCATTTTCATAACATACACAATCCATATTTTAATCCATTATGTTGTATTTCTTGTTGTACAAAATCAACAACAAGCTGTATCTGTGTTGAGTAATTCAATTACTAGTCTAAAATCCCAAAAAAGTATAAAAATTTCATTAAATCAAATAACCACTTTACTAATTTAAATTTTAAGATGTCAGTTTGGATTCTGTGCTGTATTTTTGTGTGGATTTTGAGCTGTATTTGAATGGTTCATTTAAAGACATAGTTGAAAAAAGGTATGTCTAAAACTGAGCTAGACTCTCTTGAATAATCAGATAATGGCTGAAATCGGATAACGATGAAATTATTAGTGTGCGTGTAAATGCACTTACTGTCTCTGTATGTTTTAAAGTTCTTGTTCTTTACTTCTCTGATGGGTTTCCAAATTCTACTGTTCCCATCGGTTTGTCACCTGACAGCACATACTATATCGCACATGTAGAACTAGACTCATATTATCATGATCATAAGACAGTATGATATACACTATATGACCAAAAGTTATAATAACCTCCACTCTTCTGGGAAGACTTTCCACTAGATTTTGGAGCTACAAGAGCACCAAGAGTAAGGTCAGGCACTGATGTTGGTGAGGAGGTCTGGGGTTCAGTCAGTGTTCCAGTTCATCCCAAAGGTGTTCAGTGGGGTTGAGGTCAGGGCTCTGTGCAGGACACTCAAGTTCTTCCACTCCAACCTTCACGCACCATGTCCTCATGGAGCTCGCTTTGTGCACAGGGGCATTGTCATGCTGGAACAAGTTTTTGCCCCCTTAGTCCCAGCAAAGTGAATTATTTTTATAATAATTCAATTTTTTTAATTCAATTCAATTTTATTTGTATAGCACTTTTAACAATGAACATTGTCTCAAAGCAGCTTTACTGAACATAAGAAACAAAAAGCATGCAAACAGAAACATAAACATGCAAACAGTCCTAGATGTTAGACAAAATTATCCCTAGTGAGCAATTATCCCTGAGGTGACTGTGGCAAGGAAAAACACCCTTAGATGATATGAGGAAGAAACCTTGAGAGGAACCAGACTCAAAAGGGAACCCATCCTCATTTGGGTAACACTGGAGAGTGTGATATGAACAATGTCCTTTCTGCATTTATGTATAGTCATGTAGAATTTTATGTGTATATTAATTTGGAGGTTGTTGTCTTCCTCAAAGTCCACATAGGGTTGGCAGCGATGCTTTGAATACGCAAATCCTCACGAGGCAGAAACCGGCTGGAGCTGGTCCATCTCTGGATCCCTCAGGATCCTCGTAGGGTTGGCCTCTGCCTACTGGAGCTGGCACAATCTCTATGAGCCTCGGGATGGGTAGAAGAAGGGAAACAAGTGGAAAGGAATTAGCGTAGCTGCTGTTCATAATATTAGCAAGCACTAGATCATAATGTGCAATTAATCAGATGTACAGAAGTACAAGGTTATGGTATGTGTTAAGTGTATGCCTGGCAAAGATATATGTCTTTAATCTACGTTTCAACTGGGAGACTGTGTCTGAGCCCCGAACACTGTCAGGAAGGCTATTCCAAAAGTTTAGGAGCTAAATACTAAAACGCTCTACCCCCTTTTGTAGACTTTGATATTCTGGGAACTACCAGAAGTCTGGAGTTTTGAGATCTTAAGGAGCGTGGTGGATTGTGACGTGTTATACTACAGCATTCAAATTCATCCTACATAAATTCTGACATCCTGTACAGTTGTGGGCTTCCTACTTTGTGGCAGCAGTTTGGGGAAGAAGCACATATGGGTGTGATGATCTGGCGTCCACAAACTTTTGGCCATCTAGTGTATATTGGGGATATCAGCCTATTTATTGATGTATAAACAGAAAGCCTCCCCGTCGGGGAATCGAACCCCGGTCTTCCGCGTGACAGGCGGAGATACTGTCCACTATACTAACGAGGAGTTGCCTTAAAGCACTACCAAGTGCACTTCCAAGTCCACTACAGTTAAGTATTGTAACAATACCAAGTAGAAAACTTTGAATACATCTGCTCTAATTTGTCTAAGTGTCATGACAGTGAGGCAAAGAAATTAAATGTGAGGAAAGAAGTAACCATAGATGAGAAAATACAAATGTACAAATTACATGTTCACACTAAACCCTATTAACTTTACTTTATTATGAGGTTCCTCTGTGTGTAATTGTGACTAGCAATGTAATTTGCTATGTTACTTATTATTACTTACACTACTCCACCTGCTATAATTAGGCTAATGAGAAAATTAGATATTGAATTTGATTATTTACCTGCAAATCCACCATTTTCAGGTTATTAAAATGTTACACTCCTAGCAGACGTGAGTGTAATCACACATGTACAGTGGATATAAAAAGTCTACACACCCCTGTTTTTGCCCCCTTAGTCCCAGCGAAGTGAATTATTCTTATAATACTACAGCATTCAAATACATCCTACATAAATTCTGACATCCTGTACAATTGTGCGCTTCCAACTTTGAGGTAACAGTTTGGGGAAGAAGCACATATGGGGGTGTGATGGTCTGGCGTCCACAAACTTTTGGCCATCTAGTGTATATTGGGGATATCAGCCTGTGTATTAATGTGTAAATGTGTTGTGATGATGAGTTGTAGTAGAGGTAGAGTAAGGTGAGAAAAGCGGTGTTTCTCCCCGTCGGGGAATCGAACCCCGGTCTCCGCGCGGGAGCCGAATATAGTTAATCTTAACTTCCCTTAACTTTTCCCATTCATTTTCAATGGTAGTTCTTATCATTACGGATGTAATATATTTTTGGCCACACGTTGATTCCATGGCGCTGTAGCGGAGATGCACCAAAAGCCGGTTTGGCACCCCGCGATAAAACCCCAAAAAAATAAAGGAGAAAGGAAGATTCCATAGCGCTGTTCCGAGATTTGTTTTGTTTTTAAAACATACATTTTGAATTGCCTCAGCTGTCTACCATCCAGGTCAGTTATGAATCAGTTATTATTTTATTGCTTTTGATCTTTCTTGTTAATTAATTAATTCATTAATTTATTTATTTATTTTTGCCAGACGTCGGGTGACCCCGGGTAACCTCCGTCATTTCAACTGAAAAAGCGCGATTAGGCGGCAAACGCTACACGTAAAGTAAACTACACTTATTTATCGAAAAGAAAAATGGTACAAAACATCAATATATTATGAATATCATTTGAATGGTTTGTAAAGATAACTGTAGGATCAATGCAGAAACATTATGATGAGTTTGTAATCCAAACTGAGTGACAAATTTATCATGTCTATTGTTTGTTCAGTAGTCAAACACAAAGTAAAATAAGGTCTTTTGGCAAAAAGTCAGCACATCACACAATTCGATTAGATTAGATTAGATTTGACCAGATGTGTATCTTTTCAATAGTTGTAGAATTGAATGTTAGGTCATCTTTAACATGAAATTTATCTAGTCGTTCTTAAAGAATCGATTACCCTATTTTTAACTTTACAGAACATTATGCATAGCTATGTAAATGCTTTATGTATTTATTTATGTCAGTTGTTCATATCTATGGGTACTACTCAGGCTATGAAGCAAGCTATTTTTTTCCCTGGGAGAATCAAAGTGTCCTTCAGGAGAGGCCCATCGGGTCATTTACGTCGGGACCCATCTGAAGAGGCGAGAAGGATTAAAGACAATCCTTCTTTGCAAGACAAGTCGACACCTCAAAGAGAAGATGTGGTCAGGAACAATGCCCGTTCCGTTGTATTACAGAGGGGAGGGGATGTTTCAGACAAGCAAGAAGTGTTAGGAGAATACATTCTTCAGTTTGGGAAGTACAAAGGGAAGTCCTTCCGGTGGCTATTGGAGAATGATATTGGCTACTCTTTGTACTTGTCCAGTAAGGTTGAGGAGGAAGAACGGGCTGGACAGTTCAACCCAGAGGGTCCTTGCAAGGATAGCCTCCTTTCCTTTCTTGAATACTCAAGAAGCTTTAAGGAAATTGAGGATCTCCGGCGATACCTTTCAGAGAGGCCAGACCCAGTACCAGTTTTGTCAGAGGATGACAATGTTGTTGGATTTGGGGCACGAGCACAAGACACCTGGAGGAAGATCTGGAATACCAGAGCTGATGGGTATGCTGCCTTTATAATGGGGAAGAGCGGTGTTCCAGGAAGTAAAATGTACCGCTTACAGCAATATCTTTTAAAGCAGCAAAGACAGGTGACCACAGCCCCTTCTGCTACACCTTCACCCTCACCATCAACTCCCTCTGCACCTTCCACTTCATGCCTTTCCTCTGATCATCCAGGTGAGTAAACAACATTTATATCTGTTTCTACTGATCCCTACAGTCTACTGATGCATTTGTTTCATTTCACAGTAATGGAGGAGGATGAGGAACTGGAGAAGATGATGCTGAGTCTGTCTCCACCCAAATGTCCTACACAGCGGAGTAAGTGAACCAAGAGGCTGCGTGAACGTCATGCCTGTTATGTCCAGAATTATCTAGTTCAACCTGTTTATGGCACATTAAATTGCACATACTAGAGTGATACTAATCAAATGATATTGTATATTTCAGGGTCACCCACAGCCACTGCGTGTCCAGTCTTCTCTGCAGCAGGAGGTTATTTTCCACATCAGTTTTGGAGGCTTATCCTATTACCCACAGTTTTTTCCTTCATAACTGTTTTTAATACATTTGTTTATTGTTTTGGCAGTGTTCTTGCCTGTTCTAAAAATTGCCTTCTTTTGTTCTACTAACTAATATTAAAGGTTGAACATACCGGTGATGAGGGTGAGTGCACTTCATGAATTGTATGCATGCTATTTAATATGTGTGTAGTATCTCCTCAAAATTGTGCTTTACCTGTTTTTTTTTTAAGAGTACACTTTCAAATTAGGATCAATTGGTGATAATTTTAAGTGTTTAAATAGTCAGTACATCTCAATCATATAAGTGAACATTATAAGAATTTGCTTTAATGGAATGTTTAAATAAATATTCTATAAGTTCTCACTGACAGAAAAGACAGGTAAAGATGTCTCATACATGTCATTTACATGAATGTTTTGTTAATTTTTAACTTGTTGGTCCATGCAGTTCTGCCACAGCCACCATCAAGACCACATGCGGTCTGCCATCCTCACACACCACCACCTCCTGTGCCTAGCACTTCCTCTCAGTGCAAATCCCCTGCATCACTGCCCCGAGTACCACCACCAGCTGTGCAGTCAGTACCCGCAGCACCTCTACCAGCTGCTCAGTCAGTACCTGCACCAGTGCCCTCCACACAGACAGGAGTCCCTGTGTCCAGTGACATGCAAGATATTAGCCGCTGGAACTGCTCCTGCCATCAAAAAATCTGGATGGAAACAGAGATGGAAGCCCTGGGGCTCTGGCCAGGATCACGACCGGTGAGACAGCCTATGAACTTGGTTTCCTTGTGGCGTTATCCTCCTCAGCCTGAGCTTGTAGAAACCAACACAGGCCTGCCATCACCAAAATACTTTCAGCTCCATCCCTTCTTTATCTGGAAACCGGAGCACAGTATAATGCAAAGGCTAAGAAACAACTACATTCTGCCTTGTCTCTACAGCTGTCCAAACCCTCAGGTTGTTTCCTCTGGTGTGGGAAGGCCCAGAGTGATTCTTGGTACCAGCGGGCAATATTACATCCTTTCCTCTCGACTGTGCTGTAAAGCATGCAAAAAATACTGGTTCACTGATAAACCCCAGTGGCTAGACATGCTCCCATAAGAAGGCCATCTGTAAAACAGTGATGGATGAACTGCGGTGCTCTGGTAAATCACCTAATGATATGGCCAACCAGCTGTCTGAGGTGCTTCACCTGAAGTACGAAAGAGCCCACCTAGCCTACCTGCTCAGCATGCAGAACATCAGGGATGCTGATGGACAGATGACCATCACTGGGGCACTGAGGAAGGATTACACACCAGCACTGTTTGGAGGTTATGAGGACACTGATGGGTGGCGTGGGGTGTCTGTGACTGCACACTATCTGGTGGAGTGCCTTCTTCAAGAATATCAGAGGCAGGAGGCAGCTCTCACTCAGGTCCTACAAGGCACTTTTGGACAGGTGTTCAGGTCTGATCACACACGCAAAGTTGCATCCAATGCTGTGATGAATGAGAACTGGATGATCCTGTCCTGGGTGATGCTGCAGTCTGAGAGTGAGCAGTCATTAGAGTCAATGTACTGTGGGCTGGCCAGTCGCTGTAGTGCTGCTGCTATCCCCAAGGCCAAGTACCAGTGGGTGGACAGGTATGAATCATCACATCACACATCACATCAAGTAGTGTAAGCGAAGGTAATGAATATATTTAACTGAAATTTTTTATTTCCCTTTCATGTACTCAGGGACTGCTGTGCTGCTTTTAGAGTCATGGACCCAGCACCTTATGAGCACCTGCAGTGGGATGCCTGGAGGACCACTGAAGCTATCGTGGCAGAGGTTACCGCAGGGAACCTCAGGAATTTATGTGCCTCTTGTCTGAAGTACAATGAGGACATCATTGTAAAACTGGACTTGTTTCACTGCATGCGGCGGTTCACCAGGGAGTGTGTGTCAGAACACCATCCTCAGTATAGCTCTTTCTGCCATTTCCTCTCTGCTGCCTTCTCTGTAGTGGATCAGAGTGACCTGGAGAAACTGAAAAATGCATACAGATTCTGTGGTATTGAGCCTGCTAATCCCCCCAAGCAGCATATCAGAGAGCACTGCAGGACAAAAGTTCCACATCCCAGAGAGCTGGTCCAGAGGGTGGAAGAGGTGCTTCAACATTTCCATCTAGCAAAGGATCCCAACAACATCCTCCTTTTTAAACTCTCAATGCTAAAGGTCTGCGTGTACACATCCTTAGGGGCTGCCTGAGTGACCCTGAGGTGGAGGAAGGAATCCTCTACAGACATGGGGGGACGTTACAGCTCAATCATGTAAAGGGTGAAGGAGCTGCTGTGCCCATTTGGATCCCTGTCAGAGGCACCTCACAGCAGGAGGGGTTTCATTTCCACCAAGCTCAGTGGGTAACAGGCAATCGTGTCTCTCCTGAACTGTTCCAGGCACAGGGAATGACTGGGGTGGCACGCTGGAATTATCAGAGGCTGATGGACCTGAAGCAGCCGGGGGTCGTCCTACCTGCAGTGTTTGACCCTGTGTTACTGATGGAGTTAAACAGGGCCTGTGTGAGTGACAGGGCAGCCCAAATATCCAGTCTTGCATATCTCCAGCAGGGACACAGAAGAGAGGGTTGGCCTACAGTATGTGGAGCCAGGCTGTCGACCAGTGCCTCTTGACTTTGACAAACATAAGTGCAAGAAGTCCGCCCTAGGAGATGTGGAGATTGAAGAGGAGTCTTCATCTGGCTTTGAGTCATCAATTCCATCTAAGGTACTCCTTTACATTTAGTTTTTATTTGATAATATAGAAAAAGATTTGTATGACTTAATAACTGATAACTAATTTTGCTCAATTTCAGGAATGGTTAGATGATTCCTCTTCTGCTGAGACTCCTCTTGCTGCAGAGCCAGAAACCACCCCACAGATTGTCTTGTTTCACCGATTTTCCACTCCAAGTCCTGTGACAGTAAAGGAACAAAGGTCTGAGGAATTTCTGTCAGATGCAGGTAATTACATTATTAATACTAATGTGTGTAACCTGTCTGTCTCATATATGCATAAACACTTTAGTAATTTTGTGAATCTCCTGTAGAACTGCTCAGGACACCACCACTGCCTATAGCTGCTTCTCCCCGTGCAGCTCGCACTGGACCCATTAAGACAGGTGGTCGAGTCTTTGTCTTGGACCACAACAGATGGACGGACCCAATGAGAAATGCCATCGATGGTCTCCTGGCCAAGCACCATGGATCTCCTTAAAAGGGTGGATGCTGATTATGCTGCTATGGTACAGAGTGCCTGCACTGACCCCAACAGCCTTCTGCACTCAACCACGAAACAGCACATAAACAGGTACATAAAATACCTTGCTAAAAAAAAAAACACAAATGCCTCTCTCAACACCAGCCCAGAAAAGCTCCTAGAGACACAACAGTTATGGAAGCGTCTTCACTCAGGCAGCGAAACCATCAGTGTCCCAGTGACAGTACTGCCACCTGCTCCGTTCAATCCACCTGCAAAGAGTGTTCCTGAAGACGTTCCTCTGACCCAGGCAGCAGTTGAGAAGATGGTTAAAGACATCCTAGAGAAGCACCAGGCAGCACTGCAGCAACAACAGCAGACACAAAAAAAAGCCCAAATTAGATCCTGTTTAGCTTGTGGTCAGCCAAAGTCTCGTTACCTGGGTGATGGCTCCTCTGTGCATTTCTTTTATCAGGCTGGTGAAGTGAAATACTTCTACTGCTCCAAGAAAGTCTTTGACACATACTCTGCTGAGGGCCTGACCAACCCCCGGATGCCATTTGAAGATTTTGCAGACACTCCCTTCTTTCAGCGGGAGCTGGAGGCCTCTAAGCAGAGGGGGGCAGAGAGGAAGAGGGTGATTGAAGAGAGAGGCAAGAGGAAATCATTAGTGGAGCATCCTTCTGGTCGTCTGTGCAGGTTCTGCCACCAGCCGCTAAAACAAGGTCCAAATAGTCCTCATATCCACACTGGTTTCCCTGGAGTGGCAGGCAAATACATTTACTGTCCTGCTAAAGTGCTCTCCCTGTATCAGGCGCAGGGAATGAATGCACAGATGACATGGACAGAGTTTCAGCAGTCCCCGTTCTATGAGGCTGAGAGGCAGAGGTGGATTGTTGAAAAGAAAAAATAACTTGGTTGTGAAACACAGCATATACATATACATATAGTGTATATTGGGGATATCAGCCTATTTATTGATGCATAAACAGGAAGCCTCCCCGTCGGGGAATCGAACCCCGGTCTTCCGCGTGACAGGCGGAGATACTGTCCACTATACTAACGAGGAGTTGCCCTAAACTATTACCAAGTGCACTTCCAAGTCCACTACAGTTAAGTATTGTAACAATACCATGGAGAAATACATCTGAATACATCTGCTCTAATTTATGTAGGTGTTATGACACTGAGACAAAGAAATTAAATCATTCAGCTGGTTAGATATGAGGAAAGACGTAACCATAGACAAGAAAATACAAATTACATGTTCACACTAAATCCACAATTTTAAGGTTATTAAAATGTTACACTCCTAGCAGATGTGAGTGTAATCATACATGTACATTAATGATTAAATTGATGAATTGATGAAATTGGAAACATTTGATCATATGCAGGTCTGAATGAAACGTTTTGAACGGAATGAATAATCAGAATGAGCTTTATTGCCAGGAACATGAGGAACATTGAGTTGTTAATGGCTCAGTGTGACGAATATTTGAAAAATATAGAAGAACATGAGAATATTGAATGGTTTGTTTGGGAATATTAGGCTTTAATACAACTCTTTAGGATAAACTTTGGGTCAGGTTTCACACAAATTATCCAGTATTTTTAGGAAATCCCTTTGTTTCAGATGATGGTGGCCCAAGATGTTTTAAACCTCCAACACAAGGCTCAACACTGGCTCATTAAAGAAAATTAGGCATTTTATACAATTTAACATGATCCATTTAAGGGTGAAAGTGGTTCGAAGGAGGCTGTCCGCCTCCATTATTTCTCAGTTTTAATTGTGGCGGAAGACCTAATCTCCACAGCCTCGGTACATCCGTTCACTCCATGTTTTTCAGACACTGAGAGCCTCCAGACATTGATACCCACCTGTACTTTACACAGTTAGTTACTGAACTTTAGATGACCTTATACATGAAGTGAAGTGAAGTGAAGTGAAGTGAAGTGTGGCCAAGTATGGTGACCCATACTAGGAATTTGTGCTCTGCATTTAACCCATCCAAGTGCACACACACAGTAGTGATCACACACACACACACACCGTGAACACACACCCGGAGCAGTGGGCAGCCTTTTTTTGCTGCGGCGCCCGGGGAGCAGTTGGGGGTTTGGTGCCTTGCTCAAGGGTCTCACCTCAGTCGTGGTATTGAGGGTGGAATAGGTTATTGCATACTTATGGTTACACATGGGATTATCTTGATGATTATCCTGATTATATAATTATTCCTTAGCGTTCACATACTTTTGGCCATATAGTGTATATTTGGAGTATTGATGTGTAAATGTGTTGTGATGATGAGTTGTAGTAGAGGTAGAGTAAGGTGAGAAAAGTAGTGTTTCTCCCCGTCGGGGAATCGAACCCCGGTCTTCCGCGTGACAGGCGGAGATACTGTCCACTATACTAACGAGGAGCTGCCCTAAACCACTACCAAGTGCACTACCAAGGGCACTTCCAAGTCCACTACAGTTAAGCATTGTAACAAAACCAAGTAGAAAACTTTGAATACAGCTGCTCTAATTTGTCTAAGTGTTATGACAGTGAGGCAAAGAAATTAAATGTGAGGAAAGAAGTGACCATAGATGAGAAAATACAAATGTACAAATTACATGTTCACACTAAACTCTATTAACTTTACTTTATTATGAAGTTCCTCTGTGTGTAATTGTGACTAGCAATGTAATTTGCTATGTTACTTATTATTATTTACACTACTCCACCTGCTATAATTAGGCTAATGAGAAAATTAGATATTGAATTTTGAAACGTTTTGATAATACACAACTTGGAATGAATAAGGAACATTTAGTTGTTAATGGCTCAGTGTGATGAATATTTGAAAATATTCTCAAAACAGCCTCAATTCAACAGAAATCAGGATTCATCAGATCAGGCTATGTTTTTCCAGTCTTCAACTGTCCAGTTTTGGTGAGCCTGTGCACACTGCAGCTTCAGCTTTCTGTTCTTGGCTGACAGAAGTGGAACCCAGTGTGGTCTTCTGATATTGTAACCCATCTGCCTCAAGGTTTGATGTGTTGTGCATTCTGAGATGCTTTTCTGCTCACCACAATTGTACAGAGTGGTTATCTGGGTTGGTGTAGCCTTTCTGTCAACTCGATTCAGTCTGACCATTCTTTGTTGAACTCTCTCATTAACGAGGCATTTCTGTCCGCAGAACTGCTGCTCACTGGATGTTTTTTCTTTATTGCACCATTCTGAGTAGACTCTAGAGACTGTTGTGCTTGAAAATCCCAGGAGATCAGCAGTTATAGAAATACTCTAACCAGCCCGTCTGGCACTGACAATCACACTACAGTCAAAATCACTGAGATCACATTTTTCCTCATTCTGATGGTTGATGTGAATATTACCCGAAGCTGCTGGCTCGTATCTGCATGAATTTATGCATTGCACTGCTGCCACATGATTGGCTGATTAAATAATTGCATGAATGTGTAGGTGTACAGGTGTTCCTAATAAAGTGTACAGTGAGTGTATATCAGCTGTCAATCAAATGTTAATCTTCAGAAAGTCCTCATTCATACCTCCATACATTAACAGCTATATCGTTTCTGTTGAGTTGCTCACCTTTCTAGAGTCTGCATGCTTGCTTCTATAGAGTTATCATTACATCTAGTGATCACAGGAGTGGTGTAAGATTGTTTATTGTCCAGCAGAGGTCTGTATAGAGCTGAGTGTCAAATACTTCAATGCTCTAAATCACAGATTCCCAACCCTGGTCCTGGAGTTACACACATTTTAGTGTATTTCCTGCTTTAACACACCCACTTCAGCTCAGGAAGGGCTGTTAATTAGCTGATTAATTGATTCAGGTGTGTTGGGAGCAGGGAAAACACTAACATGTACAGGACAGGGGGCTCTCCATGACCGGGTTTGGGAACCTGTGCTCTAAATCATATTCACTTCAAATGTGTTACTGTCTCAAAAGCTGCGCTCTGCCCATCACTCCTATTTATTATTATTAATTCTTTTTAAGCAAAAAAGTAGATTAGAGTAATACATTCCATTAACAAAACTCAAAATATATTAAATAGAAGAAGAAAACATCACAGGGATTATTAACTAACTTTTAATCATAAGTGGCAGTACAGACTGGCTAGTGAGCAGGAATGGGCCTTTTTTCCATGCGCGTTTTGCACATGTGCAGAAAATCCACAGCCACTTCAAGGACAGCGGCGACACGCAGCACATGTGGCAGGGCATCCAGGCCATCACCTGCATGTGACAGTGATGCCGCCCTTCCAGAAGCACTGAACAACTTCTACGCTCCATCTGAGGTGCAGAATGTCTCACTGACATCTTCAACATCTCCCTGAGCAGCGCCATCATTCCAACGTGCTTCAAGGCCTCCACAATCGTCCTCGTGCCGAAGAAGTCTTCAGTGTCCTGCCTCAACGACTACCGTCCCGTCGCACTCACACCCATCCTCATGAAGTGCTTCAAGAGGCTCGTCATGAGGCACATCAAGACCCTGCTACCCCCTCATTGGACTCCCTGCAGTTTGCGTATCGTCACTCAACAGCCACCACCCTCCATCTGGCCTTCACCCATCTGTACAAAAAGGACACTTGCGTTCAAATGCTGTTCATGGACTTCAGTTCAGCATTCAACACAATCATCCCTCAGCACCTGATTGGAAAGTTAAGCCTGCTGGGCCTGAACACCTCCCTCTGCAACTGGATCCTAGACTTCCTGATTGGGAGACCTCAGTCAGTCGGGATCTGGAGCAGCATCTCCAACACCACCACACTGAGCACTGGGGCCCTGCAGGGCTGTGTGCTCAGTCCACTGCTGTTCACTCTGCTGACTCACGACTGTGCAGCAACGTGCGGCTCAAATCACATCAAGTTCGCCAATGACACTATCGTACTGGGTCTCATCAGCAAGAATGACGAGTCAGCATACGCAGAGGAGGTGCAGTTTGGAAATCGCACCATTTCAGATCATGAGGACAGCTGAGAAGTTCATCGGAGTCTCTCTTCCCTCCATCACAGACACTTACACCATACGCTACATCTGCAAAGCCACCAGCATTGTGGATGTTCCCACGCACCCCTCATACATTCGGCCCTCACGGCCAGACTGTGCAACAGTTTCTTCCCCCAAGCCATCAGACTCCCCAGTATTCAAAGACTGGCCTGACAACACACACACACACTCAACTGAACACCCTATCCATTCCACTATCTCTGCAATTTTTTCCACATTTCTTTCTTAAATTGCTGCTGAAACACTGTAAACAAAATACTGTATTGACCACCTGCATTTAGCTGCTAATTAGTATGTCATATTTACATTTACAACATTTATTATTACTGGTCAGCGCTGCACTGTCCTTTACTGTGCCCATTGTACTGTTTAGTAATTGTTGCACTATTGCACACGTGCACTTTATGTATGTATGTCTTTGTAGTCTTTAGTTAGTTCGGTGTAGTCTTTAGTTAGTGCTGTCTAGTCTTTAGTTAGTTCTGTGCAGTCTTTAGTTAGTGCTGTCTAGTCTTTAGTTAGTGCTGTGTAGTCTCATGTAGCTCTGTGTAGTCTTTAGTTCTGTCTAGTCTTTAGCTAGCTTTGTGTAGTCTTTAGTTCTGTCTAGTCTTTAGTTAGTTCTGCGTAGTCCTTAGTTCTGTCTAGTCTTTAGTTAGCTCTATGTAGTCTTTAGCTAGCTTTGTGTAGTCTTTAGTTCTGTGTAGTCTTTAGTTAGTTCTGTGTAGTCTTTAGTTATCTCTGTGTAGTCTTTAGTGAGTTCTGTGTTGTTTTATGTAGCACCATGGTCTTGGAGGAAGGTTGTTTCTTTTCACCGTGTACTATACCAGCTGTATATGGTTGAAATGACAATAAAGCCACTTGAACTTAAATAAAAGCACGGTAAACAGCACAGTGTAGTGAGCGTTATTCTGGTGTGCATTTCTGCTCAGTCGCCAAAAAAAAACAACAAAAAAAACAATGCAGTACCTATTTTGAGTTAGTTTCTCATTAACCTGTTTATTTGATTGTAAACTCCATCGTGCTAAACCAAACCGCAAATGCGTCATCGAGCTGTCAGACGAGTCCATTTAACCACACATGCAGCTAGTGGGAACAGCTGAGCTTAAAGTTAGGTGGTCAGGGTGGAAAGTCTGTCCCAGACAACAGGGTTGGCGTAAAACTAGTGCTGTGTAGAGCTTTATTTCCCTACAAACACGTAAACATTATAATAGTCAACAAATGACCATTAAAAGTGACTGGTTTCGAGTTCAGTAACACGATCCGACAACAGCATTAAACACACCTTTACAACGAAGCAGCTCTGTTTGCTACTGAGGAAACTGCAGGCTATCTTGTTAGTTTATTATAACGTGCCTGCAGTTTAATTTCTGTGGTGTTTCCTGACTTGCTGAACGCCGTTCCTTATTGGCACATTTTTTTGCAATCTCGTCACTGAATGAGATTTTCATGACGTGTCCTAGCATGTGTGGGTCATCTCCGAAACAGACCAATCAGATTCGCCCGACAGCTAGCAAGTTTGTTTTAGCGGCTTCGTGAACATGAGCACAGCTAGCGATTTAGCCGGCTAGATAATTATCAGAAGTATATACATAAGTCAGAAAAATAAGCTATAATAAGATAAAATAAGTTTTTAAAATGCCTCCCCGGGCCGTTTCTCGGCCTGCTGAGGCGAAGCTGTTGCTTGTGCTCGTGGTTGTAAGTGTGCTGAGTGCAGAAAGAGTCTCAGGCTTTCCAGAGGAGAACAAACTACCTGAAGTGCAGCAGCCTGCTGAGGTAACATTCACAGTTTAACACCAAATACACGGCGGAAAATTTACTCACTTTGGTTTCCTGGCTAGTTCAGGTTTCACTTTAGACAGTAAACTTGGTGGTAGCGACGAGGCTAATTTGCTTTATTTGAAATAAATTAGCTAGCTAGCTGTCTGCCTACAGGCCGAGCTTCTTTGCCTTCTGTATGCTTCTCTTATTTTATCTGTTGGTAGTCAATTATTCCTTTCAGTGTTAAAAGAAACGCATCAATGGACCACCTTTAATGGCATTACATATTAACTTTATAAACTTTATCCAACTCTTAGCACATGATGCACAATTAGGCAGATTATAGTTATTTACTGGAGCCATAAAAGGTTTCAGGTTTCTACCTGAATCCAACACCCACAGAACCCAAAAACACCACACTGTTCATTCAAAACAGCTTGTGCTAACACTACTTCCTTGTTTCGATTAAAAAGTGCAAGATTCAAATGTTTTACTTGTGTAAATCATTGAGATTTGAATGAAACCCATTTTCAAGTGACTAGTCAGACTTGAAATACTTGAAATGAAATACTACTACTGTTACTATTATTATTATTATTATTATTATTATTATTATTATTAACAACAACTTTGGTTGTAATTGTAGATCAGGAGCTCCATTATTCTAACATCCCACTGGTTGTGTTTCCTGGACCCCACTTTTTGGGGAAATAGTTGGCACACAGCAGTAAAACACGTGGACATGGCATGTCTAAAAGGACATACATGATACACACACTTTACCGTCTATCTGTGCTGCGTGTACTATGCATACGTTTGCGTGTATGTCTGTAATTTACTCTCTCTTCCCATAACAAAGGTCTGCTAATATTGCTGCAAGCCATCTTTACTGTTCTTCTTTGTCATATGCACTGATTTACAATGAAATAGTGATAACAATTTTGTCTGTTTTTACAGAAAGCTCCAACCGGCCAAACTGCAGCTCCAGCCGTCAGTCCAGACGAGCCTAGTAAAGGCAACCTGGGATTTATCCATGCGTTTGTGGCAGCAATTTCGGTCATCATCGTCTCCGAGCTGGGAGATAAGACTTTCTTCATCGCAGCCATCATGGCCATGCGCTATAACCGTCTCACAGTCTTGGCAGGGGCCATGTTGGCGCTAGGTCTCATGACCTGCCTGTCAGGTAGCCTAACCTCAAGGATTTCTTTGTTCTTATGTGAATAGAGACTTTGAGGTTGAGCAGTAGGCATGAGTAGTGCAAACACTGCTATCTCTTCAGACTCTTTTCACCAAAATCTGACTGAGTTCAATTAAAAACTAAAGTACACTGTCTAGATAGAACTTGTTGCTATTGTCCTGTAAACATATTCCAGCACAAACATTCCTGATTTGTTGGAAATGAAATTGGTTAAGCTATTTATGAGTAAGAAAATGTAGAAGTTGGCCGAGGTTGTGATAAAAAGGCAGTGACGTTTCACTTTTTCGTGAATCTGATCCATGTCACTCACAAGGACATATCAAATGTGGGTTTTTTTTTCGTCGTCTTCTTCAATCAATCCTAAACTAGATTATGTGTACTGCAGAACATGGGCATTTTGTTTTTAGCCCCAGAAAAAAAAACTCCTCAAACAGCACATTTACTTACCGTTTAGCTCATAATGCAATGATGGGTGCAATGGGTGAAACATGAAATGACAATTTATTAATATCAGCATTGTTTTATTTATATAGTATCGTTCCCGAGCTTATGGTCACTTTACAAATTCAGCCATCAAGATAAGCAAATGACATGCACAGAGCACAAGGGTATTAGTGTAACATGATATGCATTCAAATACTAATCAAAGAACACTGTACACACACTGTAAAACCACAGGAATACCACACCCAATACACATAATATAAAGGGAGATCGGATGGGATGAGTAGACTAGACAGCAGCAGAGAGAGGGTGATACGACTGTGTGTGTGGGGGGGATTTGTAGGCTGTAATAGAGGTTTGTTGGGTTTTTGTGCCACAATGCTGAGTAATCTGCCACTCGGGACTTAAAAGTAAGCCTTGGTTGGAGAATCTGAGAGAAGGAAAGAGGTGTGTGTAAATCCAGGGTGTCCGAAAAGTCAAGAACTAATGGTTGTTGAACTACATATACATGATTATTTTTGTTATCTTATTATTTATTTACAATTGGTTTTATATTTATTTTTTCCTTACAGATGAAAATGGCATTAACATTGTATGAAAGGGTAGAGGTAGTGCTTCTTGGTTCCTGACTTTTTGGACACCTTGTAGATTAATTTATTCAGATACCGAAAACAATTCCCTCTTAGGCCTAATGTTACATGCGTCCTAGTTGATGGGCTGTAATGGTTGAGCTAAAATGAGCTACAGATGTTTTAACTGAAAGCAGCACTGGATACTTGTTTTCTTGCCTGGTGCAGAAGTCCTACAGTGTCCGTCTCACACGATAATTCTCCTGCCAGTTTTATTAAAGCATTATAAAACTATTTTATACCAAAGCGTTATTGAATCCTCAAATCTGACCAATCAGATTTGAGGATTCAATAACGCTTTGGTATAAAATAGTTTTATAATGCTGTATGCTCTATAATGTGTTGATTCATCTTCTATAACGGCACGGCTCTGAGAGTAGTGCTGGCTGCAAGGCAAATCGTATCGATGCGCTCTGTCCCTTTTCATTTTCTGACATGAAAATGTAAGGCCATCATGTCTCTGTGGTTTTACAGAGACATGATGAGATTTTTTTAATATCTCTAACTTCTAATGAGAGAGAAGAAAAGAGAGACTGGTAAGGGAGTGACTGTTTATAGCTGCTATAACATGAGTCAACAGGAACTAACGTGTTTCACAAAAAAAAAAAAAAAAAGTCAACATTAGCTTCACGTCAGGCCTCGTCACACCACTCCAATGTAGATTATTTTCCTCTAAACAGCACACCATATCATGTTTTATTCCTTAAACTCTCATTTATTGCAAATTCAGGCAGGACCACTATTAGCCCTTAAACTCTCATTCTTTGAAGGAATACTAGGAAGTGTACAAAACTTATTTCTCAGTCTTGTCACTTTTTGTTTTTGGAGGGATTGAAAATTTAATCATTGCTTATATAATTACATTTTTTTTTCTGTTAGATGATTCATAAAGCTATACTTTGGGGCAGCAGAAATCTGTTACATTGGGTCCACAGGCACCAGAGTGTACAGTGCATGTAATTACCTGGTAGAGTAAGTACAGTATATTGTAGGGGCTGCAGACTGAAATAACAGTACAACAGAGGTACATCTAACATGCGATTTTGATCTGTGTCCTGCCATTAGTCCTCTTTGGTTACGCCACCACTATTATCCCACGGATCTACACCTACTACATCTCCACAGCGCTGTTCGCCATCTTCGGCGTGAGGATGCTGAGAGAGGGGCTGAGGATGAGCGCTGATGAAGGCCAGGAGGAGCTTGAAGAGGTGCAGGCTGAGATTAAGAAGAAAGATGAGGAGGTGCGTTACCTGGCTGTTGGTTCGAACAAAATCACGTTCTAATGTTTGAACTGAAGCCGCTGATCACGTTGAATTGACCTTCTTAAATGAGAGTGATGTTTTTCATCACCTCACCTGAGCTTTGGTTGACTGACTGGCTGGTGTGTTTACTTCCAGCTTCAGCGTTATAAACTGGCCAACGGGGCTCCTGATGTAGAGGCGGGGACAGCGGCGGCCATGTTGCCTCAGAGAAAGTGGCACAATTTTATCTCACCCATCTTCATCCAGGCACTAACACTCACTTTCCTCGCTGAGTGGGGTGACCGCTCTCAGCTCGCCACCATCGTTCTGGCTGCACGGGAGGTCAGCAATCACACACACACACACAAACACACACAAACACACACAAACACACACACACATTCCCACTAAGCTTTACGGCGTACATAAGGTTAAGAGGCAAAAAATGGAAAATTATAACAGTATGAACAATGGATATGGATATAGAAAGTCCACACACCCCTGTTAAAATGGAAAGAGTGAGAAAATATTGCCAAGTCAAGATGTACCATGCTGATAGACTCTTACCCAAAAAGACTGAGTGGTGTAAGAAAATCGAAAGGTGCTTCAACAAAGTATTATGCAACCAGATTATTGCAACTTTTTTATTTTTCCTATTTTTCCATAAAATGTTTCTGAGTGTTTTTCACTTAATTTTTAAACGTTGTAATTTCACATTGAGGGTGGAAAAAGTTCTGACATGATTTATCTTGGTTTCTTTTTTTTTTTATATAACTTTTTATATCCATTGTAAGAGATGTTATCTATATCCTTTTTTAAAAATTTTCTTAGATAATCATTAGTTCCTTTAGGACTTAATTAATCAGTGAGCTTATACACACAGATGACAAATGAAAGGAAAAATTGTGCTGCGGAGACATTTTCAGACCCACAAACCTTTACGTATTTTTCATATGAACTCCACATTTTAACATTGGCGTATGCTGTTAAGGGTTATCACTCAAAACTATGCAATAAAAATGTCAGATAAGCCAACTGAATGTGAATGTGGAATGACAGGTTTTTCTGTGTTTACTGACACCCCGGAAGCCCCACCCCCTTCACCCAATCTCACAGCTCTCATCATATCTAGATTTTTCCCGCTTGAAAAAACGCACGACCCTTGCTTTCTGTCCAGCTATATGGAGAAAGGTTTAAGTTGATTAATGTAAAATAAAATCTATCAATGTATGCTCAAATTAGCTTAATCAGTTAACAAATCAATATATTCTGATTGGACTGATTGATTCATCCGTTCAGAACAGTTCCAGAGACTTGGACCAAGATGCATCGGAGCTGTTCTGGTAGCTTGTGGTGGTTGATTATTTTCCTTTAATTTGTCATCCGTTGTAGATACAGTAAATTTTAATGTAGCAACTGCACAGATGTTACCTGTTCCAGCACTGATATTATACACTACAGTCTAAAAAGAAAACATTAACTGTACTGTTATCTGTACGCATTTACATTTATGGCATTTGGCAGAAACCCTTATCCAGAGCGACTTACAAAAGTGCTTTGAAGTCTATCAAAAATACATTCTGATACTGGCTCACTAGGTCACAAACTAGGAATACCATCAGTCCAAAAACTCTACTGGGGAGGTAATAGACATGCACTCAGACAATACTTTTTTGGTTTTTTTTTTTGGTTTTGTAAGTGCTAACTTAAGTACTTTAGTACGCCTAACGCATACTGGATCAAATGATCATCTTATGCAGACATAAGCCCCATGATGCAACTGTGCTGATCCGGTCTAAATATAGAAAAAGCAGTGTAAAGAATTGAAGTCTAATACTGGATTGAAGTCTAATACTGGATAATGATCATAATTCAGTGGACTAATTCTGGACTGCTGCAAGTGTGCTGGTCTGATCATTAGCAGTAAATTAACAGTATTTTAACCATTAATTAATGATTCATTAGCAATGACTGACTGAGGGTGCAATAGTAATTAGTTGGAGTCCAGATTTGCTCAGTGGCACTTTATGATTTGTAGTTTGAAGTGCTGCAGAGTCAGCGATGCCAGCACAGAGATCAGAGAGAAGGGACTAGTTTTATTATTACTAAAATGCAGGATTACTTTGTTGTCGTTTTGGCACTGTTGCTTAGCAGCCAGAACCCTGCAGCAAGCACACATTCATGTAAATATAGGTCTTTATCTCTTGCCTGTAGAAGCAGTGCACATGATAGGATTTGGAGAAATGAAAGCTCAAAAAGTAGACAGAAAACGCTTATATATCTACCTGGGTGTATTTCTCAATACCGAATTGTTTGCTGCAGGATCCATTCGGAGTGGCGGTGGGTGGAACTCTGGGACATTGCCTCTGCACAGGCCTGGCTGTGGTTGGTGGAAGGATGGTGGCTCAGAAAATATCAGTCAGGACAGGTAAGATTTGCCTTAGAGAGCAGATTAATCAATGCAGTGTTCATTGACAGTTAAGACTTAATTTCTGCGTTTATCTCCACAGTTACAATCATCGGTGGAATCGTGTTTCTCGCCTTTGCTTTCTCGGCCCTCTTCATCAAGCCGGATACTGGATTCTGATAAGAGGACATACTTTCTGGGCTCAGTCTGTAAATACCAGCTCCGAAGTGCTGTATTCACAAAGACAGACTGTACGCAAAATCCGCCATTGAATGGTGGCGCGTGTTTGAGTGTGTGTGAAAGCAAAGTGTTACTGTTTAGACCCAGTCACAGACGCTGCATTGGTTTTTATTTTGGTTAGTTTGTTTTCTTCCTCCTAATTATGTGATGTGTGTCCTGTAATAACAGTTTAATTTCCTATACTTCTGTCCTATCAAATTCACTGTTTCTTCTTTCACATAGTTTTCTCTTCCTATCATGACCATAAACCTACAGTCAGTGTGCATGAGCTCCTCAGGCTGTTTGAATGCGACGTGTGCATTCAGGTTACAGCCTTACAGTGCAACTCAGTTATCAGCACATGCAAGGAGCAAGTGCCCAGTTCTGTATATCACCGTGTCCTTTCACTCCTGGGAGTTTTCAGTAAAATGCAGGTCTCGCAAGCCAGAACTCTAAGCTTTGTTAGCGAGCATGGTACGTTTCAGCAGTGAACGCAGATAAGAACCCCACCTACTTTTGATGACCAGTTGCGTCAAGAAAAACTATTTATTAATGCTTAGACTGTATTCCGTTACTCTATCTTGGTCTGAAAACCTCGGTGTTGTGGTATGCAAGAGTTTGTATTCCTACTGGAACAAAAACAGGGAACGCCAGTCAGATCGCAACTTTCAAGATCCTGAATGTTGTGGCCTGAAAAGTGTACAAAAGATATCAGCCGTTCTGTATCTCATGGCTATATCCCACCCAAACTGCTGGTCATAAACCTCCCTTACTTGTTAACTGCTTCATCCTTGCAGCTCCAGTGCAGATCTAAAGAGGCAAACTTCAGTGAGGAGATGCATCTTGGTAAAGCAACTCCATTCGGAACACAAATGAAGCATAAATCATTTTCCTTAATGTCTGAAGAATTTGTTTTAATCATTTAGTAAGAAATGTAAACTAGTCCTGTACTCCAGCTGCATCCATTAAAAAAAAAAAAAAAAAAACCTCCCTCAGCTAAGCTCTATTAAGAAGCCAGCAGCAATTTTTAGCAAAAATCCCTTTTATATTTGATCATTTATTCAGTACTCCACTTCCAGGAAAATGAATAGCTGGTCTAGGAAATATAACTTTTTTTTTTTTTATTCATCATCAGAGCATTGATTTTTTTTTTTCCTGTTGTCCAAGTACTGTAGAACTGTCAGGGAAGACATTGCTGGGTTTTGTACAGTTTAAGGTGACTTATTTCTTTGTCAATATTTGACTGGACTTATTCATCTGTGAATGGCAAGTAATTCAATATACATTGTGCAGAGGAGTTGACTGTAAAATAATTCCTGTAAATAATAAATTAAAATCTGACAGTATGGCTTTTTATGCCTGTAGTTGTCTTGATACAGGAAGCAATGCAAATGAAACAATTTGCTGAAGGGCTTTAAATGAAGCAGTGTTTTAAAATGACCTCATTTTCACTTCATGTAAGTATGACTCAGGGTGATGTCGAGCATTAAGTGTACACACAGATTTCTTGAATTTTGCCTACAGAACTGAATGTCTCTGGATTTTAATGTGGACAAATCAGATTTGAAGAAAAATAAAAAGCCTGTGGAGGGAAATCTGAACAGATCCAAACACAATGAACAAAATTAGCACTGATCTCTTGAATTACACAAATTTTAGGCTTAGTCACACATCAGATAAAGTGTTTTATTTACCAAAAATAGCATAGAACACATTTAGAGAACACATGTTGGTGTGAGATATACGGTTTTAAAATATATGTTTATTTTTTTGAAAATTGAGTAAGGAGAGCAAACTGCACCATTCGCTTCAAAAGCCTGTTATGGTTGTTAGCATGGCCCATCAAATGAACCCAATGCAGCACATACACTGATATTACAGCACCTTTTACAAAGCACACAGCCTTCATCCTCCCTCCCTTCATCCTCTACAGCATCGTTCTGTTCAAGTCATGTTGTGGACCATAATCAGCTGCAAAAAATGTTCAACCTAAATGCACTGTGAAAGGATTTCATTAAGCCCCTCCCACCCCATAACCCATGTACTGACCAGGTTGATTTCATGAGCCAACCAGAAATGTTCTGCAAAACAAAAAGTGTCACACAAACAAGAAGACAGTGAGGGACATCTACAACCTTTAGTGTGCTTGCTGAAACTACAGAACATTAATTCATTAACCAGCTCCTTTTCATTAGGGTTTCAAGTACTTCAAGGACTAGCAAAACCTTAAGGTTTAAAGAAACAAAAATCTTTAAGATTTTTTTAACGTGTTCTTATTTTTAATTGCAGCTCTTTGGATACATTAAAAAAATGACTTCACACCATCTGACAAATTTAAAATTATACTGAATGCCAGAGAAACATTCCGGGACACCTGGTTGAACATGTTCGGTGGCTGACTCGTGAAAGGTGCATGGAGATCATGATATTTCAAGTGTTCACTTTAAAGAAAAAAGAAGAGCATGAGAGAGAGAGAGAGAGAAAGAGAGAGAGCGCCGGTAACTGATGTGGGCTTGACTGTCTGAAACTAGCTGGAGGCAGCCATGTTTAGTATTCACCTATGACTATAGCCTAAAACACACACACACACACACACACACACACTGCCTCCTGTACATGCCAGACATTAACTTATCATCGCTGTCCTTGACAACTAGCATGCAGATTCCAAGGAAACCAGTCCTCACTGTTTTACTCTTTTAAAATGACGTTAAAAAATGTCTACAAAAGGAGTGATCAAACGCCAAGTTGTGAAATTAGTGTTGCTGTATAATAATAATAATAATAATACTAATAATACAGCGAGAGGCAGCTTTCATCCTCCCTGACTGGTGAAGCTTATTCTGGAATAAAGAAAGTAATAAATTAACAGGATTTGGGCTTATGGTCAAATGTCTTTGCATTTACTAGTAATTTTGAATATAAGGACATATGATCTACTGCAAACGGCACTGATTCTCCGAGATGTATTCGTAAATGAAGACACAGGAGACAGTCCCCATGAGACGCCTTTTACCAAGCTGTCCTTAGTGTTCACAAATTTCACTTCATTGTCATGAAC